>NC_046221.1:26264101-26565170 GCF_009819885.2 Catharus ustulatus
ATCACCGCCGCCTCTCCAGCGGTGCCGCGGCGGGTAAGGGGAGCGGCGGTGGCTGGGCAGAGAGGAGGCAGAGCGCGGGGGGCGAGCCGGGGAGCACCGCGCTCTCCCTCCCAAACTTTGATGATGACCATGACTACGATGGCTGACGGGCTGGACGCGCAAGACTCCTCCAAATCCGCCTTCATGGAGTTCGGGCAGCAGCAGCAGCCGCCGCCGCAGCCGCCGCCGCCGCCCCACTCCCAGCAGAGCTCGCCGGCAATGGCCGGAGCCCACTACCCGCTGCACTGCCTGCACTCCGCCGCCGGCTCGCACCCGCATCACCAGCATCACCACCACAGCTCGCCCTACTCCGGCAGCGCCGGCTCCTACAACCACCGCTCGCTGGCCGCCTACCCCTACGTGAGCCACTCGCAGCACAGCCCTTACCTCCAGTCCTACCACAACAGCAGCGCGGCCAGCCAGACGCGGGCGGACGATGCAGGTGAGCCGGCACCGCTTCCCGAACCCGCCGCCAGATTCTCCCCCCGCTCCCTCCATCCCTGGGGCCTCTTCCCGGCCCCCCCTCCGGGCACCTGCACAACCACCCGCGCCGTGCCCCCCGCTCCCGCCGAGGCGGGCGCCGGCCCTGGGTGCGCGGGACGGCGGGGACAGAAGGCGGGGGGCTGCCTGTTTCCGCGGCCCCTCCGCGGGCCTACTGCTGCGGTACCGGCGGCGGGGCCCCGCGCTCCCTCCGCGCCAGCGGCGGCTGCCGGCGGTACCGCGGCGCTGCGCACCGGCGCCTTCCCCGCTCGCCCCGCGGCCGGCGGCAAGGGGCTGCGCTCGGCGCTCCTTTGTTACGGCGGGACCGGCTTTAGGCAAAATTCCTGCTAACACCTGAGGAGTGAAAGTTTCCAGGCGAACGGGTCGCATTCCGCTCGGGGGCCGTCTGATTTATGTATTTCTTTTTTTGCAGGAAGACGTACATATCCATCCAGAGGGGCAAGGGAGGGGGGCGGCGGTGGGGGGTGAGAAAGCATTGTTAAAAGTCTCGGACTGGTGATTCACTGACCACCAAACTGGCGACGCGAAGTCAATTAGCCGAGTAAAACCTGGACGGCCCTGGAACAAGGCATACCTTCGCAAAGCCAGCGCTGCACTTTAATTTTTTAAAAATATTTTTATTTTTTTTCTTCCTGGGAAGGAGAGCGTGCCCACTATGCCCGGACAGCTGTTTTTTCTCCCGGTAGCTCCCAAGCAGCAGCCTGTACCGGCGCGTGCCTGTAAGGAGACGCAGCCTGTGCCTGCACCGTGGGGTTGAACAGGCGTCGGGACAGGCTTTGGCGTTTTTAGGAGCCGTGGCAGCCAAAATACCCGCGCTTAATAGCTAAGGAGGGCGATATTTCAGCTGTGTTGTTTTGCTTGCAGATCAGCAAAAAACCACAGTGATTGAAAACGGTGAAATCAGATTTAATGGAAAAGGGAAAAAGATTCGGAAGCCTCGAACCATTTACTCTAGTCTACAACTCCAGGCTTTAAATCATCGCTTTCAGCAGACTCAGTACCTGGCACTTCCAGAGAGAGCTGAACTGGCAGCTTCATTAGGACTTACCCAGACACAGGTAATTACTGGGAATCCCAAATCGCTGAAATCCTGCTCGAGCAACAAAGGCCAAGCAAAGTATGATGCTCCCTAAACATTTTGGCCTCTGTCGGGAACGGTAGGAAAGGTAACGCACACGGTTCCCATCTCTCTGTGCTAGGACTCACCTAACGCGCGACAGAGATCGGGCTACCGCAGAAAGAGCTGAGAGCACCCTTCCCTCAGCCCTCTGCGAGCAAGGGCTGCCTTTTGATGCCACACATAACGTTTTAAAATTGCCTGTATTTTCGGATAATTCCAGCACCGAGATGCAATTGCCCAGCTGTGAAAAGGAGAACAAAACAAAGGCAAGGAATCACTGGGCCTGAGGTAGAGCTAGAAGCAAAGCTGCCTCGTAGCAACGTGTATAGGTAGAGGGGAAGCAGGAACGCGTTAGGAAATACCTGTTAAATCAATAGTTAATTCACCCTGGATGACTAACGCAAATGCAGTGGTTAGCCTTGGGCAAAATGTACGGAAGGTGATAATAGATCTGGAGATCAAAGACAGCCGTGTACAAAATTATGGCAGGTTAAGCCATAGTTAAGTGTGGTTGGAGTAGCTGTGCCATTCTGCTAATTTAAGCTTGAAAGACATATGAGGCATTACAGGCTTACCAGGCTGGGTTTGTGGAGAAGTGCATGGATAGATGGGATCAATTCGGGCAAAATGTTATCATGTGAATCTATGAGCTTAACAAATAACTTCAGGATTTTATCAATGTCATTGGTAACAGTCTCTTCCGGACAGCGATTTTAAAATACTCAGCAAACATTTATGATGGGAATGGGCCCGATGGTTTTGCAAATGGGATTTTAGTATCCTCAGCATGCACGCTCTGTCTCACTGTTGTCTCCCTTTTTCTCTCGCATACATAGATTTTCTTTTTAGGGGCCTGATCCTGATCTTGCAGCTAGAGGAGAAGCTCTGCTTATCCCCTAACATTATGATTGCAAAGTTTGAGAGGTCAAATACGCGTGGGGCATTTGTTTTCTTTGTTCGGTTGTTTCAAAAAATACATTCTGTATACATGTCTTACCTCTGTGTAATTTCTATAATAATTCTGATCTGTCAGTGGGCCGGATCCTTGCACATGGTATTGAGTGCAGGCTCCCTCTTCGGGAGTTCTGCTGGGTTAGGAGCAGGATGAGACCCAAAGCAATTCTGATATACTATTACTCGCAGAGAAAATAAAATTGTTCTTTCTTTAATAATACATTTTAATATAAAACCGCAATCCTGCTTCCATTACTGCCTCCTCCCTCGCCACATCAGCGTGGACTGCTTGATCTGATCGTGAGGATTTCAGAAGCGAGATTTCTTTGTAAGATGCCCTTTGTCTATTGGCTCTTGTCTCCTGGCACAAAATCATATGATTGCCCATGTTTGACAACAGTTTGCCCGAATGATCAAATGACCTCCAAAATTCTGAAAGAGGCGCTAAAACAGGAGACCTCAGAGCATGTGGTCTGTTTCAGCCATAACAATCTGGCCTGCCCAGAGAAAACAACGTCCCAGGTTAAAACCTGCATCTCTCTCGCTTTCCAGCTCTGCTCTGCCTCCCCTGTTCTCTCCAGATGCATCCAAAGCCCGAGAGCAGCCGTAGCTACCCCTCCTTTCCCTCTCCCTATCCCAAATTCCACACCCGACTGGCGTGTGCCCTCAAGACTTTCTCCAGATTAGACCCCCGGGGTCTTCCCTGCTGTGCCCTGGGCGCTGACGGCAGCCTAATATCTAATGCGTTTCGGTTTACAGGTGAAGATCTGGTTTCAGAACAAGCGCTCCAAATTCAAGAAGCTGCTGAAGCAGGGCAGTAACCCCCACGAAAGCGACCCTCTGCCCGGCTCCGCTGCCCTCTCCCCTCGCTCTCCAGCTCTGCCTCCAGTCTGGGACGTTTCAGCCTCTGCCAAGGGAGTCAATATGCCTCCAAACAGCTACATGCCTGGCTATTCTCACTGGTATTCTTCTCCACATCAAGACACAATGCAGAGACCACAAATGATGTGAATTGTCCAAGAGAAATAATCTCCCAAGAACGCCTCGTCTCGACATGGCAAGAAGTTCCCCTGCTTTGCCAAGCCGTGCCAGCTAACAGGCTCTGTGTGAACTTGTAGATGCGGCAAAGAGACAGAGTGGCTTTATTTTTTTTTTTTTTAAAGTAACCTCAGCGATTGATCTTGAACAGAAAGACACAATTTTCATTCTGGCGCACAGAAGACACTTCTCTTTAGGATATTTTCCTTTGGACTCCAAGGCACCAGCCTCTTTCTCTGTGGAGTATACGTCAAAACAAACTTTTTACAGACTTTGCCCACAAGAACCTGAATCTACCATGGCAGCCGTTTTTACTTGTTTAATGAGCTAAAGACATTACATGATGAAAGAGAGACTAGTCAAAGCTCCTTCATTTTTATTCACCAAATCCGGACTGGGGAAAGGATTAAAAGACAGAAGTGATTTAAAAAAAAATAAAAAAAAAAAGATTGGGGAAAAATGGAGAACTGGTTAAAAAAATGCAAATATACTGTAAGATTAGAACATTACCACGAAGCAAAATCTGCATGCTTTCTCAAAATGTAATGGGCTGCGGCTCAGAAGAAACCACCGTCTCTCACTCGAAGAGCCCCCTCATCCGCACAGACCCGCACCCGCACACAGCCGGACAGTCTCCCGGAGACGAGCAGTAAAGACAGAGCGAGGGATTCGCGGCCAGACCCGCCGCCGCGGGCTGGGGAAGGAAGGTTCGGCGCTGCCCGGCGGCAGCCTCAACCACTGAGCGAGAGGGACCTTTCCCCGAGCAACCTTTCTGTATATATTGTTGAATTTTAGTTGTACATATACTTTGTATGTTTTTGTCTTCTTTCATATATAGAGTAAAAGCCACAAAACGCCCGCCTGGCTCCTATTTCTCTTCACCTTAGCGGATCCCCACCTGCCCCGACTTGCCCCCCAGATCAGTCCGGGCAGAGGGATCCTTGTGCCCAGCTCGCCTGAGTGCACAGACACCCCTACCAAAGCATATATCTGAGAGCAAAGAAAGAAAAGATTAAGTGGGGTGGGATACATGATGGTTTAGTTGGTTTTAAGGCTACGACTTAAAGACAGGAGGTACCGAGTCCACAAAGATACACCTAGACGAAGTTCCTAATCACCCGGCCATTTCTGCTGCGATTTTACTGCTCCGCTCCTTATCTGAGCTGAGCTTCCTCGCCGAGGCAAAGCTCAGAGCCCTGTCTTTCTTCCCAAAGGTTGGAGACTCCAAATTATTAAGAAAGGAGGCGCCCTCCTTTGTTTTAAAGAGCAGACAATGCAAGCTGAGGAATGTTTTGCAAAGCCCTGAGAGGTGCCCAGGCACACAACACGCTGTCCAGCCAGCTTCAGCCGCACCGGCTTGTGGAAAGCACAGCAACTACTGACAATGAAAAGCCTTTTCCTCATCCAAGCTGGGTGCCCCATACTGCGAGAATTAATGGCTAGAGACCTGGGCATCCTTCAAATTATGAACCTTGAAACCACTGAGCCATTTATCAGAAGTCAATAGAGATCCTCAGAGTGCTCCATATAATGACAGCTACATACAGTCGTGCAAAAGGACAGTCACTATAATTAGACACAAAGCAAAGACTACTTACCAATATACCAGTTTTTTGGGGGGTGTTTTTTGGTTTGTTTTTGTTTTTTTTGAGCAACTTCCACGCTCAGTCAGTCTTCAGAGTGCTTTAAAACCGATCAGTCTTGTCATTTTCTACCATTCGTATTGTTACATTAGGAAAAATGTTTTCTTTTCTTTTTTTCCCCTTCCCACTGTGAAACTTTGGGTTCAGAGCTCCCCAGGATCAATTCTGAACAAAGCCTCCAGCTGCAGTGCCATCCAATTTGAAGCAGACATTGGGGACAATTTAAGGTTTTTATCCACAAGAAGGTTTTTTTCCATTCTCTTAAATGCAGCCATAATTAGAGTAATTTTTCATGTAGCCCGCTGATTACAGCGTTTTTACCGTCAAAGATAATTACCTGTAATTTTCTTCCACTTTTAATACTAAAAAGCCATCTTTATTTAGATTCAGGAACAGGAAAGGCGAAACAAAAGAGGAAAATTATTCTGTTATTCATACACAAATTGCAGAGACGTAGGGCCTAAAATTGAAAATTAACCAAAATTATAATGCTGAAAAGAATGGAAGAGGCTTCAGAAGTACAGCTGGTAGTGGGGCTCACTGAATTATTCAAATGGCACTGGAGAGAAAGCTACCATACATTTAAACCAACAGCATTGTGTGCATCTTTCAGAAAACCCCGCTTTACACCCCCCCATGCCGGCCCCTGTGCGGGCTCCCCCTCGCCTCGCAGAAGGGCGGCGGATGCCCTGGCGAGTGAGTCCCGCAGCCCGGGGAGCCCGGCCCAGCTGAGCCCGGCCCAGCTGAGCCCGGCCCGGCGGGTCCCGGCCCCCACGGCCCCCGCAGGAGCATTAACCCTTTCGCTGCGTGCGCGCAGCGGGGACAGCAGCGCGCATCCCGCCCCCGCGCTGGCGGCCCGGGGGAACCGGGGGTTCCCTGCCTCTCGTGGGCTTGCGGGGAGCTCATCCTCCCCCGCACGCCCCGCGTGGGTGCCGCTGCGGAAAACCTCTGGATGTGTCATGCCCTCCACCCCCGCGAGTGATTCCTCAAACAGGCTCAGAAAAAGCCCAGCCAACAAGCAAGCAAGAGAACGAATAAACGATAACAACAATAATAAAAGCCCCATTAGCTTAGTAGAGTGGGAGAAGGTGGGGAAGGTAGGCCTTGCCGGGAGCGGGGTGGGAGCGAATGGCAGCAGCGGCTCCCACTCGCGCGGCAGCCGCCCCGGGAGACTCTCGTGAAACAGCGTCATCTATGGATGGAGCAGCGGCAGCTCCCCACGCCAGAGCCAAACCTGCCGCCGGGCTGCCAGCGCCGGCTCCGCACCGCCCGCCGCCGCCGGGCTGCACCGCCCCGGGGCCGCGGAGAGCTGCGGAAAGGCGCGCTGCCTCCGCCCCGCTGCGGCCACGGGCGGACCGGGCTGGCCCGGGGCTCGCAGGGGTTCTCCGCCGGCCGCCGAGTCCCGCGCCGCCCCTCCGGCAGCCCGTCGGGTCTCCGGCCGCATCCCCGCCCCGCCGCCCCCGGCAGCACCGGGGAAAAGGGGGCGCTTCTCTGTCGGGGTCCGGCCCTGGGAGGTAAAACCACCTGCGCGACAATGACCGCGAATGTGGGGGAGCAAAGACGGAGCGTACCTCGACGGGCAAGGCGCAGAGCAATCACAAACCGACCCCAAACCCAAGCGAGCCCCAAAACTTACCCCTCTGAAAATCTGCTAAGCAAGGATCGGGGTCTAGAAATCTGTACTGAACAGAAGCAGTGGAGAATATTTTTCTGAGTCTCAGGGCAGAAGCTCTTTCTCTATATTCTTGGTTGAGTGAGCACATCCAGGTGTGAAATTGTTTGCACACCCCAGCACCTCTTATATTGCCAGCAAAATTAGCTGTTATTACTGTCACTGTTTAGTGATGGTTAGCTTGATAAAAAAAACCTGCTGTAATCAAGACCTGGCGCATCTTTGCAAATTACAGATAATTGTAAACGTCCAGATTATGATAATAGCATCCTAATCCAGCCTGCAATATAATTATTACAGAGTGTTACATCTGAAACTGTCCAGTAGGGCTAATTCAGCCATTATTTAGACCCTATTTTTGCACTGCAAATGGGTTGCTGAGTTGAAAATGTACGATTGTAATTTCACGGGGCACTCAATGAGTAATGGTATAGGGAGGGAAAAATACAAAAGTGAAATGTGAACAGTAGCGATCAAATCAAACTCTGAAGGACAAAAGACTGTTTGATTCATAGGGAATGAGAAGAGCGGGAATTAAGAAAATAGCAAATCAGTGGTCTGCAGCGTTACGTGTCCAAATCTCAACGACTGCGAGCCTGATGTGCAGTCAGGGACTGCTGGTTCGGCTCCCGCTTTGCATCCGTCCGCCTCTCGGCTCGGCTCTTCCCGGCAGCCTCTCCCTGGCACCCGAGGCATCCCCGAGCTCCCCACCCATCCCCAAAAGAGGGCTCGCCATTGTCTTGTGCCTCCTCTCAGGTGACTGAACGTCACTTTCGGGCAAGAAGCCTCGGGAGGTTCGGAAGCGGGCGGAGGAGAGCGCGGGTGCGGGACGCCAGCGCCGGGCACTCTCCGCGCGGGCTGTGGAGCCGGCGCCTCTTGCGCTCCCGCGCACCCGCTGGACCGGTCCTCAGGGGTCCTTAGGGAAATTATCGCAGAACCGACTCGATTGTAATTAATTAATCAAAAGAGCCTGGCTGACAGGACTACCTGCAGCTAGCGAGGTTAACTCACTGGGCTAGTTGGCTTTCGACTCCTGATTAACTTTTATTAACCCTGGACACGAAATACACAAACCCGCTTCATTTTTTAATGACCTAAATCATCAAAGCGCGGTTGCCGCCCGACCGGTTAGTCCCCGGTTAGTCTCCGCAGGGTCCAGATGAGAAGATGCAGCGCCCGGGGCCGGCCCCATGGGCAGGAGGGCTGCCGCCCCGGCCCTTGCTGGCCTCTCCCGACCGCAGCCGCTCCCGGCAGCCCGAAGCCTGAGCCCTTTTCCCCGTGCGAATTAGTAAAAGCCAGGAGAATGAAAGAAAGCTCAGTGGACAGCGCGAGGCGAAAGCCCTACAAAACGTGCTATACGGTGCGTATCGAGGAGATCGTAAAGCTCTCCTGGAATGGGAGGGCCAGCTCCGCAGCCGGGCAGATGATGCCGCTGCAGAGCACGAAGCCGGGTCAGGATCCGGCCCGGGGGAGGCTGGCTGAGCCATCCTGCAAAACTCAGGCTGAGGAGTGCCGAGGGGCAGGCGTGAGGGAGAGGAGTGAGAAGCCACCCCCAAACTCGTCTTCGCCAAATGCTCAATCCATCGCAGGTTCTGGCCGGGGCCGGCACTCTGGGCCCTCACTTGAAGGTGAATAAGAAGGTGAGGAAACCGTGAGTTTTACTCGTGGCCTTGAAGGTCGTGTCAGTGGAAGTTGCTCTCACAGACAGCCGGGGAGTGGGTGCGTGGCTGGATTGATCAGGTCTGTATTCTAGGCAGATAAACTATTGTTTATCCTCCCTGAATCGCATATAAATAGACACGCCACTGAACAAAGAGTACTATTAAACTGATGTGACACAGATTCTCCCTAAAAGAAGAGAGAGAAGTAGAGGCTTAATGTAAACTTCGCGTTTCCTATTTTCACGGCTCTTATCTGACCTATAAAACAGGTTATTGAGTTACTGCAAGCAATCACTTAAATGACTGAAAGCAAGAAGAAGGGGTTCCCACACTCCCCCTCTCCCCGATTTTCCTGAAGCAATAGATCTCCTTTCCGTAATCCACAACCGAAACACCTAAAGTCTGTCAGTCGCAAAACTGCGTGGCAGAAATCTTTAATTGATACCACATGTGGGATGCACTCTGGGGACACAGCGCTGCCGGCGGTGGAGCGGGCAGAGCGCGGAGTCCCGCGCAGGCAGCGCGGCCGCGGGGAAGCGAATGCACGAGGGAGACCGAGGGGAGTAAGAGGGCGACAGGAACGCCTGGCAAGCGGGCTGCCCTGCCGCGGTGACAGGTTGGAGGGGATGTTTTTTCTTTCCCCGGGAAGGAGCGGGAGGAAAGCCGAGGCGCTTGGCGAGGAGGCAGCACTTCCCGGCTGCAGGCTCTGGCCGCGGGCGGTGCGGGCAGATGCCCGGGCAGGGACGGGGGGCTCGGGCGGAAGCGAAGATGCTCCTCCCGCCACCGTAGGTGGGGGCGGCGGGCTCTGTGTGTGTCTGGATGTGGGTGATGGAGGTGTGCGTCCCAGCTGGGGGCCAGCGCAGCCGGGGGTGGATGTGCTGTGGGTGTGAGAGCCCCGGGGGTGCGGGCAGTGTCCGGAGCGCTCGATCTGGAGAAGCGGGGGTGCAGGCTGCTCTGTGCCTGTGTATCTGTGTGTCTGCGCGCCTCTGTGTGTGTGTGCGTGTGTGTGTGTCAGGCCCTGTGGCTGAGCCCTGGAGCCGCTCGGCACCCACAGGAATGTGGCTCCTCTCGGCTCCCCGAACTGCCCCGGCTCCACATGGAAGTGGCCGCCAGGAAAACAGAAGGGAGGGGAAGAGGGGGAGGGGCGGGGAAAGCCCCGAGCCAGCAATCCGCCGAGCCCAAACCCAGCATCAGACAAAGGACAGTTCATGCCATCCTTTTCCCGGGAAAGCAAGGGAGGAGGCCTGGCCAAGCTAGGCTCCCTCTGGCCGCCGCCGGAGCCCAGGGGGTGCACCCAGGCGGGAAGAGGCGCCGCGGTATGCCTGCCTTGCCTGTGTGTGCCTGCCTGCCTGTGTGTGTGGGGACAGAGGGCACAGGAGCATCCCCCTCGGCCTGGGGCTCTCCCGGAGGGCCGGACGGCCGCAGACGCTGAGTGTTCATCGAGGCTGGGGCTAAGCCACGGGGAGCCCCGGCGAGGGCATTTATTGTCCTCTCTAGGGGAGGGATGCCAGGCTTTTCTCGACCTGCCCAACACCAAGCCGCCCTGGAAGGAGGAGAAATTAAGCAGAAAGAGGGACCGGCATGGAAACCCAGCCGAGCTGACTCGGCTGGCTTGGAGAGGCGAGCGATGCCTAGTCCAGCGGCCGCAGTGTGAATTCCCATCTCTGCCCGGCATGTTGCTTGCCGGCATTCCGCCTTCCCGGAGCTGTTGCTGCGCTGTCCGCCCGGGCCGTCCCGGTCTCGGCAGGTTACCGTAACCCAACAGCCCCGCAGCAGCTCCTCAAAAAAAGGGGTGGGTGGACCCACTTGACTCCCACATCTTTGTGTCCAAACCTTTCTGCAAAGGGAAGTGACCTTCCGGGAGGGGAGAATCTCTTACTGCAGGTTGAATGCTTGTCTAAAGGGAAATGAGGCAAAGAGCAGAAGAAAATTAAAGGGTCGAGTTTTTAATTTTTTTTTTTTTTTGCACAGGGTGCAAGTTAGCAGAAGAGATGAAGCCGAGCTTTTCGTCAGCCCCAGAGTCACGGAAAGTCCCTGAAACCTTGCGAGTTAATTGAGCAGGGGACGGTCCCCAGAACGGCGAAGAGATGGGGAGCGGCGGGGCAGCGCGGCCGCTCTCCGGCAGCGGGCAGGGGTGGGCAGCCGGCGGCGGCCCCCGCCGCTCTGCCTCCGGCACCCCCGCACCCTCCCCGGCGTGCAGGGAGCACAACCGAACAAACTGGTCTATTGTACTGCAAGACATTTACCAACCCCCAAACCTGTTACAAAACAGCAAACCCGGGCTTCTTTCTTTGGGGAGAAAACTGCGCACTCCACACTCACTCACGCACACGCATAAAACATGGCAGGCGGGAGAGGAAGGAGAGAAAAGGAGGGGGAGGGCAGCGGGGAGGAAGACTGGAGATAGGTAAGTGCGCCCCAGGGCAGGAGCGTGCCTTTTCAGGCCTCGCCTCCCCCCTTCCAGCACTCTCCCCGCCGCCTCGGCTGCCGGAGGGGCATCTTTCATCTCGGGGATTCTTCCAGCGACGCCTTTGGCACATTCACTGCTGTCGCCGAACCCCTCACGGCCGTGAATTACCACTGCCCCCTAGGATGGGGGTCCCCGTGGGAAGGTGCGCCGCCGGGGGGCCCCGAGGACCAGGACTTCTACTGGAAGAGAGCCCACACTCCATGCGAGTGTCCGCGCCAGTGGGCAGCGCTCCGGCCATCTCGCCCAAGCCGTGCCTCCAGCACTGGGCAGCGCTAGTGACTGACGCAAGGTTTTTCTCCCTAAATCGTGTAGAAATAAAACAAAAACAATAAAAGTACCTCTGAAACGTTCCTCCTTCAGTCGAAGCTGCCGCAGGCTTTTAGCAGGAGCGAGGGGAGTGGGGCCCTCATTTTATTCTTTTCTCATATTTAGTGGCTCCCTTTGACGGAAACGTAATTTGTATAATTAGCCGAGCGCACACGGGCGACTGATGGGCTGTGGAGTGTGCAGCTCTCGACGCTAATTGCTCTCAGGAATGGATTCAGGGCGGCTTAAGGCGAGAGATTCGCTTTCTGGCATCAGGATGGGCAGCTTTCCCTTCAGCTTAAAGCACTATGCAATAAGATGTACGTGGTCTTGCCAGAGCCCCTTTCCCGGCGGGGAGAGAGCACCGCCGCCCCTCGGCTAGCCCGTGGGTACCTGCAAGGACCAGGTCCTGCCAGCCCGCCCGGACTGCGGTGGCACTGCACGGCACTGGAACAGAATGTGAACTCCCAGCTCCCATCCTCTTTCCTCACTTTCTTTCTGCAAGCAAATTAGTATTGTATTTTTTTTCCCTCTTATTAATAGAAGAAGGGGTAATTTGGAAACGTTTATCTTGGTCGAAATAATTTTATTTTATTCAGAATATACAGTTTAATTCCTCTATCTACAATTATTTACAGGGTTAAAATAACATTGAAAAAAGTCTCTGGAAAAGTTGAGGTCATAGATTTCAAGGCACCAATGATAGTGTCCACAGCTGAGCCAAAAAATGTCCGTATTGTATAAAAAAGGGTTTCCTTTGAAATGCAATAAGTTACATGCACAAGCTTTACACATTTTAATCTTTTTGATTGTTTCTTTTCCCTTTAAAAAATTCCCCATATGCATTCCTTTCGTTATTATTCCTTAACAGTAAAACACAGGAGTCCAGGGAACAACAAAAAAAATAATAAAATAGTAGGGTCAGGCTCTAATAAATCGTCCCAGAGGCCAGCGCTAACGGGTGCTGTAGGGAGCCGTGGGGTTGGAGGTGGGAGTTGATGGAGTTGGCAGCCGGGTACCAGGAAGTGGAGCTCTCCAGGTAGCTGGATGCAGGGGACGGGTTGGAGTTTGGAGGGTGAGCGTGTGCGTGGGTATGGTGGCTGAGGGAGCGGGACGAGCCCTGAGATTCCCAAACCGCAGGTGATTGTGGAGAGTTGCAGGCCATAGGGTCGCTGGAGCTGGGGCTGTGCTCCGGAGGCATCTCCCCGTTTTTCATTATCTTCTTGATCTTGGATCTTTTATTCTGAAACCAGATTTTCACCTGGGAGCGGGGCGGGAGGAGAGGAGAAGGGAGGAAAGAGGGAGTGGGGAGGGAAAGCGATACCATTAATGCCCGCCTGTCGAGCTGGTGCTTCGCGGCTGCGGGGCCCCGCCGCCCTCCCGCCCCTCCGCGGGGACCGATCCAGCCCTTCCCGCCGCGCCGGGTGAGCCCGGGTCTAGGACCCGCCGGACCGGGCCGGGCCGAGCCGAGCTGCTCGCGGTACCTGTGTTTGCGTGAGTCCCAGGGAGGCTGCGAGCTCGGCCCGCTCGGGCAGGGCGAGGTACTGGGTCTTCTGAAACCTCCTCTGCAACGCTGCCAGCTGAAAGCTGGAATAAATAGTCCGGGGTTTGCGCACTTTCTTTGGTTTGCCGTTCACCATTCGCACCTCGGGTTCCGCCACCTCCTTCTCTGCACGGGCGCAAGAGCGGGAGAGAGACGCAGACGTTAAATTAGGGACAGGCTCCGCTCCGCGCCGCGCAGCCTGCGCCGCCGGGGCGGCATCTCGCCCGCGGGCCGGGCCGGGCCGGGCAGCGGCGCCGGCCCGACGGGCCCCTGCGGCTCCCCCCGGGGCTCCCGCAGCCGGGCGGCGGCCCCGCGCAGCCTCCGCCGGCTCCCCGCGGTGACACGGGGGGGAACCCGCTCCCTCCACACCAGCCTCGGCCACCCCCGGCCCTCCTTCTCCTCCTCCCACGCCCGCCCCGGGCATCCTGCCGGGCGCGCAGCGCTGCGCGGGCGGGAGCGCAGGGCATGCGCGGCCACCGCGGGCGTCGGGAGGATGGTTGGGGCCCTGCTGGGAAGAGCTCTGTCCGGAGCGGAGTCGGACCCAAGGCATCGACCACTTCCTCTGCACTCCCGCGCCATCCCCCTGCCGCCGCCGGCATGTCCCCAAGCGCCGCCGCGACCGCACTCGTCCCAGCCAAGCCCCAGCCGCTTGGCTTTACCACGGGATTGTTTTTTTTTTCCCTCTCTGACCCTGTTTTTTCCCCTTTTCTTTATTTTTCTTTCCTTTTAAAAAAAAATTTTCTTTTTCCCTACAGCAAGTTACAAAGAAGTAAAGCACTAAAACCGCGACGCTTTCTGGTAAAAAACTCTCCCGGCTTCGCAGCCCCGCCACGGCTGGTCTCCCCCTCCCAGTCTCCTCCCCCGCCCCTCCAGCACAGGGGGAAGGAAACTTTCTTCAACACCGCGAACCTGAGTTTGAGACACGCAACAAGGCTCGGCTATTTTCTCCCTCTTCCTGCGGGGGGAAGGAGGAGGGAGGTAGCCGTGGGGGCCCGGGGCAGCTGACAGAAGCGCTGAAGCACTAGTCCTACGATTTGTAGTTTAGATCATGCGGGCTGGCCACAAGAAGTAGAAGAGTAAACCAGTTCTCCACTTTTTTTTTTCCTTCCCTATTTTCTTTTTCTTTCTTTCTTTCTTTTTCAATTTTGAAAGTTATTTATTTATTTAATATTTGTTTCCCTTCTGGTTCAGAGAAAGCCGCATCCCCGTGGTCCGTGGGTCAGGACCAGTCCCCAGCTCCCCCAGTCCCCCCAAAGCCGCGGGAGCCCCCGGCCCTCACCTGGCTGGCTGGCGGAGCTCTGGACGCGGTTGTAAGCCCCGCTGTACTGGTGGTAGGGGCTGGCGTAGCTGTAGTCTGCATAGGCTTTGGCAGGATAGTTCCCGGCAGATCCGTTCATGCCGTGGTACTGATACTGGTAGGGGTTGAGCGCTTTGCCGTAGGAAGCCGAGGTAGGCGAGCAGTAGCCGTGCGGGGCTCCCCCCGCCGGGCTGTAGTAGTCGGAATCCGTAGCGGAGGACTCGGGTAAAGTGGGAGATTCCTGGGACGGGTGGTGCATGGCTGCAGCCGTCTGGAAAGGAGCTTGGAAGTCGCCGGATCTGATGTTGGGGACCCTTCTGTCAAATACTCCTGTCATAGCTCGGAGCCGGCGGCGGGCTGGGGCTGGCGGCGGGGCTGCTCGGGTCTAAGCAGACATGTCTGGGGGAGGAGGCTGCGGCGCGGTGTCTGTCTCCGGCAGACTGCTGGCTGGGGCGCAGCATAGGCTTGGTTAAATCCTTAATTGCGCTCTTACGCACAGCAGGGTGGATCGGGTTCCATTGGCCAGAGCAATCGGGAGCAGCGACACCCTAACTCGTCCAACTAGTTTAGCACAACAAAGCTTCGGCTGAAAAAAAAAAAAAAAAAAGAAAAAAAAAGAGGGGAAAAAGAGAGGAAAAAAAAGTCCCATTCAACCTCTTTTTAAAGTGAATACCAACAGCAATCTCCGAGTCGGAGCGTCGCGATTGGGAGGTTTCCGGCTCCCCCCACCCCTGCAGCCGGCGAGGGGGCTCGGCCAGCGCGGTGCCCCCGCACCTCCACCCGCAGCGCCCTGGGGGAGGGCTGCAGCCACGGCGCTCGGGTTTGCCGTCCGGTCCCCCTTGGCTACGCTGATGGCTTGGGAACACCACCCTGGGCGCTCCTGGTTCCCGAGTCGATTTCTGATCTGCTGACAATACCCATTAACGTCTGACCGTGCTGTTTCCCTCGGACCGTCCTCCTTCCCCGGGGAAACGTCCAGGACCTCCGCGCTAAATACAGCAAACCCTATTACCCCACAGTACCTCGAATTTTAGTTACATCATTTCCTGCATTTCCAAGACCCTAGCACGGCCCGCAGCCAGCAGGAGACTCCCGGCATAATACCCTGCCGCGGGGGTGTGGGGAGCTGCTAGTGGCCGTACGGGGCCCACCCCGCGGAGTTGGCGAAAGGCGACCTGCCCGTGGCACGATGCCCGTGGCTAGAGAGCCCTCGACTCTCTCGCCAGCCCTGGTGCCCCTCCAGGTGCGCTTCTGCCCGCTCGGCCCCAAGAGCGTGCGCTCCTCATCCCCTCGGCGCGATGCTCACCGTCCGGTCCGCCTCCGGCCCAGGGTCAGAAGCCCCTCACGAAGGGAGCTCAGATCACCCTCACGCGTGGGCAGGACCACTGCAAGGCCGTCCTGGGGCTTCTCCACCTGGAGGCTGCCTCAAGAGCCCGCTTTACGTGTGACAGCCCCATGGAGGAGCCTGGCGCTGTGCGGGGGTATCCTCCCCGCAGCACTCCGGCCAGCAGCACCCTCCTTCCTTCACCTGCACCCGTTTTCTCTCGCCCATCCACACACCTGGGTCCCGGGCAACGCGCTCTGTGTCTGGGCCGGGGCGAGCCACGGGCTGGTGATGCCCGTCCCTGCTGATTTTACAGCACTGTTGCAAAAAAAAAAAAAAAAAAGGATCAAATTTTACTAGACACTAAGGAAAACAAATAAAAGGCTGTTTTCAGTGACCTGGAGTTGTAGATTTTTCTGAAGTTGTTTACTCTCCAGATTTAGCCTGTTTGCTCACCGAAGATCTCCCAGCCAGCTGAGTAACACTTGTAACACAACCGTGCATGTTGTACTTGAACTTATTGTTTGCTTTGGAAATGTCCACAGCTCATATAAAATCACATTAAACAAATCCCTAAGCATTTCATTACATGAATCACTTGCTTAAATCCATTGGAAATATCTATCCCCCCTCTATTTTATTTTTTTATTTTAAATTTTTTTTTTTTTTGCAAAGAGAGGAACCGGAGAGGGCTCTATGTTTACGACTGAGGAAGGGGAGAGTAAGTTTATTAAAGCTCCCGGTTTACATCCAGTTGGAAGGGACGGTAGGGGTTTTAAGCAGACGAAGAGAGGGAGAGGGGGAGGAAAGCCCATTTGTGTCATAAATTCCAGGGCACTGCACTTCAACACGTCCGGGCAGGAAGGTGCCGTTTTAGGGGAGAGAACGGGAGAGGAGCTGGGCGCCGGTCTCGCACCCAGCCCCGGCAGCTCTGGAGCCGCAGCGGGTCCCAGCCAAGGCGTCCCGAACAGGCTGCTTGTACAGCTCACCGGGGAAATCTGGATCTCTGCAGCAGGGAAAGTTTCCTCTTGTTTTATTCAGTAGCAGAGGGGACAAAAAAAAAAAAAAAAAGAAAAAAAAAAAGAAAAAAGAAAAAAGCTTCGATATTAAGAAGAAAAAAACAGGCAGAAGCCCAACAGATCCAACCGCAAACCTCCCAAGCTGATTTTTTTTCTGAAGACATCCGCCACCATTGCAGTCCGTGAGAGGATTACCGGGCTGGGGGCACACAAATCCGCCTGTTTGCGGGTTTCCTGCCCCCGGTCCTTCCCAGCCCGAACCCGATTTTCTTGCCTTTCTGCTGTTTTCCCCCAGCGGTTTTTATTTAACACATCCGGTGGGAGCGGGCGGTTCGGAGGGAGCCGGAGTCTGTTTTCCATTTCACAATATGGTCATTGTTTACCGGCACATGCCCGCCGCGTCGCCTGAGCGGCTGCCCGGGGCCCCGCGGCCGGTGCGGGCCCGAGCCCCGCTGTCCCTCGGGGCGGTGGGCGCCGTGTCCGCGCGTCCCGGCGGCCGCGCCGTGCCCGTGCCAAGAGCGCCCCGCCGTGGCCGCGGGGCCGCAGCGCAGCCGCGCTACCTGCGCGCCTCCGCCCCTCCCGCCCCGCCGCCGCCGCCGCCCCCGCCGGGGCCAGACTGAGCGGCGGCGGCGGGCGCGGAGCCGGGCGGCCCCGCCAGCGCTGTCCCCTCAGGGCACGGGGACCGGGGCGCGGGAGCCGCCGGGCCGGCGGCCGCGGCAGGACAACGCGGCGATTGTTCCTCCCGCGCCTGGGAGCTGCCGCGGGGGCGGCGCTGGGGCCCCGACCGAGCCCCGCGGCGGGCCGGGCGCTGTGTCCTGCCGGCCGCCCCGCCCTGCCCCGCTCCTGCTCGGGAGCATCCCCACCGGCCGAACCCTCCGCCCGGGTGCGCACAGGGCTCTCCGTCCCCTCTCGCTCTGCAGCGCTTTGTTTCCAGCCAACGAGAGAAATATTTCGGATGAGCCTCTCAGACTTTTGGATAAAATCTTGCAATTGTTCGCAGAAAATCTTTCGCTTTCTGGATAAAATATTCTCTCTTGGGCACCGAGTTTTTGCTGGGAAACTTTATTTGCATGGAAATTGCTGGCAAAGAATGAAAGGAAATTTTTTCCCTTCCTTAAAAAAAAAAAAGCCCCAAACAGCCCTCCGCAGTGGAAACACGGATTAACTCTTGTTTTACAGCATCAGAAAATGGTGATTGCCATTCAACAACTTCAACAACAGGACTTTCCTCATGCTAGGCTTAGGACTTGTTTACCTAGGAGAGTGTTTTCAGAATGAAGAGGCAAAGGGACTGAAACTCCCTGTATTCTCACCAAAGGCCAACATAAATTTCTGCTGCAAAGTAAAATCTCTTGTAATTTTCAGTATGGGCAAGAACTGTCAGAGATCTAGTGGAGAGGGCTAATGAACTGCCCAGAAGGATGCCCACAAGACAGCAAGAAAGGCAGAAATGCAGGAAAAGATTTTGGAAAGCGGAAATTGCAAGCAGGCAAGGAGAAATAAACCTGACAGAAAACTCAGGGAAGGCATCTAAGACTTTTTGCTCACATTTCAGTAGCTTTCTGAAGAGCCTTTGGCTTTGGGTACAGCTGGTTCAGGGAGAGGAAAATGGGCATGTCTCCACCTAGGCACGACATGCTCTGCTTTGGGAAACTTAAGTCACTCCTAAAGGCAAGGATGTTTGTGTTCCTGTGAAGGTCACCACTTGTGTTGATGGAAGGATGCACATGTGAACTTGGGATCAAAGCCTGTGTGGCCCCTCAAGCACTGGTGCAGGCATTGTTTCAGCCCTCCATCCAAAAGGTTCATCTGTCCAAAAGGGTAATTTCCCACCCCTGGAACAGCCTTTTCTCTTCCAGTTTCTTGTGCGTGCCCAAGGAACACTGGGCCTCCAGTTAATGAAGTGAACCTGCCACTTTGGCATTTCCATGGCTGATGGACTAGGCTCTGCTGGCCTTGCTTGTCCAGCCTGTAAATTGCACAGTGCATAAAAACCACGACACAGAGTGTTAGGAATTAGAATTTGCTTTTTAGGGCAGCCTGTGACTGTCTTTTTCAGTTGCCAAGGAGCTGACAGGAGAAGTGTACACTTGCACCTATTTACCCCAAATTGCACCAGTGTGAGTGAAGAGGGGAGCTAGGGCTTCTTGTTAAGGTCAGCTGGAGCAGACTGAACCAGCTGGGGGACAAGATGATGTTATGAGATTCCTGGAGATGCAAGGCTCCTGGCTGCATCTCCCCTTTCCTCCTTTCTCAGGGTGTGCCTTCCTGAGGGTTGCTGAGGAGTTGCTTAGCTGTTTCTTGATGCATCACAACCTTCCCAAGGCAGGGCATTGCCTTGCAGTCCCAACTGAGTCAAGACCTGCTCCTCCAGAAAGGAAAATATTCAATGAACTCAACCATTCCTTTACCTTTTGGAGCTCTGTCCACATGAGCTCATGGTGAACTCATGTTATTCTTCCATGGGCTCAACATGGATGTGACCCATCTCAACAAATATGGAGATGTGCTCTGGGCTGGGCAGGATGTTTCAGGAAAAGCCAGTTCTAGTCTTTTTTCCCATTTCTAGCCCATATGCTTCCATTGAAATGTAATACTGGCCTCTTTCTAAGGTCATGGAGTCCAGCAGAGAACCATAATCAGATAACCCAACTTCTCACAATGGAGGTGTTCTTCTACCTGCCTGCTCCTCAGGTAGCTGGATGTTGTTATTCCAATAACTGTAGATGCTTCAACTGATGTGAGGCCCAGTGGTTTTAAAAAAAGCCAAGACACAAACCAGATGGAGCCCTCTCCAGATCTGCAGTTTGGGTCAGTGAGAGCTGCAGAAGCATGGCTCCCTGTGCAGTTGCCCCAGGTTTCCATAACAGATATTTGAGCATGGATCTGGAGCAGAGCATGAGCCAGCAGCACTGGAGAGCTGAATGTAAAATCTCTCCTTGCCAGAAACACTACAGGGAAAATATTTGCTCTAACTACTCTTGCTGCCCAGCAGCGGTGCCACAGGGAGGGCACTGCAGACATCTGGCAGGGCAGACAGTGATGGCAGTGACATACTGGGAAGGGCCTCCAACCAAGAGCAGAAGAGGAAAGGACCTCAGCTGTGGCAGCAGGAGGGGCAGGCATGAACGACTCCAGGAAATCCAGCATCCTGGATGAGTGGGCAGCTGGGCTGGATGACAGTAATGATCTTTTCAGGCCTTAAAATTTATTGCTGTAGCTTTTAGCTCTGGGTAGCCAAAGGCAGTTGCTCCTTGAGGAAGAGGGTTGATTCATGTCCAGCACAGGCATTCACTCTGCTTATTCTCTCTTGCCTGTCACATCTCCTTCAGCTGTAACTCACTTGTCAGCATCTCAGATAGGAGCAGGGTTGCTGCCTCTCTGCAGGACTTCAGATGTGAGATAAATCCCTTTGCATCCCAATGCCACAGGAATGCTTTCCTAGACCTCTGACATCCCTGTTAAAAGATGACCGCTCAAAGAATTCGAGGCACAGCTCTTCAGGCCCTTTGGTGTGCTTTCAGCAGGGCAGGGCAGGGTAGGGCTGCTGGCTGAGGGGCTCAGAAAAGCCTGCCTTCGGGCTCTTGTGGATTTTAACTTACAAATCTCAGGAATTAAGCTTGTGATTTTCCTTTTACTCTTTTTATAATGATCTAATAAGTTGTTTTCCTACAGAGGTCAGCCAAACTTTTATAATTTAGTCCTTGAAGGATTTGCAGATGATGGCAGCCTTAGGAAAAAATCTCAAAACCTTCTGCTTAGCTAATGCCTGTGCAATCAGCTCAAGTCAGGCAGTGTTCAACCATCTACAAACCCATGAACAAATTAACAACAGCAATTAAACGACAGGAGTGGTGAATATGAAAAGGGACACTGAACAAGGGACAAGGACACTTTGCAGGTTAAAGATTAAAATGGCAAATGCACATGTCTTGTCATGTGGTTCTGTCCCTATTACTTATTCCTTATGTGGTCAGCCTGGCCTTACCTATTAAGTTTATCAATATGTACCCAGCAACAGTACATACTCTAGCTAGCAGTGGAATATATCTACAAAATGACTTAATAACATGCATCTGTCATCAAACCCACGTTGTGTTCAGTTCTTCAGTTATAGCTTTGCCTTTTAAATAGTACTTCTAAAGTAAATACACTCTTGGCTTTCCCCATGTACACTACCATAATTCAGACTTGGTCTCCTAAAAGCTCCCTGTGCAGTACAGGGGAACCTTCTTCTCTTTCATCTTTCACAATCCAGTCTGCAGCTGCGAGCAGCCCTGCAGGGAAGTTGGATGTCACTGGCTGCGTTGTCAGTGCTGTCTCTTCAAGGGGCTCTGTAAGGTCACCACCATATTTATAAGCATAGAGGAAAATACTTTTCTTCTTCTGGTATTCATTTTTTCATCTTTGAATTACATCTTTGTCCTTGAAAGAGGGCCTGCTGCAAGAAACATCAAGATGCTCTGCTTTAAGATTCATTTTACATTCCTGTGAAGATCTTAATTTATTGGAAAAATGGAGGTTATTTTCTTCTTTAGTTAAGATTTCTTCATCACAATGTTCTCTAGTCAGTGACTGAAAAATAGCTCTTGGGGCTGTATAATTTGTGCTTCTGCAAGCCTGCTAGTTCTTTTATTATTAAGAAAATGCCTTGGTTTGGGAATGAGAAATAAGGTGGTTTTCTTCAGAGACAGATTTTGAATATGTAGGCACATATTTTGAGGAAAAGTATCCCCTGGGTGGATACCTACAGAAGGAAAAGAATTTTCATTAAACATATTTAAGGGAAAATAATTTGGATTAGAAATAATACATGTTTTACAATTTTTCTTTCTTCTTTCAAAAAGCATAAATTAATTTTTGAAAAGAAGTCCAAAAGGTTATGGTTGCTTCGTCATGACTCATCATACTTCTTATGAAGATGCCTCCTTTGCCAAGTGAGATCTTTGGATCAAGCAGAATCAAAAAGAATGATGGAGACATGACTAAACAAGGTTGTATGTCTTATGCTGTACAGGAAACCAGAGCAAATGATTGCTGTGTTCCCTTCTGGCCTTCAAATCTTTTTGTCAGCTTCATTAAAAGTTCCACTTTTTCCTCACATGCTGCCAAAAAACATCGCATCACCCTGATTTCAGAATTATTCTGTATTAGAAAAGGTGTGTGTGATGATGCCTGGCTTTGGGACTTTTCATCACTTGAACGGACAGCAGTTAACCCTACAGCTCTTTACAGCAAAGTGTGCATGGCCACATCTTCTTTTTCCCGTGATCTCCATCAGGAACCCACCTGACACAAATCACCACCATGAGGCTGCTAAACCAATGGAAGGGTCTCCTCTGTCTTCAGTGGGAGTAGACAGAAGTTTTGTATGCCCATGTTTCATCTCCTGGTTCAATACCTGGAGCCATAGAGCTGCAGATTCTGCCTTACCCCATTCACTGCAGGGCTCATGCTTGGCTCTCAGGTGTTGTTTCTCCATCCCATTTCACTGGAGGACTCCACTGTGATGGGTTGGAATAAAATCTTTTATTCCTCTGGCACTTGTTACTGAATTTAGGCAGCTGAGAAAACCTCGTCATGCTTGCTGTGGCTCTGTGACTCAATGAACTTGCAGTCTAGAGAAGGTATGGACAGACTGAGAAAGCCATTGCCCTTAAGCCCGTCCTCAGCCTTTCGGCTATGTTATACAGAAGATGACAATTATCCTCTCTTGCTTTGGAAAAGAAGCTAGATAAAATGCAGAGATTATTAAGAGAAGCAGTCATATTACAACAATTCTGGGCAACGAAATAATAGTTGTGGGTGGAGTGAAAGAGATGGTACAGTGTCATCCAAATGCACACTGGTGCCAGTGTGAGCCTTTCCAGCCACAGTCAAAAGGACTTTATGCAGCCCTTTGTTTGCTTTCACACTGTGATATAAAAGGTGAAATCTTCCATAGACTGCAGTGACCATCATGTCATTAGTGTTATTTTACACAGGATTTCAGGGGAGATGGCTTTAGGTGGTCATGCACAGAATTTGGACTAAGGATCTCTATCAAACCTAGTTCTTTTTTTTTGGTGAAGTAATTGGTGGTGTTGCAGTTTGAATGGAGCAGAGCTCTTTACTGAGGACTTCACATTTAATCTTTTCTCACTAGGACTTCAGGAACTAATAGAGTGTTAACAAAAGAGTGAGAATCACATTTTTCTGCACATTTTGTTTTTATAATTGTGATATTATAGTACTGTTTACTCAACCAATATAAACCCAGTGCTCTTGGCAAATACTTACAATGTGTGTGCTCTGAATTTATTCTTTGCAAAGCAGACTTTACATGCCACAGATGAAAATGCTTCAGCCTTTATTTAAATAGGAAATAAAAGGGATTGCATTACTCTACTTCTTTGCAAGCTGAAAAAAAACCAAAGCATTGTCTTCTTTCAGAGTTCAGATTTCATTTTCTTCAAATGAAGTTGCAGTGGTTAGATTTACAAAACCTCCATTCTTTTTTCTCTGCAAATATCCTATCTTTTAAGTATCTGCACAGAGTCAAAAAGGAAACAATAGAAACACAGATCTTCAAGCTGGCATGTAAAATGGCAAGAACAAGATCTGAACGCTTCTTAATACTTTACTAAGATTATTTAAAATTTTTTTTTCCTGAAAATTCTGTACTTTATTTATGAGGGCAAATCAGAGTTCAAAGTAGAGAAGACATTTCTAAAGGTTTTCTTGGACTGTTTAAAGCTACATCTGAAGACATATAGATGTATAATAGAAACACATAGACCAAACTACTATTGTGTTTTACACTTTGGCATTTTTGCAAACTTCTGTAATTATGTCTTTTTAGTACATTAAAACAAACAGCAAGGAAATAGAAAATATTTCTTCTACAGCTGTGTTTACAACCTTAATGTGTTTTTTTTTTTCCTCAACCAGGCAACCAGTCTGAGATAAGAGGTTTCCCTGCTGTGTAACACAGCGTAATCAGAAGCACAGACAGCACCTACCTGGAGTATTCTAACACACAAGAGTAGTGGAAAATTAAAGAAATAGAATGAAAAAATCAATAGCTTTTCCAGTGAGACACATTTGACACAGCAATAGACATACTTAAAAATATATGAATGTACCTAAGATGTTGGAGAATTTCTTTGAGTGAAAATTCTGTTCATACAGGCGGGGAAAAAAGAGTATTCAAACTCTCTTGAAGAAATCCAAATTGTAATTGAAAAATTTTAAAACAGATCCCCATTTTATCACAATGTGAATAATGATTTTCCACTTTCTTTACTACTTTGGGGAGCATATTTTACATAAATGATAGCCTAGTGAGCTATTCCTAGTAAAATGAAAATATTTTGTCAAAATTGAAAATATCTGAGAAATGTTTTTAGTTGGAATCAGCAGCATCTTCAGAGATGGTGAGTTTTAGTGTGCTTGAGTATCTGTTGAGAAATGAAATTGAAATTTTTTTACCATCATTTCTCTAGAAGAAATAACTTGCACATTCACTGCAGAAAAGTATATCTCCCTTGAAATTATCAATACTGCTTTCTGATTTTCAGCCATTGCTAATAAGATGCAACCACTTTTCAAAAAGTTCAGAATATTTTAGGTGCTGATGTGATGTAACTACTTCTCAAAAAGTTGGGATATTTTTAGGTAGGATTTTATTTCACTGGAAAGTTTTATGGATCTTTTAAAAACTTACTTTGAGTTATTACTCAATAATTATCCCAAATGCCATAGGAATCAGAAATTCTGACAAAATTTTTGGGTCATGTTAAACATACATTTTTCCTCACTGAAATTTATTATTTTACTTAATCTTCAGTTGTTTCTTTCAGTTCTTTTGTTTTGTATAAAGGAAATGAAAGAAATTTTGTAATCACAGAATGAAAATGTGTTGTAAAATATCAACATGGATTGATCAGGGTTCCATAGTATTTTCCATACATAATCCCATACTATTTTGTCTTTTTTTCCCTTTTCCCTCAGTATGGACAGCTGAAGATAAAACCCTCAGAAATCTAGTGACTAATCAAATTTGCAGTTTTTGTTAAAAAACAACTTTGGCTAAAAAAATGTGATTGGAACCTACTCTGTCATTGAAATCAAACACTGGCCATGAAGTGCAAGTCCTGAGAGCAGACAGGCACTTAGAAAAGGAGGGTCATGAAGTTATAAGGAGACTGGAGCACCTTCCCCTTGAAGAGAGGCTGAGAAAGTTGGGGCTGTTCAGCCTGGAAAAGAGAAGGTTGTGCAGAGACCTCACAGCAACCCTCCAGCATCTGAAGGGATCCTACAGGGAAGCCAGAGAGGGATCCTTTGTCAGGAGCTGTAGTGACAGGACAAGGAGTAGTGGCTCAAATTGAAAGAAGGGACATTTAGGTTAGATATGTGGAGGGAATTCTTCACTGTGAGTGTGGTGAGACACTGGGACAGGTTTCCCAGAGAAGCTGTGGCTGCCCCATCCATGGAAGTGTTCAAGGCCAGGCTGGAGGCAGCTTTGAGCAACCTGGTCTAGTGAAAGGTGTCCCTGCCCATGGCAGGGGGATTGGAAATAAATAATCTTTAAGGTACTTCCAACCCAAACCATTCTACTATTCTATGATTTTGGGATTCTAAATGTTCTTCTCAGCGGCTGAAACTTCAGGCAATCTCCTTTGTCTTGTTTGAAGGTTGTGCCCATGAACTTTGGGCATAATCTGGTCGGTAACTTTCATTAACCTGGTCTTTGCAGCTTGCCTTATTTTAGCCACATAAAATCCAGGTTTCAAGTCTAGGCCAGTACCTTCAGCTTCCATTGCTGACATGAAGAAGGGTTAGATGTGTCTCAAGGCAGGATCACACTCTCCACATTATGGGACAGCTGTGTGGATGGAACCCTGCACTTCTACCAAGAATATGGTCACACTCAAGTGTTTAGGATACAGGTGGATGCTAATGTAAGCTAATATAACCTGTCAGGAGCACTTTTCACTTAACCATAATACAGTCTGAATATTTAGCACTGTAAGGGTATATAATCCAGGACAACCACTAAGAACCAGCAAATAAAGGTGGCTTTGTTCTGTGTGCACATAGTCCATGAGTTTAATGTTTGACTCTTCAAACTCTTAGTTAAACTCATCCTCTGGCATGAGTGTCTCTCCAGGCACTGTGGACAGGTATTCAATCACAGTGGCAAGTGTGCACATCTCCAGATTCTGTGAAGAATCTGAAATCGGAGTACTCCAAACAGAAATTATACAACTCCTCTTAATGAAGATAAGTAAACCTCAGACACCATGGTCTAAGAAAATGTCATGGCAAATTCATTATCATCAGCAAATCACGTCAGAAGGGCTTTGGTGCCAGGCTGTTCCCACCGGTGCCAGGGGAGATTAACCAGGGCCTTCTCCTGAAGCCAAGCCAGGTCAGCACCCAGCTTCTGCAAATTCTCAGCTTATCATCATGGGCTCTAGTTTAGTCACTGGACAAGGCATGGGTAAGAGCCATCAGATGAAATTTTGTGTCTGTGCTGCAGCAAATGAAGCTGGCTGCTTGCCCTTGCAGCATGTTATTTCACCCTTTACTACATCCTCCACAGCACCTGGCTTGAAATAGGACTTTGAGAGGTGTTTAGAAATAATTTTGGTTATGAGAGAGCTTAGCAAAGTCTGTGTCACAAACTTAGTAAGGCAAATGCAAGCTATTCCTTAAACTTGGGAAGCATGTGTTTAACTCGGTCAGTTCACATCCCTGATGGGCTGGCTTTATCCAGCATCTCAGAACCCATCCTGTTGCTCACTCACTTCCCCCACCAGAAAAAACAGGAAGAGCAAAAAGAGCAAGAGAAGTCCCAAGGTGATATAAAGGCAGTTTCATTGGTGAAGAAAAAAAGGAAAAAACAGCAAGCAAAGCAAAGGCAACCACCCACCACATCCCATGGGCAGACCAGCGCCCAGACAGTTGTTGAACTTGACCAACTTGGAAACCGCCTCTGCATCCCTCCTTCTTCTTCTGCCTCAGGTTTAGCATGATGTTACAGGCTAAGGAGGTGAACAGCTGCAAAACAATGATCCTTCCTCAAAGTATGTGTGAATTTCTAGGCATTTGTAACCATTAAAAGTGGAAAAACAGATAGAGAGATAGATTTGTCCTACCTGTGATGCCTAGAGAATCTTTATTTTTAGGATGGTATTTGAGTTTTGTTTTTCTTTTTCTTTCAAGAGAAAAATGACTGCTTACTTACACAAACAATGCAATGAGCCTTTCTATTCCCTTTCAGAAGAAACCTGGAGTTGCAATTAGTTAAAAACCACTTTCTGCAACACAAAGCACTGTTCTGCTCACTGAGATATTTATAGAGGAAATTAACACAACTTCTTCACAAATCTGCTAGATTAAAAAGTGATGTGGCTGGCAAACATGATTTCCCTTTTTAGCTTCTTAAGCATTTCTGTCATAACAAACATTGTCCCCCAGTTGTGGCACCCTTTCCTCTCACAAAATTTTGAGTGGTGCTGGAACATGCTCTGATATGATTCCCTTTCATTTCTGACACCGTTATGTCATTTTATGGATTTGCACTGACAGCATTTCATTTTGACATCATTGTAGCATATAAACTGACTTTCCACACTGAGCACACCAAGAGGCTTTTGTGATGATGCTGTACTAAGAACAGTTAGAATAAATAGGTGATTAACATGATTACAAATAACCTCACTAAAGATTAATTATTATGCATGAACATGAACAGGTTTTCTTGCCTAAATTTTCAGCTGTTGCAAAATTTCATATTTTCTATCTTTTACAAATGGTCAGGAGATTCAAGTTCTAGTTAAAGCCACCCTGCAACTGGAGGATGCAGAGCCTGGTGGGGTCACAGACTGCTGTTATGGGTAGAAAAAGTGGGCACAGCACTCACCGGGAGCCAGTTCATCATCTTTGGTTCCTTGGAAGTCAGATGCCTGAGCTGGGCAGCAAGATGCTCAGGTGTCTCAATTCCAACCACAGACAGGAGGAGGAACCCAAGGGTGTCTGATCTGTCAGTGTTAGACCAGCCTCTTAAGGTGTGATGGGATTCTGTTGGCACCATGATGGCACCAGCTGTAGAGGGAGGCTGGAGAAGTTAAAGGTGTCTCTGCCCATGGCAGGACAGTTGGAACTAAGCAATCTTTAAGGTCCCTTCCAACCAAAACCATCCTATGTTTCTGTCATTCTGTGAATTAGCATCACTGCTTTAATTAAAAAAAAAAAAAAACTTAGGACAGTCTAGTTCTATCCAAAGATATATATAAAAAAAGGGAAACTGGAGAAAAATTCCATGACAGAAAACAAAACAAAACAAAACAAAACAACAAAAAAAGGAAGTACCCCTAACCTCCAACACATCTCTTCTTATGTCTCTCAGTGGTGCGTCTTAGATATTCATGGCTGCACAAGCCAGGGTGTGCAAAGGAGTCCCAAATCTAATCCAGATTCCTTTCTGTGATTAGAGGGACTCCATGGTGGCAGAGGTGCTCTTGAAGTGGCATCCATTGTAGGCTGGCAGTGCAGCCACCCCAGGATCAGGCATCTCCCTGGGTGCTGTGGCTGGCGCCCCTGGTTCCCTGAGTTGAGAAACACCTCTCATCCAGGTAGGAGAAACACCTCTCATCCAGGTAGCAGAAACACCTCTCATCCAGGTAGCTGGGCTTGCAAGATGCAGACTGAGATGTAGATTGAAATGCAGATTGAGCTCTGGGTGGGAACCCCAGACAAAAGGACTGCCAACCTTTGGGATAACAAAGGCCACTAAGATGGGTGACAGCCCCCTGTGAGGTGAGTGAACACTGAGAGACACTTCAGCAGCCAGGAACTGCTGACCTTTTGGATAACAAAGGAGATGAAGACAGGTGAAGACTCGTTTGTTGAGGGTCCTCCTCAGACATGCCAGCTCTGGCAGTTTCTGTGTTACTGTGCTGTGAATAAATGGAACTAGACATCTGAGACTCTGCTATGGGAAAACTAGATAAGGAAACCTGGTCTGGCTGTGTGAGTGGGGTGTGGAGTGAGTCAAAGGGGGCTCCTGTTGGCACACTGGAGCTGCCTTCTCTGAAGGACCTTCAGTCCCAGCAGTCCCACTCTCTGGGCTTGGGAGTGTAACTGGCAGAGGTCTCAGAATGAATGGTCAGACTGGGAGTTTCCTTAACACCTGAACCCTGCACCTGAGTGTTCCCAGACTTGGATTTGCTCTAAGCAAGAAAAGATATGCAAACTCATGCACAATTACACTGGAAGTTATAGAATATTTAAATACTAGCAGAACCAAATACAGCAAAACTTAGATTTATCAAAATGTACCATATTCAGAAAGTCTTCAGTCATCTCCCTTCTGGAAGTGTGTTCTAACATAGGCTCTAATTACATCATCAATGACTATTTTTTAAAAAATAAATTGGAACATTTGTGTTGGCAAGAGTATCCAAGGCATGCTTACAAAGTGAGATAGGTCATATTTTTACTGTCATTTTAAAATTAGTGATCTTCTTAACTTGTGCATTTGGTTCAAGTAGAATCAGTCATTTCTTCATGGTCTTTTGCGGAGTGGGAATTTTCTAGTTTCTGTAGTATGTAAATGCCTTAACAACCTTGGTAATATTTGTCCTAAGGTGAAATGAGAAAATGAATAGCATAAAAAGAATGAATACATAAAAAGAATGTTTTAGATGGAAAAGTGAGACAGAGGACATTTGCTGGAGTCCAGATTAAAGCCAGCAATTTGGGCTCCCACATCCATCTCGCCACTGTCTCCACCTCTGTGAGGATATCCTCGGGCAGATAGAAAAACAGAGATCTATTTTACTCTCCTTTATGTTTTATCCTTTACATTTTTATTCTCCTTTACACTTTCACACTGCAATGACATAGTCAGTTGCATGGGAAAAAATGTGTACTTGAAAGAAGAAAAATTTATGGTGTTTTTAGTCAGCTAAATCCTCAGATAAATGTTCCAGCAAGGCCTGGCTGCATGGGATAGGGAACAGGACTGAGAGGAATCAGACAAGGAAGTAGTGAGCTGGGAATACAACTATTTAAGACAGTGCTGCATATTTTTTATTTGATATTTATGGATCAGCTGATGTAGATCAAAAAAATTACCAGGGGGCAGTTCTAAATGATTTTATTCGAATGAGAAATCCCAGGTAAATGTGAAAGTCTGGAGGCACAGCACTGGGAGCTCAGCAGTCTGACACTGCTCTCAGTAGAGTAGTACAAAGTTTCCTTCATGCTTTGGAAAGTGAGTAGCCATAGCATGTATGACATGAATGTGGAGTAGTGTGTAGGAAATGGGTATGCCACCTGTAGCCTGACCCATGAATTATTAAGCTGATGTTTTGTCACAAGTTTTCAGTTTTTTTTTTGCAAGAGGCTACTTTGGAATATTAATAAAGGCTAATTCTGTACCATGGGTAGCTGTAATTGCAGGTGAATTTATCTGTAAGACAGCAGGTGAGGCTGCTGTGATCCTTAAATATGTTTGGTCACTGCACAGCCCAGAGGGACACTGCTATGGTACCTGTGGACTCCTATCTGTTCATCCAAGTGCAAGAGTTTGGTGGTCTAGACAGTCCAAGGGGTCCTCATTTACAAGAACTCTGTATGTACATCATACATCTCATATCCAAACTTGGAAACAGCCACAGTTCCCATCCATAAATGTGGGTGACCCACAGAATCATAGAATAAACTGGGTTGTAAAAGACATTTGAGATCATCAAGTCCAACCCATGACCAACACCACCTCATCAGCTAAACCATGGCACTAAGTGCATGTTCAGTCTTTTTATAAACATGTCCAGGCATGGTGACTCCACCACCTCCCTCAGCACGATTCCTGTGCCCAATCACTCTTTTCAGTGAAGACTTTTTTCCTGATGTCTAACCTAAACTTTCCCCTGTGCAGCTTAAGACTGTGTCTTCTCCTTCTGTCACTAGTTGTCTGGGAGAAGAGACCGACCTCCACCTGACTACAGCCACCTTTCAGAAAGTTGTAAAGAGTGATAAGGTCACCCCTGAGCCTCCTTTTTTCCAGCTCCCTCAGCTGTTCTTCACAGGATTTGGGTTCCAAGCCCCTCACCAGCCTCGTTGCCTCCTCTGGACGTGCTCCAGCATCTCAATGTCCTTCCTAAACTGAGGGGCCCAGAACTGGACACAGCACACAAGATGTGGCCTCACCAGTGCTGAGTGCAGGGGAAGAATGACCTCCCTGCTCCTGCTGGCCACACTATTACTGATACAGGCCAGAATGCCATTGGCCTTCTTAGCCATCAGGGCACATTGCTGGCTCATGTTCAGTCAGCTACTGACCAGCACCCCCAGGTCCCTTTCTGCCTGGGCACTGTCCATCCACACTGTCCACCATTGGAAGTATTAAAGGTCAAGTTGGATGGGGCTTTGAGCAAGATGTCCCTGCCTATGGCAGGATGTGATGATCTTTAAAGGACCCTGTCAACCCAAACCAGCCACCTACTTGTGCAGAAGTGTCCCAGTCCAGGAAGAATTTTAGGTGTTTCCATGAGCAAGCAAGAAGATGAGCCTCTCTAAGGGAGGAACAGAGTTTGTCTTGTGCCATCTTAGGTTATTCTTGAGCCAGTGAAGCCTGAGCAGAGACTTGTGAAATGAAGTTTGTCTTTCAAATCCAAGCCTATGCCTTTCAGCTGCTGCCTCGCCCCAAGACAGATGTGCTGCGCCAGCCTGCAGAAAACCAGATTCATGGCTTCATCCATAGCTCATTGCCAACAAGCAAAAGATTTCCGTTGACTTCACTCAGTTTCACACTGGCCCCTGGGACTCAAAACACACTGCAAAACACCAGCTCTCTGCTGAATCTGTCAAGGGTCTCCTGTGTTGTTAGAGCCAGCTGGTTGCTGCCAGCAGGGAATTTGGCCCTCCATGCCATTTCCAACATGGATGTTGCAAGACGACATGTTAAATGATTTCTCTTGAGTTTTTACTGATAAAAAATATGTCAGACTTTTTGGAAAACCCTACCTTTTGTACTACTGCCAAGTGTTTCCTTCTCTATTGCTACCAAGTTTTGACTTCAAATGGAAATTTCTAATTTCATCACAAATTATATCATGAAAATTTGGAACCTGTGAACATGGTCCAGAATAAAATAGATGAAAAATAACAGACAACAGCCTCTTTTCATTACACTCTGAAGGTCTAAAAAGTTCTGAAGTATAAATTCTCAATCCTGTCTGAGTATTGAAGAACAGATGACCTCACAGCAGAATGAACTGGTTGCCTAAAGAAGCTGGCTAATCCATGAGACTTTATTTCTATCTTCTTCTGTTGGCATCTTTTGTAATAGTTTATTAACAATGATTTGTGTCCTATTGAGTAAGCTGTGTTTGTATAACACCATTGGCACTACATTAGCTGAAGCCAAGGGTATTCTGGCTAGTTAGTCACAGCTATCAAATACTTGGAACTTAATTTTCACTCTTTTCTGGCTAAGCATTTTGAACAAATATTTTGCTGCAGGGTAGAGAAAATCCTAAATACTCAACAGTATTGTTTGCAGGACCAGACAGGCATTTGCAGCCAGATGAATATGTTTGATGTGCATTTGTGGTGGAAACACAATGACATCTACTGGCCGATGAAGACGGCTGTCAGTGTCTGCTGGTGCAAAACAGCCCAGAGCTGACTCTGCAAGGAAAGGGGATGACATGCTTCTGAAAGGCAGGATGACAAATCAGAACAACACCCACAGATATCTCAAGAAATACAATAGACATTGAAAAACAGAAAATATAAGGGATTTTATTATTTACCACTTGTTTATTGCTAGTTGAAAAACAAACAAACAAACAACACAAGTCCTCTGATGGTGCAAAGTTTCTCTGTTGTCCTCAGTAGTGACTGTCAGCATTTAAAAAGTTAAAGCAAATTACACTGGGTGTAGCCAGCTAAAATTCACAAACAAGATCCAGAATGCACAAATGCCTACTCTCTTCTAAAAAAAAGGGATACATGTAAGCAGGACTTTCTGATATCCAAAAATGATACAGGCATGGCACTGATATCAGTGCATTTTTTTCTCTTAACATGATGCAATCTCTGTGAGTCTCGTGCAGAGACTATACCTAATCAACCCCAAAAGCAGTAGGGTATTTCTATTGTAAATAATGTTATTACAAATAAATAAAGGAGGCAATCAAAACTTGTCTGTTTCTGAAACTGTGAATCCTAACAATAGCAATGAGAATAAATTTCCTACCAGCTCACACTTCTTATGTTCAAAATGTGTATGATTTTGAAATCCCTTGTCTTCCATCAACTCTGCTCCTATAATTTTTAGTTGTGTTGCCTCAACAGGATGATGTAGTTCAGCAGAACCAGCACCTCTGAAAATCATGATGCTTGCTTTCTAAAGTGGATAGGCTGTGCAATTTACTCAGTGAGTGGCACTAGATTGGAAATATCATACAGCATCCAGAAGAGGAAGTGTGTGGAAAAGAAGGCTTTGGCTTCCATTCATGGAAACAAATGGATCCAGAACCAAGGAATACAGCATAGACTAGATGCTGTCCATGGTTGTACAGGCTTGTAAGTGCTGACAAGAAAAGTGGGGCTGCCCAAAATTAGCGAATATTGTGCATGGAAGTAAGAGCAGCAAATATGAGCAATGCATTAAATGCAGTCACCATAATCCATGGAGATTTTAGTACCATTTCACATTGGATTTAGCAGGAGTCAAGAATGTGCTTGAACTGGAGCAGCATCTTGTATAACGTAAGTGAGCGCTCCAAAGCTCTGTACAATTTTGCATGTCACTCCTCACTTAGATTTCATCCCTTACAGAGGAGATGAGGGAATGTGAGCAAAGGGATTTGACCCTAATGTCACAACCCTACTGCTCAACAATGGGCCTTTCACAGTGCTGTTGCAAGGAAGAAAAGAAAAGGGGAGAAGGGAGATGGCATAGCACAAACAAGCAAAAAATGATAAGGCATTACTTGTTCAGTCTGTGATTATTAAGATCTAAAAATGGTCCTCTTCATCACAATAAAAGAGAAATCTGTGATAAAAGTGGTCTAACCATCAAAATATTGTAGGAAATTCTTACCAGGCCACATACAGCAAATGATTCCTTCTGTACATGGCATAGCAATGGGACAACAGTGGGCTGGATTTCCCTCCTCAAATAATTTCAGAGTGCCAGAATTGGCATTTGATTCCTGACTGGCAGCATTCAGGATGCAGGACAAAACAGGAATGTGTGTATCTGTGAAGCTGCTTGTTTCCATATGTCATCCTGGATTTCGGTTCTGAAAGGCTACATTCTATTGAGACAAAAAAAAAAAGTAAAGAACAAGGAAATGTCTTCCCTATTTTTCTGTTATGTGTAACTTTTATAAACAGAGCTCTTATGTGATGTGAATTGCCATGTTAAACATAGTGACACCTAACAGTGAGTAAAAAATAAATCAGATGCAGATTTCAGGTGCACCACGAGTCCATGGGTGTATTCCATAATAATTCTGGGTAATAATCACTCTGTGGAGTCCCCCTAGTTATTGTCTTCCCTAGTTTGATTTTTATTTTCATTTCCAATGAACGTACTTACATAGAAATATTTAAAAAGATTAGCTTAGATAACAAAGGGTGAGCTTTGGGGCTTTTTTTTTCTTCCTTCCAAACCCCAATAATCTGCTGATTGTCTTGACAAGCCAAAAAGATGTCCACTAGAAACCTTCACTCCCCCTCCAAAAAGCATTGCACTGCCTGGGTTGTTTAAAGAGGTACTGTGATGTCAAACTGGGACCTAAAGATAGCAACTTTAAAAACAATTCTTTTAACAAATCAAAGACTTGTGGAGAATTTTCTGTTTATAATTTCCAGTGATACAGGAGGTTTTCTTGAATCCTTATTACAAATAAACATCTTCCACTCATCCAATCATCCCAGACAATGCAACCTTATACTCGTGCATGGGAGTTAGGGAGTAAAAATTATGAGAAATTAGTTACTTAAACTTGAAATGAATAAATTAATTTTGTTTAATTTGGAAGAGTGAGAAAATACAGAAGGGTAGTTAAACATTTGAAAAATATTTATTAAATCTCAGAAAGTAAAGGTGGGAGGGTTAAGCACCCTGGTTAAAAACACAGAGTTGGAAGAACATTTGTCCTCAGATATGCCAGATCACTGCTATTTCCAGTTAAACAAAGTTAGGAGGAACCTTTTACATGATTTTCTGCATTCCTGTCTTCAATACAGAGATCTGTTTGCATATGTGGATGCATAAATATGTACCTACTCTGTATACATGTGTAGAGATGAACCAGAGAACTTTGCATGCACAGAACTGCAGTCTCCATCTGGATACACTTCAGGAATGAACTGCATTATTCATTTTGTCTGCTCACTTTGAGACATTCTGGAAGATCCTGCTTTTTGGGAGTACAGAGCCTATGCCATCCTTAGGACACTTAATCCAGACTCTAGACATGAAGAACACTGTCTCCAGCCTTAGAGCCTCATCTGTCAAGCCTAAAGACAAAACTCCTCTAGGACATGCAAAACTGGACACAGGAACACCCCGGGTGAGGGGTGAAGCAAAGAGAGGCAGGTGAGGACGCTGATGTTGAAGCTAATCGCATTTTGCCTTGATCCCTTAGTGGTCCTGGGTAAATCTCTTCATTTTCTTCAATAAGGAGACACCCGGTGAGGAAGTGATGGTTACTAGACAGTGAATAAACCAACCGTGGAATGGCTAAACAATATTACCATGCTAATAATTCTTAGCAGTGTTTAGTCCTCATCTCTTTTAAAATACATTTTTTCATCCTGTAGCAACACTCAACTGCCTTTCTCTGGTCCTGCAGTACGGCATAATGCTGAGATGGATAGAATAAAAACCTTCCATTTTGCTAAATGACCAAATACAAAGTCTTGTCTTTGACCACTTCCCATCCTTCTCCACCCTGAAAAGACCAGAAAATGGAACAGTATGTACTGTCCTTAAGCTTGTGAGCATCTCCTGGTAGTCGGTGTTCATATGACTTTTGAATGTTTCAGCATATCTTTAGTTCTCTTTGATTCTTCTGAGGTTATATGGGTGGTTGCTGGCAGAATTACACAAATACAGTCTTCACAGCTCAGCAATCCTTGGATCCAGATTTGGAGCTCAATGTGGGTGGCATAGGAGTAAATGCCAATAAGAAGGCTAGGACAGTGTTGTTACTTTCTAAACTAAATGACTCAGTACAGAGCCTTTGCAAGCAGCAATTAAAAAACCAGAAGAATGTTTTGTAACTACTAAAGAGTAAGAGGGAAACCTCATTTTTTTGTAATGATGTTTTATTTTCACTCTTTAATGAATGTTTTAATCTTGCCTTAAGATATATTTCTGTTACTGAATGTCAACTAGAGACAATCAGTATCTTTCAAGTCTTTTGCTGCTAGGGCATTTCCCCCTTTGCTGTGGGAACACCTTTCAGTTCATTTTAGGGTTAAGGCTTCAGATCTCAATAGCTGCACGTTCCTGTTGTTGAAAGAGCCTCTACAGGACATAGAGAAAGCATTTACTAAAATCCTCACAGAATTTAGATTGATTTGTATGGGTATATGTCTGATGATGATGACAATGATGTATTGTCCAAAAAGTTTTAAATAAAAACTGATGACAATGATGTATTGTCCAAAAAGTTTTAAATAAAAACTGACACATGGATACAATGTGGAATAATACAAAGTTGTCCTGACCTCGGAGACAATACTGGCTATTGGTTGAAGTGCTGAATTGAGACACAGGAAAGCCTTGAGTTGTTGTACCATCTCTGACACTGTCTTTCTGAAGGCTAGGTCGGCATGATGACTCAGTTTCTCAAGTCTCCTGTATATTGAATGGCGATGTGGTACTGTCAGACAATCTCAGTGTACCTGGAGGCACATTTTAATAGGCAAGTGTGAAGAGCAATCAGTGAGTGTCAAGTACACACAGAGAGGACACAGTCTATATTGTGGGAAACACTGGGAAGAGTGACCACAGAGGAGAAAAAAAAGGCACCATATTAAAAGCCTTAAAAATCTGATTACAAAGAAAGCCAGGAAAAATGGTTTGGTATGTTATTTCAGAATGCTACAGTAACAAAGCGGTTTAGAGTGCACTTGTATGTGTGTGTGTGTGTATTTGTGTCCATGGACACATGTATGTGAGTTTGGAGTGGCATGTGGGTGTAAGTATATGTATATACATTTCTATAAAAACAGGTATATGCACATATAGCAGATACTACTTGTGTGGCATATCTGTGGCATATCTATTTCTTTGCTTGTACAGCAGCACACGCATCAAACAGACAATACTTGAGAAGGAACTGAAAGTATTTACTGACAGCAAGAGAAATTATTCATGGTCTAGTATCAGAAAAGTAATTTTTTATTTTGTTTTACTTTTTCTAAACCATCAGTAGTGCTAAATATTTCTCAACTGGCTGTTTACCCAATTTCAATAGTCAGTTTTTAGTTGGTGGAGAATTAAGCTTAGGATCAGTCTGCAATATACACATACTTAATGGGTTTCATCCCCTCAGATTTCTCTGACTTGTTTACAAAAAAATAAAAATCAAGAATCAAAAATTGCTAAGCAGTTCCACAGGGAGGGAGGAATTACTCCAAATTTATACTGTGAAATGTTCCAGTTATTGTCACGACTAAGTTTTCAAGACAATCATCATATCCCAGTGGATTTCAAGGCATATAAAATGCAGCTCTCCTGGGAAGGTTGTAAAGTAGGGGTATTATCTGAAGACCTGTTAGACCAACTGACTTCAGACCTGCATGGATAATGATGCCTCTGGCTCTGGTGAGGTGTAACAATTTTCAAAACATGTTGGAGATGCCTGTGGATTTCAGAGCACTTTGAAATCCAGGTCTTAAATGAGAAGTTTTGCTCCCAGGGCATAACTTTGAAAGCAGAGTGCAGGAAGACAGTAAATGAGTCCCAGCAAAGCCCTCTGGAAGCTGTGAAGAGTACAGTTTTGATATATGAAGCTGAATAACCAAAGGGGTACAAGTCTTGTCCTTTTGAAGATTTCCTGAAGCACTGATGCCCTCAAGCACATCTTTTGATATCACAAACTGATATTTGAAATAGACACTGTGCCCTAGATGTGGATGGGATTCCCCAATTTTTTAAGATGACACAGCAATCATTTGAATTTTAGAGCTCACACAAGAATTATCTGTCCTACAGAAGGTTGTTTTTCACCATAAACTCAAGGAGTATATAGCTGCACTATTAAACAGTTTGCTTTCAAGGTTCATTGTCAGGGATTTCTAAACGTACGTAATCTTTTTACCCTAATAATGAATATAAAAAAATTATAACCTATATATGGGGGAAAACAAAATTGGAGAATAAACAATTCTAGGACACTTTGTAATTGCCATATGCCATCAGTGAAAAGTCTCCAACTTTTTTCCTTTCAAGACATTGTGACCATGCTACTGCCTACTGGTGAAATTTTTCCCCCTACATAATGCCTGTGCTTTCTGTAGCACCCGCAGCTGCTACTGCTCCATAGCATATAAGAACAAGTTATCTTTCAACATCTCAGTTTAAAAGCAGATCTCAAAGAAGTAAAAAACCAAATGCTACTTCCACAAAGAAACAAGCAGTTTGTGATCACTAATTTACTTGTTTTTCAGTCTAAAAATTATTCCTGTGGCACCTTGCAAATAACTTTTGTTTTGGTTTAGGAGAAGTGAAAAGCCATAATCCACAAAGCAACAGCAATAAACTCATTATTAAAAACCATATCTCATAGAGGTGATAATTTCAATACTAAGAAATGCTCCATGTCTTTTGATCACCACTGATCCTGCCTTCAGGTGGTACGGGGAGGGGGTGGAGGGAGGAACTGATTAACAGTGATAGCGATGTTGGATAAAAAGGGTTTAAGGAACCTTGAGTATTTATTTAAAAGCTTTTTTTCATGTGGTATCCTGTAGTTCTACCCTGAATCCCAACCATTAACACAAGATGTTGTATCAAGAAACCACATAGGAAAATCCTGACTATCAAGAAAGGTAATTACAAATATTACCAGATCCAGTGAATAATAAACCTTGGATGAATAGCCATCCAGATACACCCCCAGTCTGCAGTGTGGTGCTGAGTTTCAGGGCAGGGAACACAACAAAAGAACACAAACAGTTTCAGAGCTACACAGTTTCATGTTGGATTTGTTTTCCTGATTGATTACAACATCAGAAACTGAATAGAGACAAGAGATGCCTATCCAAGGCTGCACATCAAAGGTGATGCCAAGTGTTTTAACGTGAGGCCAGTTAAGTATTCCAGAACTTGGCCTGCATGTTAAATTGTCCTGGACAGACTGGATGCATCCAGAGGGTTTTTAAAGCACTAGAGACCTGAGATGGAGCATGTGCTTTGCTGATAGCAGATTGTTTATACCAAAATAATGAATTATGTTGGATTGTGCATGCTTCATTTTAAACAACAGACAATGATCTGGATCTGTGAAACAAAAACAACGTTATGGCAAAGCCTTGAACCTGAAAACCTTTTACCTGACATGGTAAAAGGAGAAATCCAAACACTCTTAAAGTCTGTCAAAATTTATGTTTGGCTTTAAATTTTGTGGGTTTGCCCTGCTTTCTGCTCTGAAGTGTGCAGCACTGCCTGGACACTTGCAACTGCACCTCCCGTGGTCAGTGCAGTCAATGGCTGCATTTCTCTCTCAGTGGGGATGTATGGGCTCCCAGACCACTAAAAGCCACAGGGCTCATGTTTTATTTGTGACATGTAGTCTGCTATCTATATATCTTAAAAAAGCAAGAAGGGATTTTCAATTGATCTGTGATTACTTGGTGGAGGGAGGGAGGAAGAGAAAGCACAGTCTTCTTCCCAGTCCCCCTTGGCTCAGTACTAATGCCAAAACTGAAGCAGCCACACAGAGAGCAGAGGAAACTTAAAAAACTTAATTAGGGAAGAAAGCAAACAAAATAATACTATGGTGTGTTTACTTAGAACTGCAATGCTGCCAGAGAAACCTCATAGCTTGCATTTGTAAGATATGCTTTTCATATAAAACACATTTAATGAAAACAGGAGACGGGACAACAAGCTTTCTTCTAACTTCATTTAAACATGTTTATGCTGCACTTTAAATTCCTCTTGGGTTAATGTGATGCTGGGCTAAAAAAGTTTGGAAGTGATGTAGCCTAGCTAGCTTTATTCCCCGAGTTTAGGCTTCAGGGTCTGACAAGCATACAATCTGGAGCTCCAGGACCCACGGACACCACTGTTAAGGGGCTCGTTTATTCTGTGCTTTTGCAGTCACACATATGTGATCTTTTCTGCAGCTTTTCAAAATATTAATTTAAAAAATTTGATCATCTACTCACTTGTTCTGTTTCCCTCCCCTGTTAAAAGCATCAACATAAACATTTATCTGCTCTTTTTGTTATTCTGGAAGGAATTTGAATGGATTTGTGGAAGCATTTTTGCACGGCCTTAAGTTTTATGATGACTTACTAAGTAGAACAGGCAAAGCCTTACCTATGAATGGTGCACACTACATACTGTATTTGAAATTACAAAATCTGTGCTTTCAAACTGTAGTTATTTCAACATCAACATTCTGCTCTTAATTCACTTACTTTGTGAATTAAAAGCAGAATATTGCATCTCTTACAGAATTTGAATGCAGTTAAACAGAACAGCACATGTGGCAGATTAACCAAGTGAACTTGTACTGTATTTACCAAAAAGATTGTCCACAAAAGAAAAAGACACACAGCAATTCCAAATAACTGACAATTTCATATTCTCTTCGAATTTTTGAAAATAGAAGAAATGTTTTGTAATATAGGCAACCTTTTGGGTGCTTTCTTTGAATGTTGAAAACAATAATAGCTTAAGGATGAAAAAAACAATAATAGCTTAAGGATGAAAAAGATTTCCAGTTCACAGTCAGACTTGGCACCATCTATAAAAGAAGGTGCAGGATTTTCCCCCTAAAACCATCTTGCCTGCCATTACATTGAATTTTGATGGTCTTTAATCATTCTACCCAAAATTTTAATTTTGGATCAGTTCACTGAGTTGAACTCTTTTAGAAAATTTCCACTGAATACTAGATGCTTCTGAAATGAGATTAAAGAAAACCCTCACAAGGTTAATCACAATCTTCTCTTTTTCTTTCACAACATTTCCCTGAGACATGTTGCTGCATGTGTGCTTTGAAATCCAGTGCTGGACTAGGGAGAGGAGATGAAGGTGGGGAGATGGTGAGCAGGAGAGTCCATGTGCAAGCTGGCACTCCTCTGGGCTGATGCTGCCTACACTTGGCTTGCTGCAAAGCTCTGCTCGCACATATTCAAGCAGAAACTTGATAGAGTTTGGTAGCTAAATTCTTTGAATATTTTAACACACTTGGCATCTTTCATGTCTGCAAGAGGCAAGCAGAGCTTCCTCAGGAACTGTCAAAAATTTGTTTTGGATGATACAGACATCATGTGCTTCAGATGAAAGTACAAGAAATCCTACAATGAATGAGCAGCTCAAGCATAAGCTGAACCAAAGTAGAACTTCCTTTTAAAGTCCAAAAGCTACCAGCGTGCCAAGCATGTAATTGACTATAGTCCAAAAACAGCTGACTGCCTCTCCCTTCCAAAATAGTCATGTGCTATTTTTATTTCATCAGAAATACGTTCTATTTGTTTTCATCCTACTATCAGATGCATGTGTGAGTACCTGAAGCCATCCTGATGAGTTGCACCAAATTACATTTATTATGGCATCGTTTTTCCTTACTGAAATGGAGTTTTTGGAAGAAAATCATCTGTCCTGCTCTCACTGTCATGCTCGGCTGACCAGCCTGGAGCATCCCAAGCACAGGTTGTGTGAAGAACACTGGGCCAGACATGCACAGGCAGTTGTCTCTGCAGCCGACAGCAAACACAACTGGTATCTTTATCAGCTGTACTTCCCCAAGTCCTGGGGAAAGATCTGGTCCGTTTTTAACTGCATCCAACTTTTGGGTGGGTTTTGAAGCAGACAGTCCTGTGTTAGCACTGATCTTGCTTCTGTTGAATCAAGGACAAAACTCTACTCCACTTGGACAGAGGTAAAAGCATCCTCAGAATCTCTAAGTACCCATGGTTTTTTAAGTAATTTATTAAAGTATTAATTTTCTGTTTCTGTTTCCTACAGAGCAGGGATAATTCCATGTGTTTTTTTTGTTTATGAGGCACATTGGAAGATGCCACAGAAATGTTTAGTAGACAACTTGTGCTGTCAAAATCGATCTTTGGCTTGGTTTTTGAATGTGCCTTGGTCTGGAATAGCATGCAAAAATAACTGCCTTGAATCTAATGAAATAATTAGAGAGTTTATTAAAAACATCATAATTCTGAAGTGAGAGATGCAATTTTATTGTGATCTGCACAATGCAAAAAAAAAATCCCCAAGAAATTAAACTATACTTTAACATTTACCCACAGTTTAGAGAAGAAAATTCAGATTACTCTGTGGGGTATATTTTAAATATGACAATATGATTTAGTTTTATCAAGACTACCAACAGTTCTGGAAAGAAATATCACATCATTGCATTCTATATTTAATCATTTATTTTGATTCACAAAAAGAACTTCTCTCAGGATGCTCTTGATAATTTAAAAAATTACAGTAATTATATCAGTTCAATAAATACTTCAGCTTCATGTTCTTTAGTCAACCTATTACTGATAAAAGGAAAAAATAAACATGGAAGCGTTCCTACAGTCTTTCTACAGAATTTCTTTGGAATTAGGACTGTAGCAAACAACATGGCCACTCTGGAAAATGCACAGGGTCAAAAGTTCAGAAGGATGGCTAAGAAACCACTTTACATCCATGCTTTACCACAGATTTATTGTATATCCTTGGGGAAAGGCTAAGATGCTACTCACACAGTTACAAGCCATGCAAACAGAGATTTAATATATTGGCTCAGCCACCCCACCTGCCCTTGTGCTGACCTATTGCAGAGCTGACACTGCCTCCCCAGATCCAAAGGCACTGTGATGGAATATGGCACAAAGACACACTGGTATCTTTGTGGGATCCACACCAATTCTAGCACAACAAACGCTGAGCTAATGCTCTAAAGACCAGTCAGATACAGAATAATCCATTATGGGTTGTCTAAATCACATGTACCACAGTACATCCTTCTATGGACACTTGAAAGGAAGTAGTGATTAATTGCCTCCACCTGCCCAAAAATGAGTGAGACAAACCACTCTCCCGAGGTACCTCTTTCTTTGGTGCAACCTAAGAAGTGCTCACAGGCTGTGGAGCACCAGGAGCAGCAGGACAGATGCCTCAGTGCCCTGCACAGAAGCAGTGCTGCCTGGAAGCCGAGGCAGGCACCAACAAGAGGCAAGCAAAGGAGTCACACTCGTGTGTTAACTAAAATTGTGTCTGGATTCAAAGTGTGGCACAGATATTTTGAGTACTGATGACTTAGAAGTCATTATATGGAAATAATACCTCAAATATCATATCATTTCTTAATGATACGTGACGGTGAGTCCTCTTCTGCCCATACACAAAGAATATGGCACCCAATTGCCTCTGCTGCCTGATAGTGCAGAGACCTTTGAGGACTTAGGCATATGAAAATTGTTAATAGACAAAGACTGAAAATGTAGACTGATATATCAGCAGTTTGATGAGCTTACAACTCTATCTTCTGCTCCATGGAGAATTCACCGGTAAATCCTCACTCCTCTAGCAGTACCTAGAGAAGGTGCAAGGACGAGGTTCAAGAGCTGCAGCTTAAGCAGTCTGGAGGTGCAGAGATATTGCAGGAACAGGATGGGCAAAAATGGCTTTTGATCTCCGTGGACAGAAAGACAAGATGTAAGAAATGCTGAAGGTCACAGATCTGCCTGAGTTGGTATTTGAGCCTGGTGAGTGTCTGAGTGGCAAAGCGAGTGCCCAGCAGAGGGCTTAAGCAGGCCATAGAAGGAAGAGGACTCCTAAAAATCACACAGGGTGGATGCAGCAAGGAGAAAGCTCTCAATGTGCAACACGAGTACCATGGTCAAGATACATTAAAATATTTAAATAAACTCTCTAAATGAATGTACCCTGAGATGATTCAGAGGAATTGCATCACTGTAAGTAAATGATCCAGCAAATCAGTTTTCCAACCTCAACCCTTTTAAAGTGCGAACATATTGAAGGACACATGGTAGACAAAATGCATTAAATCCAGAAACCCCACCTCAAAGAAATGTCTGCAGAAAATGCAGTTTGAAAATATAGCAAGACCAATCAATTTGAGAATCAGGTCACCTCTGCCAGGGCCCGAATGCTCTCTCCAGCAGCATCACCAGAATGAAAAGGACAGGAGACTGTCCTTGAGAATAATGAACCCACAAGCATTTACTTTTATTTCAGTAACTCTGTGTTACTGGGAACTTCAGTTTTCCATCAATGAAGTGCTTAGGACAATAAATGAAAATAAAGAAATAGCAGTCAGTAAAATAGCCTGTACTTTGCTCTTTACTCTGTTGTTCTCATATAATGACTTGGGCTTTTGATGAGGCACTACATTTCAATGTAATTTCCTAGTATTTTAGTAAAGCTTAATGCTCTCCAGTCATATGGAAATGTTTCCTTTCCGTTTTGGATAATGAGTAGTTTGGCTGGCTGGAAGGAGTTTAACACTAACCCATGAGGTAGGACTTTCGCCACTGCTGCCACTGCCTGACTCTGCTTTTTCCGTAATACCTATGAGTGTTGACATCTGAAGGATTTTCCACATGGGCAAGCTGGATGTGATGTTAAGCTGCTGAAAAAGCATTATGGAGAGCTAGGGAGTTGGACTTTGAGCTGTAAGTGGGAGAATGCAGAAGCTTGTTAGTGACAAGGCAGCAACCGACAGAAGGAGAGGACACAGTCTCGAGCTGCGCCCGGGGAGATACGGGTTGGATATTAGCAAAAAGTTTTTCAGGGGAAAAGTGATAAAACACTGGAACGGTCTGCCCAGGGAGGTGGTGGAGTCACCATCCCTGGATGTGTTTAAGAGAAGACTGGATGTGGCACTTGGTGCCATGGTCTAGTTGAGGTGTTAGGGCATGGGTTGGACTTGATGATCTTGAAGGTCTCTTCCAACCCAGTCATTCTGTGATTCTGTGGTTCTGTGACAACGTGGTGGCACAACGTCCGAGGCAGCCCCACGGAGACCGTAAGGTTTCTTGCTATGATTCCTCTCGTTTCACAGTGAAAATGCAAGTAAATCAAAGTAAAGCGTATGAAGCTTGAGTTTAGTGGCCTAATTAATTTGTGCCATGTTCTACACTGCTATAAAGATCGTTCTATCTGTCTAAATATCTATATGGTGATCTTTGCCACCCGCACTTGTCTTTGTGAAACAACATCCTCCACGCATTTTTACAAGTACTATGAGTAATCGCATTGCCCGCTGCCGCTCCACACGCCACCGGCCAGGCGCAGGCTCCAAGCGCGCGGGCAGGGCCGGTCCGCATGGAGCTCCGAGAGCCGCTCGGCCCGGCCCCTCGGCCCAACCCTCAGCCCGGCCCCTCAGCCCCTCAGCCCAGCCCCTCAGCCCGGCCCCTCGGCCCGGCCCCCAGGCCGCCGCCATGGCGGGCGGAGCGCGCCGCCTGTACCGCCGCATCCTGCAGCTGCACCGCGCGCTGCCGCCCGCCCTGCGCGACCTGGGCGACCGCTACGTCAAGGAGGAGTTCCGGAGGCACAGGGCGGCCGGGCCCGCCGAGGCCCAGCGCTTCCTGCGGGAATGGGAGGCAAGTGCCGTCCCCGCGGGGCAGGGACGCGGCCGGGAGCGGCGGGGCGCAGGGCAGGCCCCGGCAAGGTCAGGGGCGCCGGGCGGTCGCGGCTGTGCCGAGCTTGGACTCGGTGATCTCAGAGGTCTTTTCCAGCCCAGCTGATTCTCTCTCCGCGGGCGTGCTCCTTGCAGAGCCGCAGAATGCCTTGTAACTCCATGTCTCTATGTTGTCTTTTATGGTTCTCATTGCCTTGTCTCAAGTGTGTGTGATCATACTTGTGCACACGCTCGTATATGTAACAGAGTGACATCAGTTACATAATTAGCTACGTATAAATATATAAATAAAAATATACGCACAATTATCTGTGTGATCTATAATAATGCATTATATAAGTCTGTATAAATATTTATAACTACATACATAGCTAATTGTATAATTATAATTAGCTAAGTACATAGGTGCAAATACCTTCCCTGAGAACTTGCATTTCATTCCTGACTAACATTTTTCTAGTGTTTCCTAAGGAAACAAGTCTTAAGTGAACATTAACATCGCTTCCCCCGAACTTTGTGCCTGGTTTCACCAAGGAGAGAAAAGCAGATCACTCCCAAGTGATGAGGTTGTAAAAAGTTTCACAAGCAGCAGAGAAGGGAGAGCCTTAACGTGCTTTCCTACATGCCTGGACCCCAGTAGATGTCAGCATATTATTAGGTCCCCAAGAAGTCCACGTGCAGCAAATGTATGGACACTTCACAGAGGAAAGCTTCAGTTAAAGTATGAACACAGCTGCAAGAGACAGACATATAGAGAAGCTTCCCATTAATTTTCATGCTCCTTGAATTACTGGCTTCATAGTAGTTTTGAATCACAAAACTGTTTTCCTTTCTGCGGAAGGAAATTCTGTTGTGCTTTGCAGTGGAAGGTGGTTAGCAAAAGTAGCATCCATTGCCTCCCAGTTTACCAGTGGAAGGGTAGTGGGAGAGAGCTGCCCCAGCCCTTCTACCTGCAGTAGCTGAAATTTGTGGGTTAAAGTAACTTGGGCTGGGACAAGAATAAGCAGGGAGAAGACTGCCTGGTGTTCTCTACAGAGGAAAGGAATAAGTGTATTTTAATTGCCTCTTACCAACTGATAGATCCTCAAATCAGAGAAATTTGTATCTACCTCTCAAATGCCTGATGCTATTGTAATTCTCAATTGCCGTTTACTTGATACTGCTGAAATGTTTCCGCATCACTGCTTTCAATTTTAACATGAGCTAAAGAGACAAGTTACAGGTTACTATTTTCAGTGCAAAAATCTTCCTTAAAATAGTTTTAGAAAAGGAAGGAAATGTTTACATTGAAATGTTTGCATTGAAATATCTTTAGACATTATTAACGTGAAGTAAACAAATAGTGAAAATATTTCTCAATTTTGAAATGTTTTAAAAGTAGATTATAGAGAAAATGGTGACAAAAATTAGACTACAAGTAACAGAAGTTGAATTTTGAAACCTGACATTTAGTGCTATTAGCTATGATATGTTCAAGGAAAGGAAACTAATTTAATAACTGTTTTGAGTGTGTGAGTATAAAGATCTTTGCAAATATGTCTATCTTCTAGCAAGATGCTGGGAGATATTAGCACATAGATAACGTGTCTCTTCTCATCTTTAATTTTTGTTTTGTTCTGGGGTATTTTTCTCACCCAAATAATAATCTATTTCAAGTGTGGAATTTAAATCAGACTTTCACAGTTTTGCCCTGAGACTTGCTTTGCATCTTATATTATGCTGTGGTTCCCATCCTCATGAAGACTTTAAGTAGGTAATTGAGGAAAATGGACTGCGGACAAACTGGGATTAGGTAACTCTGTGCTCTAATTACATGCTAATTAATTCATGTTGGAGTCAGTCCTCTGTCTCAGTTTTGGCTAAGATAGAGTTAGTTTTCTTTGTAGTAACTTGTTCAGTGCTGTGTTTTGGGTTTAGTAGAATAATGTTGGTAGTGCACTGGTTTAGCTGTTCCTAAGTGTACTTACTCCAAATCAAGTATTTTTCAGATGCCCGTGCTCTGCCAGTGAGGAGATGCACAAGAAGCTGAGAGGGAGAATGGCCAGGACAGCTGACCCAAACTGGCCAAGTGGATATTCCATGCCATACATATGTTCAATATATAAACTGGGGGAAGTTGGCCATGAGGGGTTGGTCACTGCTCAGGCGTGGACAGTGCATCAGTCAGCAGGTGGTGAGCAGTTGTATTGAGCACCACTTGTATATCTTGTGTTTTCTTTGCACCCTTCCTGGGCAGCAGGACACTCTTATGACCAGAAATAGGCTGGAAGCTCCAGGACAGTTCTTGCAGGACACACCAGCATAGCTGTGAACCACATAGCTGTGGTTCTAGCCTAGGAGTCACACAGTTAGCCACGAGTGAGACTGAGATAATGCTGCCGCTTCGTGTACGTGAACTTGTGTACATGTAACTGTACTTGCCTCTAATTTTATTAAACAAAACAAAAAACAATCAAACCAAACAAAAACATCCACCTAAACAAATCACTACGACATTAATACAAACTGGTTGTTTAAATTTCCTGTTAAGTTTCTTTTTTTTTTTGAAAAATGTGTACATACTGCTCTGATAACAGTATTTTGGTGTGTTGCATTTCCAGCGTTTTTCTTCCCAATTTGCTTGTTCATTAGGAAAAGCATATACCTTGATGTATGCACTTTAGAGTTTTCAATATTCAGCTTGCATCTGGAAATGTTCTTTCTTCATGCCTTCAGTTGCATGCAGGGCAGGACATCTGGTAGAGAGTGGCATGATATCTCGTGCTGCAGAAAATTAGTATTCTTAATTTTATGTTAAAGTAATATATCTTGATGTATATTCATCAGAGGGTAAGGATTATGAGTATTATGATTGCAGTGATGTTTCTTGACTTTGAATGAGGAGTTCAATATGAAGTGTAATCTTAATAAGTCATCTGAAATGCTTTTTGAATAAAAATTTCCAAGGATGTCTTATTTTAACATGATACTACTTGACTGTTACTAAAACTCTTCAGGCTCTCTTTGAGTAGTCAGACCTTCATAGCCTGTGGTGTGCTTTCTTGTCCTCCAATTTGACTCATATTAGCTAAACGTTTAGAAAACAGGCCTGACATTTCAATCACATTGTGGTTGCCTCAAATGATGGCCCTGCCCCCCTTGCTATTTAAATTATGTTGATTCAAGGGAACAGGGCGTATTAATTGAGGTTGTAGCCAGGTGGGAGTCAGCCTCTTGTCCTAGGCAGCTAGTGACAGGGTGAGAGAACATAGCCTCAGGTTGTGCCATGGGGAGGTTCAGGTTGGACATCAGAAGGAATTTCTTCACACAAGTGGTTGTTAAGAACAGACTGCCCAGGGGAGTGGTGCAGTCACTATCCTGGAAGTGTTCAGGAGCTGACTAGACGTGGCACTTAGTGCTGTGTTTTAGTGACAAGTTGTGTTTGATCAAAGGTTGGACTCCATGACCTTAGAGGTCTTTTCCAGTGTGAATGATTCTGTGACTGTGTCTTGCAAATTGAACAAATTCCTTTATTTCTTGCGAAACATGGTGGAAAACCTGTACGGAGATTTCTAAGGTCAGCTTTAAAAATAAAGGGGAGAAAAAAGAGGTAAAAAGCTCTGAAATGCTATTGCTGTAGTATGTGAGTGGTTCATGTTTTCCTGTAAAGGAGATGAGAAAGGATCTCATCTTGTTTAGAATGCACAGGAATTGAGGGATTTAATGTTAGGGCCAACCATGTAAATAGCTAATAAAGTTTTGTAGGAAGCCTAAGCTGACCTGTTTGCATTTATAAAATAGGGAAACTATAAATTGAGTATTATTGGAAGAGTTTTTAAGTGGGTACGACCAATACTAGACTGCAAGTTCATATGTGTTTATATCCAAGTAGAAGAATATAAATACTGTGGTTTTCCTGTCATTGGTATTAGATTGCTAGTTTGTGTCTGGAAATATGCTGGAAAATATTAAAGGGGGATACAAAGAAAGTAAGCTTTGTTGTTCAGGAATTGTGCTTGTTCAGGTAGATTCAAATTAAGCGTATAAATTATTAATATATGTTCCTATCTATTTTCTAAATATTTAATATTTTAATTGAAATAATTGGTACTCATTTACAGGAGACTGCTGATATAATTAGATTGATACTGATTATTACCTTGGAATGCTATTGAATTAATGTTGACAGGTATGATAAGTTAATTAGTTCAGCAGTCTTCTGAATCATAGTAACTGATGGGAATGCTTACATAAGATAAGTAATATTGAGATAGTATTGATTACTTCAGATTGCAGTAGGTACAATATTCAGCTAAATAATTTCAGTAACAATTTGTTCCACATTTAAGCATTAATTTTGAAAATTGCCATTTTGTACTTGTCTTAAAAAGCCTGACCCTGTAGATGAGAAGGCCTGGACTGTCTTTAAGGCAGGCAGAATCATTCTGCAGAATTACACAGCATTTTCTCAATCTAATAGATTGAATGAATTGCCTTTGAAATTCTTTGGCCACTCTTGACCCTGAAAACCTTTTTACAAGCTTTCAAATGAACTGTCACATAGCCTCTCAGGAATGCGTAAATTTTTGTATCGGTGTATTTGATGCAATACAAATAATTGTCATTCATCAATTTTTTTCAGTTGCCTGCATCACTTGCAGTATTTTCTTTGCTAGGATGATTGTGGAATGCCGTCATATCTCAGAGAATATACTTCTTCTGATATGTCTTTCTCTACTCACGAGTGGATACACTTACAGCACTTTTTACTTCTTAATATTCTGGGCCAGTATGATCTTCCCTTCCCTTCTTGGTTTATTTTTAAACTACTTGTACTCAAAAATATGTTGAAATGTTGAATGGAGAATTTGAAGAGCAAATAGTCAAAGAGGGTGGAAGAGGAAATTGTGGCCAGTACTGGAGTCAGACTGAAATGGGAATGGGATGTGTGGCTTGCCCTTTATGCTGTCTTTCAGCAAATAATGTAGGTAGTATAAAACAGCTGCTGGCATTCTGAATTCTACTCTCAGTTTCAGTGAAGTACATTATATAAGAGGTGTTTTCTTTGCCTGACAAAGAAATACATTTTTTTGGAAGTAAAATATGTCTTTAGGTTTTTTGCCATTTTATTACTTTTATTAAAGTTGTGAAATAGGATTTTAGAGTAGTATTTCATTTTAATGTTACTGGATACATTGGTATTTGCTTTTAGTGATTTTATGGCTATCTGAATGAAAACCTTCTTATTAAGAGTAATTCCTACTGAGTCCTATGTTTTTATCCCCCACTTAGGGTGTTCACTAGTTATTAATTTGTAAGAGCTAAATTGGAGTCAATTTCCTCTATTTTATTTTATATTTCTCAAAAGGTAGGAAGGAATTTTGCACTTTCCTGAGTTGTGGCTGATAAAATGAAGAGCATGTGGGATTTGGGCGTGAATGGCCGCAGGAAATCAGGCTGCTGCTCTGACCTGGCATTTCTGGTAGCTTGCTTGCTTGTAGGATTTGAAGTCTACCTCTGATGAAATTTTGCCTGGGTGTACCCATGATTTGGTGAGTGTCCCGAATTTGTATTTATGTGCAATTGCAAAACAAACAGAATTTGTTGTGAATCCCTGTTGTGAAGTTTCCTGCAAAGAACATCTTTTTCATAATATGGCATCGCTTCCAACCTTTCAGTGCTCTTTCAGATTTGAGTTTAGAAGCAGAAGCTGGTGTCTGCTTCTCTTCCATGGAGAATCCAGGCAGTCTGTGAGTATTCTGAAGTGGTGAGACTTGGGGTAGCCTGGTGGATACCAACTGCCTTGTGCATGATGCACACCCATTGCAGGAAGGGGAATTTGTTACTTCTCACATGGAAAGTGGCACTGTTCTCCTTCAGATTTACCTGGCCACTTCTGAGGCCAGTGATTTCTAGCTGGGTTGTTAGTGAGTATTTCTTTTTCTTGTGTACATACTGGTTTTAGATCTTTACTGTATTTTCTAAATTCAAAATTTTATAAATTGTGACATCAGTATTCTCAATGCTTCTGTCATGTTGCCATGCCAATTATCTGTATGCTATCATATTAATGATAGCATGTAACTAGTCAGATAGCTGTTTTGTTAGCTGCTTATCTGCTAGTTGAAGTTTTTATTTACAACTGTTTTGGCACAGTAGGAAATCATCCAAGTCATAGGGGTGACTTCCAGCAGTAATGTCAGTCGTATGTGCCAGTCACCTCAGGTACATTGCAAGTATAAATACACGATATGCAGATAGGTTTATAAATTTCAGATGGTTTCGTAGCATGCCTTGCATGTTTAAAAAGTGGCATGAATTGAATCCCTGAACTGAAATTTCTTGGAAGAGTATAGCAACTTTATTAGTTGTAACTTACAGAATAAGAAATTTAAAGTGGTGTAGAAACGGGATGCATCTCTGAGTGTTAACAGTTTATTCCTTACATTGAATAGCACTGGCAGGGCATATTTCTCATGGTTAATGCTCTCGGAATTGAAGTTACTGTAGAAGTTTTGTGAATCTCTGCTCCATGAGCAGAGACCTGTACTTTCCTAGTGAGTACAGGTTACTGACAGCCAGTGTGAGAACAGATCTCTCTAAATAAGAAAACAGCCAGACGCAGTAGAAGCAGAGCCAGTAATGGAGCATTTACAGAATTGTCAGTTTAAAAGGTAATTCAGGTTTCCATCTAGTGGTGGTACAAAATTCTGTCCAAGCCATATGAGACAGCATGTGCATAACCATACTCCTAACATACCATTGTACTTGTGTATGTGTGTGAAACTTAGGGAATCAAAAGTCTTTATTGCATACAAATTATGTATGTAATAGCACATAATTCTCAGGACCTCCAGATTTTTTTCAATTAGAGCTGCAATGACCAGCAGTCTGTTATTTCATGCATTCAGATATCCAAATACTCTTTCAATGTAAGTTTACCTTATTTCTGTGAATTAGGCTGATTTCTCTTTTTCAGTATTCCTTGACAGTCATTTCAAAAGTTCTTATCTTGACACAGGTTACTGAAAGTTAATGGGTGTCTTAAAAGGTTTTCTTGAAATTGTATGTGTGCAAGTATGAGTGTTGTTAAATTTCTTGCTTTCTCTTATATGTAAACAGAGAAAAAAGGAAACAGGAACGGATTGGTTTTGATTTTTTTGCCCCAGTGTTATAGTCTTATTTTTAGTATTGAAAGTATTTTGCAGTATTATTTGCAGAATTTAGAAAACCTTGCCAGGTTAAGTTTTCAGATGAAGATTATTGGTGATTGAAAGACAGACCAAGCAGTGTGATGCTGCAAGGACGTTTTTTGACAAAAGGTACAGATATTTCTGTTGTTCTAGCTCCTGCATAACAATTTCCAGTTGTTTAGTGTATGTGCAATTTAGTACATAGCAGGCCATAATGTATATTTTTTCTTTTGTACAATTGCTTTTCACAGCAGGCCGTTCTGTTCTTTGGGAGGAGGACACAGTTTCTGCAATTCCTTCTTTTCTTATCTTTCTCAGTTCTGCAGTTCTTTTTCACAACTTTTTCTCACAGCTCTTACTGTACAATCTTCAACAATTCAAGCAAATTGTTCATGTAGTTTAACTCATTCTGCTTTGGAACACGAGATATTGAGGACTGAACTTTGTTGCATTTTGAGACAGTGTAGTGGGTCAAACAGAGTATGAATTGCAGTTGTGAAGTTATAAGGATTTCTGCTTGTTTGTTTTTTATTGACACCTTCCTTCTACAATTTGTTTGGTACTTGTGTGAATATTGTCAGCATGTAGTGTTTTGTAAGCATTGTAGGTTTTGCTGCCTTGTCAGTGCATTTCCACTATCAACACTGTAAACACTGCCAACTTTCTACAAGTGCTGTCAAGTACCATATTTTGTAATTACTGCAATAATATTATGAGTGCTGTAATTGCATGTACTGTATAGATGTGCCTTTCTGTCCTGTGTAGACAGAAAATTGATATTTTTCTGCAAGTTAAAATGGCATCTGGAACACATCAGAATAATTGTCTAGAAACTGTTTATTTTTTGGTTTTCTTATTCCAGCCTAATGTGAGATTGCACAAATAGAGTTATGCATATTGGAGGATTTTAAAGCCTCAGATTCTTTATATGTAAAGCTATACTTAAGACATAATGATGTGTACCCATTGTAGAATGAAAGGGTTTTTTTACACAGTTTGCCAATATTAAAGTAATTTAATTGAATATTGTTTTTTGCAAGAAGCTGAACCTCAGATTTTGACCTTGTAATCTTGTATTTAGTGGCATCTTTATCACCTTTGTTTAACTGTCTTTTGTAATGTCAAGAGCTTTGGCTGTTTTGAGGCTGAAGCTGACTGTACTTACAGCCATACGTCCTCTTAGTAATATCCTGCTTTTTGTTTAACTCACTCCTGGGAATCCATTGAGCAGCAAATTTCTGCTGAAATATATTTTGTTTCTGTGTCTCAAAGCTACTAATTTCAAACTGTATTTTTGAAGGATTTAATTCAGAGAATATATTTAACCATAGTACCTTATAAAATGTTTGAACTTCTAGCTTTTAAAGGTAATTTCCAGAAGCAATGAGGTTTTTCTAATATACAAGTTAGAAGTCCTATTAGAAGCAGAGTTACTGAGTGTTGGATTTTTAGGCTTATTGATGTGTGGGGGTGTGGAGTCCTGTTAATGTGCTGTTTTTTACTGTTTCAGGGGTGTTAGTGAGAGACAGAGCAGTCTAAGATGAAAGAGAGCATGATGCACTTTTTACCTCACTGCAGTAACTAGGTAAATCTGTAAAATACTTTCTTAATTGACCATATTTCACTCATATTTCAAGACTGGCTAACAACACACACAATCTAGACGGATCTTCCCTTTTTCTGTGGGAATTACTGTATGGTGTAAACTTGATAAACTAGTTTTATGCAACTTTTTAGAATTTTTTTTTCTCGCTGAACTATTCTATTCCATAATTTAGAGGAAATTAAGATTAGGTCACTGCAACATTTTTTTTTTTTGTCTTCCTCAGAAGAATCAGAAGAAATGTAGTGGAAGGGTTTAAGTCCCCATCACTGTTGCTTCTTTGACGATGTCATGGCTGAAGGTGTTGGGTGGTGTTGGAAGTACTTGATATTTGCATGGAATAAGCCAGAGCAACTGGTTTATTTCTTTGTGGGCCATCAAATACCATTTACTTATAATCAGTTTCTTGCTGCTTATGGTTAAATAGTGAAAGCATGTGGTCTTTGAAATAGAATTTGGATTATAATAGGCAGTCTGTATTGAGGTAAGAATTCATATTATATTAGCAATCCTTGAAACTTCATCACCTTCTGACTGAAGTCTGTAGTGCCCTTATGTGTATTTTCATGGCTGATTTTTGACCTGATGAAGGGAAAGTATTGTTCGTAAGTTTGCAGTTTTTAAGGTGTACAGATGATGGCAGCAAATACTTAGCTAGAGAAGCCTTGTTCCTATACTAGAAAAAAGAGGCTACTGAATTTTCTAATATAAACTGATTCAACTATTGTTCAATTTTTTATTGAAATATATATTGAGGATTGTTAACTTACTGCTGCAGCTTCTGAGAAAGCTTTTCAATTAGAAAACTTTACTGGGATTTCCACTTGGTTTAGTCATAATACTGTCATAATGTGCTTTCTGGTTTGAATTTGCATTGGTAAACAATACTCTTGGGCACAGGCTGTGACTCTTGTGGGTGGTGCTGGGAAGGGCCAGGAGTTGGACTGATCCTTGTGGGTCCCTTCCAACTTGGCATATTCTGTGATTATAAAATTCAGATCAGCCATGGTAGTCTCCAGGAGAGTATGCCCAGAACAGATGGAGCCTCAGTTATGTAGATACAAAACTTTAAAAAAGTTTTTTGTTTTTTAGTTTTTTTTTCGTACTGGATCTATTGAGTTTTAAAGCAATTGTATTTTCGGAAGTGTATAGTAATAACCCAAATGCAAATGTTTTTTTCACCAAATGAAAAGTTTTATTATTAGTAATGCACATTTTTAGATGCTGTTACAAAGTATGTTGGTATTGCATAGCACTGTTTAGAGTAGAAAGTTTTCTTTAAAAATGAAAATATAGTATAAAATATTATTTATTCTTGCTTTTATTTCTGGATGCCAGTGATCCATTTAAATCCATTTAAACAGGATCTCTTTCTGTTTTTTCTGCTCCTTTTAAAATGAATATGGGATGTGTCAATCATCCACCATGATATTTTAAGTCAAAAAGTTGCAGTTTGCCACAGTTCCAGTAAGAAAACCTTGTGGAAGGTGTAGGTCAACTTTTGGCTGTGGTACAAGCAGGCTGCTCTAAAATTAAGGATGTTTTGGTTCATGTTCATTTACTTGTTCTGTCTATGTACTTTATTTGTAGTAGTTGAAACTTGCTTTTATGCTTAGAATTAATTTTAAGGTGCTCAGCAAATCATGATTTTCGGTTGTTTTCTGGGCCTTTTAAATTCAGTTTGTTTTTCACAGTGAAGTACCCTGGTGAGCTATTTACCATCCATTACAGTGAGTAATTTTAAAAATTTATTTAAGACATCCATGATGTGAAGGGTTTTAATTAAATAGCAAACATGTCTTTTGTCCTTCAGCTGCTGATTGAGAAGTGAAAAGAAGTCTCATTGGTAGCACTAGCAATGTTGTTCTGGTTCATGGACAATTCAGTACCATCATTGTAACTGAAAGGACTTAAACTGTTGAGAAAAACATCATCATCCTGTCAGTCAAGAAGGAAGTGAGAGTTACTTTGTGAATAATATGAGCTCTGATTTGTATTTAAAAAAAATTATTTGTTTTACTGGAGAATTTAATTTTTGTGGAGTGTTTGTCTGCCAGCAGATGCCACTCCTCAGCAGCAGACTAGTTTCCCAGACTTAACCAAATAGAAGAAAACAGTTGTGGTAGACTCTTGTTTTTAGCAACACTGATGGCAGTTTGCCTAGGATTGTCTTTGTTTTCCTCAATAAGAACAACCTATGCTATAAACAATTAAATATTTATATTTTACAATGGAACTGTTTAAAGGTTTGTTTCCTACTGGTGCATTAAACCCCAGGGCTACAAAAATGGTACTGTGTGGGGTGAGATGCCTTTGTTCATCAGTGTATTTTAGTTGCATAGAGGATGATCCAGAAATCCTCTAGGACTCAGGGAGCTTCATTACAAAAGGTGTAAAGGTGTCTGTGTTGGAATTGCTGAGAAGATGTAATGAGAAAGACTTGGAAGCTGAAGTCTCAATGGCTTGCAAGGCCAAGTCCTTTAAAAATCTTTAAGCATATAGAAGTTGATGCTGATCCAGTTTTAAGTGTAAGAAGGAACTAAGAAGCTGTGCAGTGAAAATAGACAAGGAAATCCTGGTAAGATTATTCTGTTTGTAATTTCTAAATATTGAAAAGAGATTGTCCTGTGGTTATGTGTCCTGTAACATGAATAATGACATACTACTATCTGTAAACTTCAACAGCCATCTTTTTAATAGCTGGTGTTTTGGATATGGACAAGGCCTGTCTTGACCTCTGTAGGCATCTGCAGTAGAAGACTATTTTGATAATTGGTAAATATGGTTGGACCACCAGACCCTGGATTGAGATGATGGATGTCACCTTTCCAGTCTTGACTCCATCTGTCTGTCTGCCAGTAGTATAATATTACTGATACACAGTCTGATATAACTAACAAACTTTTGATTTTTCAGAACCCACCTGTGTGTGTTCTTTCATTCTAAAGGGTTTAGTTTTATATTCCTGGTGAGAGAAGATGTGGCATATATATATATATATATATATGTAAATGTATATATACACATATTTCACCTCCTCAACTTTAAAAATAATGCAGTCTATTTTCTTGTGGCTAATAGGAAACCTGTGAAGATCCGGGGATGCCATTGGAGCCCTGGAGAATTCACTGTATAAAAAGCCATCAGTGCCAGTTTTATAGCATTCCCGCATGTTTCCTGGGAAAGTTCTCCTTTAACTTCTAGTTTGTGTTCTGTAGTTTGTGTTCCATCAGCTCTTCCTTGGAAATTGTATATTCTGTATTTTTTTTTATTCCCATCACTTTCAGGAAAAGGTGTTTCTGACTTAGTTTGACGTTACAACAAACTTTCTTCTCCTAAGGAACTTTTTTCTGGAGCATCGATTAGTGTCAGTTATCCAATGTTAACAAATGTAACTGTTTCACAGCCTTAATTTTCTAGATGTTAACTATTTCCAACCTTTTTTTTTCTATATTCTTGTATCTATAGCTGTGCAGTATACATGCGTGGTGTATTTCAGGGGTTTGGCATCATCTACTTCATTGAATGTTTAATGTCTTTGCCTTGAAGCAAAGCATATTGAAATCACAGGGTGATTTCAGTTGGTTCTTCTGAAATTGCAGGTGTGCTGGACAGTAGCTGTGGGTGAAGTTGCTTTCATCTCTTTTTTGAAGTATGAAGGTTAAACCATTCACGTATCAGAGTGTTTGGTTAAGAGAAAAGAGTTGGAATTTTGCAGTTGGAGAACTTAAACATTTCCTGTTTGCATGCAAGCAAACCTTTGTATTAATTCTACTTGACAACATTCCAAATATTGTACTCTGCAATGCAGAGCTGTTGGAGCCTTCACAGTGATGGGGTTTTGGAAGAAGTTTTCCCAATGCAAGAACTACACACCACAAAGGACATACTAAGGCAAAAGCAAGCAGTATATGAAATAAACCTTTGGCTTAGGGATAGGAATACACCTCTTGCAGAGTGTGCTGGGAACTGTTTGGCCTCAGTGTTGTTGAGCTAAAGGTGATCTGTACTGCTGAACTGATGTGCTTGGGGTGCTTTGCACCTGGCAGTGGAACAGCCCATTTCCTTGCTATTAAATTCTCATGCTCCAAAGCAGGGTGACCACATCCAAACTGACTGCTGGGAGCAGTCCCTGATCTGTGCCAGCTCACTGGCTGAACTTGGAGTTGTTTTGCATAAAGATGGTTATCCATGATCAAAACCTGTGCCAGGGACTGTGGGACCAAGCTCCCAGGGTGGGAGTTCTGGTGCCTTCTCAAAGCATTCCCTGGCATTGCTGTAAGTTGTTACTGCAGACAGAGCTCTGACTCCTCTGCTGCCAAGTGCAAGTGCTGCTTTTGTTCTGAATTCTCTGTCACACATTAGCAGATTCTCAACAACTGTTGGATTTATCTACCTTCCTCCTAATCAACAGTTGTCGTATCTGAAATCCATGTGAAGGTTAAACTAAGAAACAAGATCTGAGCTCTTTAGTGCTGTTCTGCTGCTGGTCTGGTGAAACAAGAGGAGACTCTCTAGGCCATAATGAAATTGCATGTCAAAGCTGGGCGTTGTGTCTGCACAGTAGCTTTTGTGAATGTTCAGCTATGGGCAGGTGAAAAGTATATTCCTGGAAGGAAAAGAAAGTGAAAAAAACCACCTTTACTGTCTTTCTATACAGGAGGGGTTGCCAGACTTGTCTTGTTATTCTGCATCTCCTAGATCTGTACAATATTATTTGAATGTTAACATTTAAAAAAAAATTCATTTCTGATTCAATTTGAAGAGACTGTTCACTGCTGTTGCGGAGGCCTATGGAGAACACAGTCCAGCTGCTGTTGATAGTTGTGCTTTGTGTTGATAAGACAAGCAAGCATATACTTTTTCATCATTCACTTTTACTGGCCTGCTTCTGAAATGTCATGGGCCAGGTTTATATTCTCATGGGCCACAGAGATGAGACTGAGTTTGGGAAGATTGTTCTGTGTGTTGTCTCTGAGAGGGTGTTGTGTGGGTGAAGGAAAAGCTGCGTGAAGAAACCTTGTTAACTTGTTTGGGTGATGGTGGGTATAGAGGAACTCCCAAGTTCCCTGGAAAAACTAGAGCTACTGTCATCTTGCACAAAACCTCAAGGGCAAGCAGGATGAAAATAAACCTTTGGGTAGTGCCAATTTGTATATTAGAGCATTTCTAATTATGCTTTGTTGTCACTAAGCCTAATTTGGTGAACTGTTAAGGTGTGCTGCTTGTAAATTTTGATCAGATTTGAGTGCTGTTACATAGTATATATTGTGTTTATAGTGGAAAGGAAGTTTTGCTCTTCTTTTAGCTTGCATATTGTGCAAGTAAAGCTTCACTGACTTTAGTATAATGAGGAAAATTATAAATACAGTCTGTTTCTTTTCTGAAAAATGACTGCTAATAAAATTTTGTGTTGGTTATGAAAGAATAGGATAGTAGCTTATGTGTGTGTTAGTAAAAGCTTGTATACTAAAAAGGTGTGAATAAATCAGGTGATTATTGAATAATGTCAGTATTTTATTATTGATCTTTTAAGTATGTGAACTTACCTGTCTTACTGAACTTTGTAGCTGATTTAGTTATTTTGAAACAATTCCCTTGGGGGAAGAAGAAAACTGTTTGATACAGTGTATCTCCAGTACTGAAACATTTGAAAAAAATTATGAAATCTGATAGTCCTCAAAACATAATGTCAGATCTTAACAATAACCTGTGATTTGTATTTTAAGTATTTCTAACTTGGGGGTAGGCATTAAAATATAACTTGGACTAATCTTGGGTTTTTAGTGAATGGAGTGGTAAAGCAGAAGTAACCTGGAAGAGAAAGCAGAAGTAACCTGGAAGAACTTGACTGGAAGGGCCATTTTAGATGAGGCTGCTTGTGGCCTTATCCGGTCCTTTACACAAGCCCTTCTGGGTTTTGCTCATAGAGGATGTGCAGAAAAGATTTAACTTAATGTATAATTTTCAGATGTTAGCTGAGAAGGTTCCCAAAGTTTCTTATTTTCAAGCAAAACTAACTACAGTTGTAAAAGTCAATTGTAACCTAAGTGGTGTGGACAACTGAATGGTGCTGAAGTGCAAGTGCTGACCCAGAACTCTGAAGGTGATCACTGACACACATTGATATCCTTTGTGGCACATTTAATCACTTGGTTTCAACCCAAGAGTAATATAACCTGAACTATTTTAAATCATACTGAGTTGGTTTTTGCCTAAGAATTAGGGAAGTTTATATAGAAATGTAACTACATAGGTGTGATGTTAGCAGTGTTTATGCTTCAACAGTATGTTTAGTATGCTTTAGTTCAGTTTATCTGTTTTTGTAAGAGACACAAGTCAGCCATATAAATTGCATATGTTGTTGAAATGAGGATTAATGTGCTAGACAGTGTGGAATGTAACTGTGATGGAACAACTTTCCTGGTAATTAGCAAGAGCTTGGAAACCTTTATTATAATGATGTGAATACTGTCTACATAATTATTAATTTTTATTGTATTGTTTTTGATGGATTGCTTGTGTACTTGCACAAATACACGCTTCTAATGCATCGTAACAAGTATAAGAATAAATTAAGTGTATGAGTTTGTGCGTATTTTTCTTTTGAAAGTCAATGCCATGGTATCTAAAAGACTTTGTTTGAGTTTTTCATGGCATTAGATTGATATGTAACAGTTTCACTGAAATTTATTTATTTATTTAATAAATTATTAAATAATTTATTTAATTAGCAGAAAGCATGGAGCAGTGTGCAGTGGATTTAATTGCAGTGTGAATGAGTACTTTGAATTTGTTTTATTTGACTTTGTCTTTTTTTGCTTCATCTTCAGATGTTCAGTTCTGTTGTGTGAGATGAAATTCTCATGAACATACCCCATTTGTTGATTAAAGCTTTTGGTACAGTGATGCACCTATCACTGAGTACTTACCAAGTTACCTGCCAAAGGTTTCCTTTTTCTGAGTAATGGAACTTTGTTGTTTTCATTTGTGATTAGGTAGCTTGTTAGGAGCATTGTTGAGGGAAGTTAGATTCTGAAAAACATTTCAAATAGGTATGATTTTGACAGCAGCTGTAGCGGAACTTTTCCAGGGAAATTCTGTACCTACCTAATGAAATAAAGCATTGCCAAGCTGGGTTGTGTAAAGGAAGATGTTTTGCAAAGCTGTTGCTTGTAACTTCACTGCTGTTGTGGATCTAGCAAAGAGTTCAGTGAAGATGAGGAAATCTGCTTTATTTTTCTTGTAAGTGTAGTAGAATACAAATGATCCCATCACTTTTCCCCAATGCTGTATAGTCTTGTTTCAGTGTTTTTGTCTATTGAGACATTAAAAATTCAGGTTAAAATGTTATGCTTTGACACAGAGATGTTACATTTTGTTCCAGTTTTCTAGGGCAGCAGTCCCTAGTCAAGGTTAGTCCTTCACTATAGCAGCAGGTGGACTTCAGGCTGACTACTGTAGTGCACTTGCCTGTGGGTCAGCAGTCCATGGGAAGCTTTCAATATCTAGCCCATAGGGACCTTTCACAAGCAGCCCATAAGTGGGCTTTGGAAGAAGTATTTATTTCAGTGTACCCATGTCTTCTGTGATAGAAATGATGCATATGCTGGGATGGCAGAGGAACCTTTGCAATCTGATGCCTTCCTGTGCATGGCCAGTGCTCGGAGCACTGACCTGCAGCACTGTGTGCTGTGCTCACCTGCTGCATCTCATGATAGAAGTGAGGGGGAGGGCTTTCCCATGCATCACTAAACAGATGTAGTGGGACTGGTCTAGACTTCCCTCTCCACTGGTGCCTTCACAAATTACTTTTTTTCAAAAGTACATGAAACATTCTTCAGGACAGCAAATCACGCTAATATTCATCCTCCCCCTTTAAGAGTAAAATAAACCACTGCTCACAAAGACCCCATGAATTGCCATTCAGTGGGATTCATGAGGTTCTGCTGTGCTTTTGGGCAGATGCACACAAGACTTACTTTTCCATATTTGTATTGGCTAGCAAGCAAAATCCATTAATAATATAAACAACTCAAAACTAATTCAAGCTTTTATTGCTCAAATAGGATTACATTGTTGTAAATAAGTCCAGAGTAATTTTAAAGCCATACAAATACAAGCTGAGATAATTCCTTAGTGTAGAAATCTTGAAACACAAATGAAACCTCTTGAATAGCTTTAGTATTCTCTGACTGGTGGGAACCATATTTATTGCATCATCAGTGGATGGCAGGCAGAGATTTTTCTAAACTTACTATATAGTCAATTTAAAACTCTTTCTGATCACACATAGTAGAAAAAGAAGTTGGTTCTTAATTCTGTATAAGCAAACAGTGCAGTGGTTTGACATTGATGCTAATGATGGGAGTATCCTTGTATTAGTGTGAAGAGAGCAGCTGAGCAGATTTGGGTGCACCATACCAAAATGATTAAATGGTACCACTTAGAGCAGAGATGGTTTATCATGGCACTTCCGGACATACAAATAGAACTAGTATGTGACATGTCCCATTTGTGCTGTCTTGGCCACAGGCAGGCTGCTTCTGCTCCAAATGTTAATGATTTTTTTACCTCTAAGTGAAGACCATGGCACTTGGCTCTGGAAGCACCTGTGAGGGTACCAGAGCACAGAGCTCACCTGACCAAACTTAATGTGGTACAACCCCATTTCTGAAAGGTTGCCCATGTATTTTCATGGCTCTGGTATTTTCTTCACATGCTTTTTAAAGTATTGAGGTAAATTAACTTGTATTCCAGTTTGCTTGGGGCCAGACAGCCTGTTTTTGCACAGAGAAAAAGAAGAGGTACTAGGTGGGTGAGAATTTTTAGGAATATGTAGGCATTCTGAATTTTTTTGGTGAAATACTAGAGCTTTGCTAACTGAGTGAGCATGAAGTACATACAACTCTAAGCTGTTTGACATACTTGATTTCCATCCCTTTATTTTTCTCGTATCCTGTGTTCCCTGTCATTTGCTAATTGGAAGTAAGCCTACTTTAATAGCTGGAAAAACCTCTGGCAACAGCAGGAAAAAAGAAAGAAAAAAAAAATAGAGCAAGATTTAGGTGAATTGCTTTTAAAATATTTGTTGTGTAGAGATGACAGGAGAATGTGTTGAGGCTCGAGTGTGATATGTAGTTAATCTCCCCAAGAGCAGTACAGAATATATGGATTTTTTTCGGAAGTACTTTCAGATTAACTGTCTCTACAGTACTTTATTGAATTTCAAAACTTGTTTAGCAGATGACTGAATTTTCCTTTTCCATTTTCTGCTTAATCTCTCCAGTCTTCTGTGACAGCGTGGTCGTCACTTGCTGTATTGTGACAGACACTATAAAAATCCTCTTAAATGTCAGAGCTGTTGGATAAACGAATAGCGACTTGCAGATGATTACAGAAGTTTTTTGGTTTCTCAGATTGGAGAGTTCTCAAGTAGTCAATAAAGATTCATGCTCCCTTTTAGCAGCTCTTGACCATACTGATGACACATTTGTTTTCTTCAGTTAACTTCTGTGGCTAGTTCTGAAGTAGCTCAGAAATTATATAAAAATCTGCAAGTTAAGAACGCTTGGTAAGATACATAGATTTGTAGGCTTTAGAGTTTTTTTACCTTAAGAAACTGCTGAAAGAATAAACCCAGGTTTAGAATGAGAACTTACAGTTTCTCTGAGCATCTTTGCAGTTACACCACTGGACTCTCTGGCTACATATGTTAAGGAGCTTTATGTTGTAATTTTGAGAGCGATAAAAATAGAGGTGAAGGAAGTGCCTTGATTTATTCTCTTGCTTGGAGGATATGGAAGAATTTTTAAACAATGTATGTTACTAAATTAATTTGACAGAGGTAGGTGTATGTGTATACAAAGCATTTGTCTGGTCTAAAACTTGAATGCCACTTAACATATTTTGCTGCAGCAACAAGAGCTGTAAAAATTTGCACTGAGTCTAGCACAGAGAGTAATAAGTTAACTTTTTTGCCTTTTATTAAGTATTGTGAAGTAGATGTTAATTGCAGTGACAAGCCTTTTTTCCGCAGAGTGAATTTACAAATATAACCCAGTGTGTTGTTTGTTGTCATAAGGAAAATGTTAGTTACGTCATTTGCATTTCTTTTCATAGAGATGTCCTGTTACTGCTATTTAGAAAGGACTGAATTGCAACCAAATGATTGTATCCAAATACACTGATATAGTTTTACAGACTAGGACCTTCAGAAGTTCCAGACTAAATGTCATACTTAGATAAGTAACACATTTATAAAAATTCACCTGTGTTTCCCACTGGCAATATTTTTTTCCATTTTTTAAATCATGAGTCTGCGTGTGTGTAGGCTTTCTGTTATTGATAGCCAGTCTCCTAAGTAGTGCTCTGTGAAGAGCACACCTCAAAACGTTTGTGTCTTGTTGAAGAAGCAGGTAGGTAAACTTCCATGACTCCTTGTTTGTCTCTTTTAAATGCCTCCACAAGCACTGAGGTACGGTTTGTCTCAGTCCCGTGTTTCTGGAGGGACCATGGTAATACTGGCCAAAGAAAGCAACCTCTGATTCAGTGTTTTCTGATGCCAAATTTGCTTTGCTAAATTAGTGTCCCATGTGTTGTACTGGAACAGGTAACATTGACTATGTTCTTTCAAAACTGGGGAAGTTTCTTTCTCTTGTCCCGAGGAGTGAATCTGGCTTCTGCACTAATGACCTTCTTGTATGTTTATTAAATATTGCCCTTGACTTTTTACTTAATTTATTCAAGCACATATTTCTTCTAAAGGTCCATTACAGTAAAAAATTCGGTGCACCCTCAGCAGAAAGGTTATTTGTGGTGTCATGGAAATCAATACAAGATGCCTAATAGTGGATTAACTTTTCATTTAGACTTCAGGTTTTCTTCGTTACTGTATTAATTTAAGGTTTTGTTTATAATGAACATGTAGAAATGCGTGCAATGGAAAAATAAGAATACCAAATCTTTTTTGGATATGTATGTACACTTTAAATGCATCATTAGGTAGCAATTGAGTAGAAGAACATGCATGACAGTCTTTGAAATGTTATCATCTGGGATATATAATCTTTTGCATGTTCTTAGTATCTAGTGGTCTAGCAACTAATGTGGTTGTCTTGGAAACAGGCTTTATTTTCCTTTGTGAATATCTAGATATGAAATCATCATCTTCCTTGAAAATCTAGAAGTAATACTTCTGAAATAAATAACTGAAGATTTAAGATGCTTGTCCACTATGTAAAGAATTGATACAGAAGTCTGTAAGTGATGTTTGCACTGTGAGCTGTAATTATAGTTGTGTGCTGTTGTTGCTAAAACAGTCTTTAGTGGTGTTTTTTTTTTTTTTTTAGGTAAAATGCTTGTATTTAGTGTTGATATTTGTCTGGGAATTATCTGCCATTAAACACTTTGCCAAGATTTCCTAGCTTAATGTTTAAATAGAAATATTACAGTTTAACTGATGCATTAGAAGTGAAATTCCTAAAACCAAGCTGATGGTATGACTTCCAGTCTTTTCCCTTGCCTTGCTTTAAATTAACTGCATGCGATAAATCCTTGGGTATTGTGTGAGATTATAGCATAAAATTTGCCAGATAAAAAATTGCTTTTTTATTAGCCAGAGAGCTGCCATGCATGACGTAAAATGTCACAGTAAAATAGGAACTGATCAAGAAATAACCATCTTTCAAATTGTTGGGGTTTTTTTAGGATTAGTATGAATATATGAAATCATGTTCTTGAAATTTAATTTTTCTGGTCTGTAGCTTATTTGTCCTTACTTGTCAGCAGTCTGATAGTTTGGTATTAGCAACACTGTATTTTCATCCTGATTTTTATAGATGGAGGTCCAGACTGAATAATTGTCCATGTTTTGTTGTAATATATTTCTCTTTGAAGTATTTTTGTCTCCAATACCAATTTAAAAGGCTTTCAAATACAGACATGTACCTCAGAGAAGAATATTTTTTAAAGTCTCTCATAAGATAACTGGTTTTTTTTCAGTGAAATTCACACTTTGAATGATACAACCTGTCCAGGGATGGAGAACCATGGCAAGGTCTTGTTTAGCCGTTGGAACCCAGTTGCGTGACCATTTCTTTCATTCTACCTTCCATCTCTTCCTCCTGCTTTATTTCTTGTGCTGCACCCACATTTCAGATTGATCTCTCTTTCCAGAACTTAATTGGCCATTTAATTTTTGCTTAAATGTTCAAATATGTATGTTCCCATTTTTTTAACTTCCTTATTCTCTAGAATAAGATCAGGCTTTCAGTGTAAGGCCTGAGATGAAGCTTATTGACCTAAGTGGAGAGAATGTTAAAGACTTAAAAGACTATGGTTGTTACCAGATGATGCAAAAAGCTTTTAGTGACCTGTATTTTGGCCCCAATGTACAACAGTAGTGTAAGTATTCTGCACCCAGAAAGAATTAAATAATCACAGCTTGTTTTTCCACAAATGACAGTCGTCACTCTGATGTACTCTAATGGTGCAGTGTTCTATTTTGGATGCCGTAGCATTTATGTATATTTACCTTGATGGCCAGACCATGAACTTCCCACTTTCACCTCAAATTATGATCTCATAAATCTTACATTAAAAAAGGACATTAAAATAGCATGTTATTTAAGCTGCAAACAAAGCTGAGTTAGTCCTTGAGCTTTTTTCACATTCCTCTAAATAAATGTCATTTCTTCCAGTTTAACAATATTAGTTAACTGTGTTCAGAAAAAGCAGTCCATTTTATACCTTCCTGATCAAATAATAATTCTTCATGCTGATTACTAAGTATTACATAATTATATTCCGTGGCTCCATTTTAGCTGAACAGTTTTTCATTCTTTGCTCCCAACCTGCAAACAAGCAAGCAACTGAAACAACCCAAACCAAACCTCTTATGGTAGCAATTCTATATAGTTACAGTATGTTCATCATTGTGTTAATGGGATCAGTTCCCTGAAATTGGTGGATAGTCACATACTAGCATCCTTCTTGAATATCCTGGGTAAACCTGATATTGATAAAGCTCTCATGGCTTTTCTTTTCAGATGAACTTTTAGTAAACTTTGATGTTTTCTTGTTCGTATTCTTTATGAGACAGAGATGTTGCCCTGGAGAAATCTGTTTTACCTCTGTGCATTGTAATTGGAAATGGTGACATGGTCTTTCATCCGCAGAAATGAAATTATGCATAATTCAAAGTTAGTTCTAAAGATAAAGAGGAAGTACAGGTTTTTTTTCTCTCATGTCTTTCACTTAGAATGTTGCCAAGACTGATATCATCAGCATTAGGAAAAGATAAAACAAAGTCCAGGGGAGATATTGTAGAGTCATTCAAGGAGAAGTGGTATTTTTGTTGCCTTTTGTAGTTAAAAAAGCGCAAAACAAAATAACTAATGAACATTTTCCTTTTACCATAAGCAAGGAAGTTGATTAGGTAGTCATCTATAGCCAGAGACACAGACGTGGTAGATTTCTCAGTGATGGGACCCACATCTCTGGAGGACAGTACATCCAGTCATCACATCATGTTTAAGACAGAAGTTTCTCTCCAATGCCCAGCACAAAGACACGTCTCTAGCTTCACTTAGGCATGTGATATTTAGGTGTAGGCCACAACTTGGCTTGAAATAATCTCTGCAAATCTTTCCATCTAGTAATGGGCTGAAATACTGAATAGCTTTTCCAAGTTGCACTTCACACAACTTGTTCTAGAGCTTCTCATGAATTACAATAGCTTGTTGCTATTTCTTTCTTGTACATGCTTGGTATGTTGTTACAAATGCTGTAACATGGTGGATGCTGATGTGATTCAAATTCCGCAAGAGAAAGTTGCTTTCTCACCTTCTGCCAAGACTTGCAGTAGGAGCTGGACATCTTTATTCTCCAGAGGTTCTGTGCTGTACTAGGTACCTCAGAGTAAAAGTCTTGATTCTTCATTTTGTTGCCCTTTTCCCAGCAATTACTTTTTAAATTATTCGCATAAAGAAACTCTTCTAATGCTGCCATGTGTCATTACTTGGTATCATTCAAATACCATTTGAGAGGTATTTTCAAAAGCAGAGGGAATGCTTACTCAGAACTCTTTGTAGTATATTGATTTTTCTTTTTTTTTTACCTGTTAATGGTGTGACCTTTACAAAACCAAAAGTGATTTGAAATTTAAATTTTGAAATTGATAATACATTGCTCCTGTTAGAGGATGTGGGACTTCACATAGGTGGTTTTTTACATCAGTTAATTAATTTAGCAGCAATTGTATTTTATGCAATTTAAAAATGTTTAGGGCTGTTTTTAATGGTCTTATCTGATGAAATATAGATTGTTATGGGTTAATGTGTATGTGAGTGCATGAAAATGTCCTCTGTAGTGGTGTATTAAGCTGAGCTTAAATGTGGTAGAATTTTTTGGGGTTTATTACTGCCTTTCTAACTACACTTATGGCTACAGGTGAAATGTATGAAGATACTCTGGAATTTCCTGAAGTGTAGCAGCCATTTAAAAGTCACTTCTGTAATCTGGTACCTTTTTCTGATTCTCAGTTTAACATCAAAACAGTTTTGCATTAAAAATATAGTAAATAATTCACAGAATTCTATCTCAATGAATATGAAATGATTAATTCAACATAACTCTGCGCAATAACAAGGACAAGGCACTCCTTGCTGTGCTGTTCATTCACAGCTGTTTCTTCATGCTGCCACCCTTAGCACCATGTGCTTGATTTTGCTCTGAGTACCAGCAGAAACACTTGAAATGTTGCAATTTGAAATGAGCTTCCAGGGAGCAATGACAGTGGCCAGTCAGGCCATGCTAATTTTTTTTATGTCACCCTGAAAAAAAAATTTAAAATAAACTTTAAAATAAACTTTTTTTTAAATTAAAAAAAAAATTAAAATAAACAGCATTTTTCTAGTGCCTGACTGTGCTCTGTTTAACACATCTGTGAGTAGTGTTTTCTGATCTGACCACTGTAATTTTTTTTTTCAGTGCTGTCATTAATTTGGCTGCAAGTAGAGATAGTCTTTTAGGAATGGATGAATACTTTTGTTTCGTACTTCAAGGAGATAAAAATTTTAGACCTTTTTAAAAGAGAAAATCCAATTACAAAGTGAATTGTACAGGTAGTTACTGTGAACAGACATATCTTACTGAGATTTTTTGAGCAATTGTCTAAAATGCAGCATTGTACATGTTTAGGAGGATGCCAGAGAACGTAAAAATTATGATTGGTGTTCTTTTCTGTGGAAATGAGCAAATGGGCTCTAAACCCATTTAATTTTATGACTAAATCATAAATGTCTATCAGCACTTTGTGTTAGCATCTGAGATAAATGTGTGTCAGTGTGGTAGGACCTGGTCGGAGTCTATATATCTGGCAGTCAGGGAGTGGGGCTTTTGATTGTGTGATTTTTGCTTTTGTTTTTCTATTTAATCCTTTCTGAACTTGGAAAACAAGAAGGCTTATGCTCTTTCTGTAATGTGTGGTATTTTAAACTTCAAATGTCACCCATCCCCTTGTCCTTTTAATGAATTTCTGCATTCTGTGAATGCCTATGAGTCAAAGAGCAGAGGAGAGCTCTGTATTTGCTTCACTTAGTGAATTTAAACAGAAAACCCCTAAGGTTATTGATTATAGCAAACACCATTTTTTTTATAAAACATGTAGAGGTTCAATCATTTACTCATGTAGGATTTTAAGAGAGCCTGATGCTTGGATTCAGCATCACCTGTGAGGAGTGCATCACACCTTTCAGGTACGGCAGTACGGAGGGTTTCGGGGTGTCTCTGTGGTTGCACACAGTGATGGCAATGCAGTGACATGGCCAGTCTGCACCTTGAACTGTTACCTTGGCCTCCCTTAATGTGGAAGGTGTCTGTGATATGGATGGACAGCAGGCTGGGATTTAATGCAGAATAAATCAGGCATCTTTTGATGGTAAATGGTCAGGAGGGGTGGTTGTAACTTGAGCTTGATTCTGATCCTCTTGTGTTTCTGGTGGCAGTCGTATACAAAGGGGAAAGACTTTTGCCATTCAACTGGTGGTTTGGGTTTTGCTTATTATTTCATGTAAAATCCCATAAAGTTTACAACTGGTGCAGGCAGAGGATCATCGCAGTAAGAGCTACTTCCGAAGAAAAAACCAACCAACCTAAAAAACCGCCTGGGAGGAGAGCTCCTGTGTCCCTCTGCCATCCTTGTGAATACTGAGCCTGACTCTGTGAGGGTGCAGGATTACTTGTGTTCCATTTTGTGTCATGTCTCTGTTTTTGTGAACACAGTGTGATCCATAATTGAAATTAGATGCCCTTGCAAAATCTGCTAAGGATATGTGTCATGATTGACGAAAAATGAGTTTTCTTATATTTGGAAGATGCAGTTAAATATAGCATAAAATGAAAGGCAGAAATGAAGTAATTTTCCTTATTTGAGGAAGCTAAGCAAGAGTTTGTTTCAGTTCTGCTGCTAAGGAAGATGACACTGGAAAACAGTTAAATTCTGTATTTATTAAGTTCTAATGAAAACTAGACCATACAGGAACATACTGCTCCTTAATACCTGAGAGAGACTGTGTTCATTGTGTTTTATAGTGAAAGTTATATTGGTGAAAGAACAAATGATAGCTTCTCACCTGTTTCTTTTTCATTATACTTTTAAACCTGTTACAAAACTTTGGAGTTTAGCATAAGTTCATGTGCTGTTAGGAAAATGGAACATATTATATATATAAGCTGAATCTTAAATTACTATGTACCATCAAATCATGTAGTACCTTTCCATAAATCACTGATCACATAGTAATAGTATTAATTTCTGAGGGAACAGTAGTGTATTAAACAGTTAACTATCCCAGGCTTTGTTTGTTCCTCATCTGGTACCACAGGCAGAAAAAATGAGATACGCCATATAGTTCATCTTATTTTCAGCACTTCTGTGGAGGCTGAAGCATATTTTCTTGGATGCATCACTGACTTTTGGTAAAATGACATGAGAAAACTCCGTTTTCTGTCAGGAGCCAGCCATGTTTCCACTGTACAGTTTTGAATTTCTGTTCACATTGCGGATCAATGTGAAACTGCAACCACTGAGACTTTCTGGCATGTACAAAACATTTGTTCTTCTAGAAGATGAGTGGGGGAGAGGAGCCAGCAGTACTGTGTAGGTGGGAGCCCACTGGAGTGCTGTGAAGCAGAACACCTGGTGTAAGGAGTAGGGGATGTACAGCCCAAGACCACGTCATGTGCAGGGCACCTGTGAGAGTGGGAGTTCCAACTTTGTTGGGGAGCACCACTTCCAAGGTCTGGGTTCTATTATGCTGATGTGCTGTGAGATGAGATGCTGTGATGTTAGATTAAAAAAAAAAAAAATGCAGACTATTTTCCAGTAATTAATTTGATATTTTTGGAAAACGGACAACAGTTTGTAAAATTGTAACTGATTTTTAAATGGACTTGAGTTGTTTCTAGGTACCAGAGCAGCTCATGTCTGCAGCAATAGCTGCAGGCTGCTCCCAGGTGGTTGACATTAGCAATGGGGAGGACTTTTCTCCCACTGTAGAACCTGCACTGGTAGGACACTGCACAGAGGGGTTCTTGGGGGTTTGTATGTTCAGTCAGATCTCGTGATAAGATGTGAAGAGTTTTGCATTGCTTTCTTTCAGTGTTGTTTCTGAATTACATGCTGTGAATGTTGTTGTTTGGGATAATGAAAGTGGTGTGGGGGTTGTTTTGTTTGTGTGGGTTTTTTGGTTGTTGATTTGGGTTTTTTTTTTAAATGTGGATTTGTTAGTTTTTGGGTTTGTTTTTGTTTTTGTTTTTTTTTCTAATCCAGAGTCAGGACTGACTGGATTGTTCTGTGCAAAAATGCAAAGATAGAATAAAATGAAATGAGGTAGGATGGTTGATGTGTACCTGTCAGCGTGTTACTGATCTGCTGGATAGCTTCCGAGATCACATTTGTCCACTTGCCTTGATAAGAAATTCTGTAAATTGCAAAGGTGAAGAATTAACCCAGTACAGTTGTTTTGTCTTACCATTACCATCTGATTGTTCAATCATTGGGAAAAAACCTATTTAGTTTCTTTTAAACTCTACACCAGCTCTACCATGAAGTAATACCACTGAGATGTAGGTTTACCATGGGAATTAACCATGGTGTCACTGTTTCTGAATGCCTGTTTAATTTAAAAGCAGAAGAAGTGATGTTGGGAAGAACCTTGAAGAATCAGTTTGAGTGAGAATCTATATGAATAAAAATTTACTTTTGTTTGCCTCAGTTTTTTTTAGCTCTCTGTTTTTTTTTTTTAATAGCCATGAATTAAGCTTTGCAGCAGGGCTAGTAAGATCCTGCTGACTTCAGTGAAGCTTGACATGGTTCATTAACAATGTAATGTATTTATTTTAGTAAATGGTGTCATTTTGAAATATATCACGGGCTCATGAATATCTTTCTTTCTTCTTGCCCACTTTTCTGGAATTATTAGACATACAGCTGAAATAGTGGCTCTAGTTACTTTGCTAATTGGATTAACAATTCAGTATGCAATGGTGAGGTTTCTTTTAGCTGAAAATTTGGAATATTACTTTTATGGATGTATCAGTTTACAAAGTGCATCCTATTGATATCCTGCTATATAGGAAATATTATTAATGCATATATTAGATCTATAATTAAATTTTGTTTTGTTTTCAGTGGTAGTACATAATAGGGCATTAATCTTAACATATCTGCATTTTAAATTAGCTACATAAAATTGACTGTAGGTACTAGAAATGCTTTAATTACTTTCCTTTCTTATAGAAAGTGAAAATTCTTTTAGTGATTTGTTGTTGATTAATAGACTGTAGGAGATTGTGTAAGAGTGTGTTATTGTAATAAAATATTATTTTAAATGTTGACCTGAATATTGCCTTTGTCAGATTTGTGACCTTTATATTTCTTTCTCATTAGAACTATGCAGCACTGATCCAGCAACAAATTAATGAGGACAAACAAAACTTGAGAGAAAAGGCTGTATATGGAATTCAGCTCACAGAAGAAAAACTTAATGACTTCCGTGATGAACAGATTGGGCAGCTGAAGGAACTGATGGATGAGACTACCAAACCTAATAAAAAAATCACCATTTCTAAAGACTCAAAATACAAAACCTAAAAGAATAAAAAATTATTTTAATGCATATGGAAGCATTTTGAAACTACTTTTTCCAGCTGTATTTGAATGTGATTTCTGTGAGATAATGGACACTGCTGATGCTATAACTTATCTGAAATTGATGTATTTGGCTTTCTGTGCAAGAATAAATGGAAAGCTGGAATAATCACAACACTTTTATGTTAATTGCATTATTTTTTTCTCCTTTTTTTTCCCCCCCTGCTAATGGATGTTGAAGACTAAAAGAATTTGGGAAAGTAAATTGACATTTTTAAAATATGGAGTTGTTAGTTTTGGGGTTTCTTGCTTTGTAATCTTGGCACCTGTAGGGCAAAACAACTTCCTATTTGTCTATCATCCTCTTCCTTAATGGAAAATATGCTATTAGCATTTGTTTTCTGGTGAGGATTCAGTAGACAAAGCAATGGTATTAGGGTGGTTTTGTTTTGATGGGAAGAAGTGAGCAATGTTTCAAAAACCACACTGCTGGTGAAATTGGAAGTTGGTTTTCTTCTTGGGCTTAATTGTAAAATGGATTTTAAAATAAAAGATGTAGCTCATTATTAAATTAACTTTGAATCACTCTTATGCAGAAAATTCTGCATTTTTAAAATTCAGATTGTTGTTAGGATCTAAATTTTTTAAAAACCTTTCATGAGGGAGTTGTGCTGTAGTTGGAATTCAAAGGTTTTTTAAAAACTTGGGATCCCATATTATGCAATGTTTTGTACAGACCAGAATTTGTAAATGACTTGATCACAGAAATTATCCTGTTGATAATACTGTATGACGATCATTAGCAATTTATTTTTAATAGGTTAAATCTTCAGTAAGGCAATGTGTGCTTGTTGTAACATATACTGTTGGAACTAAAAATAAGTGGGGGTTATCTGTTAAGAAAAACACATCTCTTTCTGTGCAAAAGACAGCTTTGATTTCATCTTCCAAACCTAGTTTTATATTATTAGTTTTGTTCTATTTCTGAACCTTTCTCTGTCTGTTACCCACAGCATGTTCAAGACAACAAAATTTCTTTGCTCTTGGGAAATAACAGCTTTGACAAGGAAGCACATTTCCATCTGTCTCAATTTGTGACAACATGCTGTTTGCTAAAGCTGTGCTCCTGGATCCTAATGGAGTGGGTAACAACTTGGAGAGCAGCCTCTTTCTTTCTCCTTTACCTCTCTTCCCAATTCTTTGATGGGATTGTAGGCTGCAGGTTGCTCATTTCTATTAAAAGCTCGCTTGCCGGATTGTGGTGTGAGGGATGCATAGTTACTTTACTGCATCTTCTGTGGCACCCACCTCCTTTGCCTTTGTTGTGTGTGCAGTAGGAACGTGCTGTAGCCTCAAGCACCCAATGCAAACAGGATGGAAGGGCAGAGATGACATCCAGGCTGCAGGGCTGTTCACAGGTGCTGATTCTTGGTGCTTCAGGGGCATGGTTGGAGAGAATGGCAGCTCCCTCCTACCCTGCTTCAATACCTAGGATGCCCAGCATCAAAGTGGGAAGCAAATGGCATGTGCATACAGGAAGCTTGAAAACTGTCTCTGATACTGCCGTTCACACATTCCTAGTCTTGCTCTTTTTACAACTTGAAGTCTGTAAAAATCTAATCCAGCTCTGGAGTTTACGGCATAAGGATTTGTTCTGTTGCACTTCCATCAGATGTACAGTAATCAGTAATTCCATCACTAAATCTATTTGGTTTTCATACCAAAAGTAATTTTTGGATGTTGATAACAAACAAGGCCTTTTGTTTCCAGGCCTTGATTGGTAGTAGACCTGTGCCTGCTTTTCAGTCAATATCCAAGTTGCTTCAAATTTATTTCAAACACTGAAATTTAAAGCATCCTTACTTTTATCAACACATTTAATGAATCTTGTTAGTTCAATGAAACTGGTTAAAATACTTGTTTTGCATCTGTCTACTCATGTACGCACCTAGGTTTTTAGAGGCTAAATTAATTAATAATGAAAAATTGCTATGAGTAACTTAAGCTTGTGATGAGACCTAAAGGGAGTTGGAGGTGAGGGTAAACGTCTTCACATCCACAATCCCTTTTCTAGTACAGTAATTTCATGACCATAAGGTGCACCGGCCTATAAGGTGCACCTCCAGAAGTTGGCAAATTTCGCAACTTTGTAGGTATAAGACGCACCGGACTATAAGGCGCACTTTTTTTTTTGCCGTGAAGATCCGTGCTGCGTGCAACAAAGTAACGAATTAGTAACGGAATCCCGCAGTCGTGGAGTTTACTGGCAGGTACTCAATTTGCAAACATTTTTCAGAGATTGGCGTAGCCTTTAAACGCAGCCCTAAGTGCCCTCCCTGTGCGCTGGGCCTGGCACTCCTGCCTGCCCCTGGCACCAGCTGGCGAGGCGGGGCTCGGAGTTGCTGTGGCTCGCGGCTTCTGCGGCAGCCCGCTCCCTCCCTCCCTGCGCCTCCCCGGCGCTCCGGCAGCCCCATGCCGCGCCGGGAGCCCTGGGCTCCCCCAGCACTCCAGGAGCCACGTGCCGCTCTGGGAGGCCCGCACCCCCCCGGGCTTTTTCCCCATGGCGCCTCTGCCCCAATGCCGGCGGCTTTCCCCCAGCCACTCGGGCTGCGCCGCCACCGCTTTCCCGCGGCCGCAGGGCGCTGTGCTGCCGCCACTTTCCCACGGCTGCAGGGGCTGTGCTACCGCCTCCGCCGCTTTCCTGCGGCTGCAGGGGGCTGTGCTGCCGCCACTTTCCCACGGCTGCAGGGGCTGTGCTGCCGCCTCCGCCGCTTTCCCGCGGCCGCCTGGGCCGCACTGCCGCTGCCACGGCACTTTCCCCCAGCCACCCGGGCCGTGCTGCTGCTGCCCCAATGCCACCGCCAGGCAGGCTCTGCTTGGCTCAGGGCTGTTGCGGGCTTGTACTTCTCGTTTCCCCCAGGCCTGGGCTGGCACCACCTGGCTTCTCGTTCCCCCCGCCCCTGTGCCCGGGCTGGTGCTGCCCGGCTTCTTGTTCCCCCTGCACCCAGGCCGGGGGCGGTGCCGCCCAGCTTCTTGTTCCGCCCGCACCCGGGCTGGGGTCGGTGGCAACTCCCTCCTTCCCCTTGCGGCTCCTGTCGGCTGTGGCCGTTCACTCCCGCCCCCCCTCGCGACTCGGCGCTCCTGCGGCACCGCTCCCCATTGCGTCTGACACTTCCGGTTTGGCAAATTTCGCAACTTTGTCCATCAGATAAGGCGCACCGGACTAAAAGGCGCACTTCCGGGTTCGGGGGAAAATTTTAGTCAAAAGGGTGCGCCTTATAGTAATGAAATTACTGTAAATCCAACAGTTTTTTTTTCATTCCTAACAGTAGTTCATATTTGGTACAGTATTTATATTCTTGTTTAAAACTTTCACATACAGGAATGAAGCATCTTTCAAGACTGCTGGCTTTAAGACAGGCAGTGCTAATAGTAAGGTGTGCTCTGGTCTGAGCAGGGCTTACGCGAGTAGTGGGACCCTACAGAAGTTTTGTGATGCCAACACTGCCTTGCATTAATAAAATTATTTGATTTACAAGTGTGGCTAATGACAGTTAAGTTGAGGAAAACAATGGGCTCATCTTGGCCACAGAAAGATGGAGTGACACAGAAGCTTTTTCATTAATTTTGGGGGTTTTGTTAAGGTACAGAACACTTTTGTGGGTAACTTTATGCTTGGTTTGAAGGATGATGAACAGAAAGAAAGCACACATCAAAAATAATTCAAAATTTCAGGCAGTGTGCTATTTCAAATGGCAAGAATTGCCTAGAAAAAAGATTCTACTCACCTTATAATGAAAAATAGCTCTGATCACTTTAGAAAAAAGTACAAAGTTTTTAGTTGTGTTCTCTGTGTTGGATGGATTGCTATTACAGAACACATCACTGAAAAGCTTCTAGTACCCTTAAAAGACTCTGTCCATCTAGCTTAACCATTAAGAAATATTAATTATATTTTGTTGATCTCTTCAAGAGCTAAAAAAGAGTGATAAAATTCACTGGTTGATTTGACTGAGTTTTATCTGTGGTAATACTTCCTGTGATTGCCTTGCAGCTGCTAGGAGTTGGGGAGGGAGCTGAAGTTTTAAGAAGCTGCAAAAGGCACAAGCTGAAGTCTTAGCAACAAGTAAAGAATTTTCAGAAATCTCATTTAAAACTACCAGTTTTGGTATGCAAAGTTATACGTCTTAAACAGAACAAATAAAATGTCCTTCTTTCAGTGTTTTATTATGCCTATGATGTGGGTTTATGGTTTTTTTTAACTGGCTACCTGGCAAGAACTATTAGGACATATTTATTCCTTAAAAGTAAATCAATGTAACATCTTGAAGGTAGGATTTATGAAGAAGTTTTATTCCTTAGCTATTTGGACTTGAATATTTTTGAATTATTAGTGGACATTCTATTTCTTCTTGAATGCATATTTGTGAGACACTGACAATGCATGGATGAGTCAGTAGCCAAATTTTCATTGGCTCTAGGTAAAAATATTGGACAATGAATGAAGGAAACATGCCTTTACCTGCCTGTCACAATCTATTTTATATTTTTACTTTCTATAGCTAAACTAATAGTAGAGGGAAGGCTGAATCTTCTGGCAGACTGATATAGCCAAGAGGGACCATGGAGGACCTCTGTACATTTGATGCAGTGTGAGAGCTGAATCACTGTGAAAAACAGTTCACATTCGAGGCAGGATAAGTCTCTATGTGCTATCCTGCTTAACTGCTAATTTTCAGACCTCTTGGAAAGAGTTTCAAGGTAAATCCTTCCTGTTGGACAGTGTAGATGCAGGAGAGTGTAGCTGTAGCAACACAGGTGTTGCTGGGCTTGTTTGATAAACAGGACTGCATGACCCGCCTTCTACTGCACTGTGTCCTGGTGCTGGACCAGGCTTGGTGTGCCCACCTTACAGTGGGCAATGGTTGTACCAGTTTGAAAACAAACCAGTGGGAGATTCCAAGGCAGAACTACAGTTTAATTGGAAAATTAAAATAAAGGCAATAGTACAGAAACACTGGCTTAAACTGACAGTCAGAATATGACCTGACCACCCTGTCTGTCAGGGTGGTGGTAACTCTGATTAAGTGGTGGCTACAGTCCTGTTGGAGTGATAGTTTTGGTTTTGTCAAACAGTGATCCTGTAGAACAATCTGGTCTTTCTCTCTTGAGGTCCAGTAGTGGGTATTGAGCTTTTGTTCTCTGGGTATCCAGTGATAGTGCTCCCATAGTGTTCCAAGGCTCAGATTATATCCAGGTAGGAATGTCTGGTTCTTCCTCCTGGGTGGGGCATCTCACAATGGGATGATGTAATTTTCTGAGTCATGCTGGGAGATATTGATGGCTCATTAGCAGACATAACCCCCCAGATTTATCAGAGAGTTTATTAGAGTTATCAGGGATGAGTAATGGAAAAGATAAAGAACACTGCCTCACCTATTTTAACAGCTTATGAAGATGACAATAGAATACATACTTTTGGTTACATGTTACATTGTAAGCTAAGACGGTGTACTGAGGACTCTTCCCCATTGAGGCATATCAGAAAGTTGGCTGCAAAGACTGATACAAATTAAATTGTGTTAGAAGTAATAACATTTGCACTTTAAAATGATCTGTTCTTGTTCATGGAGCTTAAGCATCTGCTGCAAAACCACTGGCTTTGGTAGGAACATTTTCAGCAGTTTCAGTGGCCACAGCTCTGCTCTAGGACAAGCCTTGACAATGCTGAGTCCTTCCAGCTTTTCCGGGGCTTTCTACCAGGTAGGGTACATGTAGATCACAGAATCAGATTTTATTTAGATGCAACCTTTACGTATGTATTTACAAAGTGTTCATTGAAGTTGAGAGCTCTAAGTCAGTGCATAAATTCAGTGCATAAGAACTGAATGGTTTTGCTACTTGTAGCAATGCGTTATGAGGAAATACCAGGTGTTTCAACAAGCTCATTTATGTGATATATGATCCTGCACAACTGATACGTGTGTCTGGGGAGTTCAGTATTTAATCTGCTCTGTAACCATTTCAAAGCTAGTAATTGAAGCATAAACAAGGAAGAATCCTTTGTTTAATAAAATGACCTGTATTGAATATTTGTCAGCTTCTTCTAAGTGCTGAGGATCATCAGTGCATATTAGCCCTGTAAAGTTCTTGATAAGTAGTTTGTTGAAGCACCACCACTTGCAACACAACTTACTGATGAGCCTTCTGGTTTATGCCAGTAACATTCCTTGAGGTTTGAACTGAAATTTGTGTTAAGCAAATGAACTTATTTACCAAATTTCCCCCCAAAGGTTCCTGTTTCTGGTTTTGACTGGAAAAAACACAAGTACAGAATCTGTAACACTGATATGTGTTTATCCTGTGAGATTAACAGAAAAACAAATAAAACATGCAGAGGAATCTAAGATGGAAATTCCCTGTTGGGGTTATATCAAAGGCAGGATTTCACTTAGCTTTACTGTGGGGGAATGTACAGAATCTGTAGCACAGAAAGTCTGCCAGAGCAGACTATTTGAATACATATTAAAAATATCTTGCTGTTATCAGTGAAGTTACCTTTGATTATAATACAGTAAATTAAAAGAAATTTTCAAAGCTAAAAAAAACCTCTGGTAAAATTACAGTAATTTCACGAATACAAGCCGCACCAATTTGACCAAAATTTTGGTGGAAACCCGGAAGTGCGGCTAATATTCCGGGGCGGCTAATCTATTAACAAAATTCTAAAAGCTGCCAACACGGAAGTGAGAGCCCACGGCAGCCCCAAGCCAAGCTGGAGCCCGGCCGGCCCCGGCAGAGGTGGGAAAGCCTGGCAGAGGCGGGGCCAGCAGTGTGGGGGGCGGGCGGCAGAGCCTGAGCCAGCAGGACGGGGCAGGGAGGGCGGCAGAGCCTGAGCCAGCATGGCGGGGGAACCTGGGAGAACTGGGGCTAGCAGTGCAGGGGAGCATGGCAGAAGCAGGAAGGCCGGCGGGTGGGGCTGCCTGGCAGCGGGGGAAGCCCAGCAGAATCGGGGCCAGCAGCGTGGGGGAGCCCGGCGGTGCGGGGGCCTGCAGTGCCGGCCAGGGCGAGGAAACGCGGCGGTGGTGCAGACGGGAGGGGGCGGCCGGCGAGCCTGGTGGCGGCGGCGGCAGCCCTGCCGGCGGGGCGAGCGAAAGCGCCACTCGGCGAGCGAAAGCGGCGCTCGCGAAAGCGCCGCTCGCGAAAGCGCCGCGGGGCGGGGCGGGCGCGGCGCTCGCGAGGCGCGGCGCAGGGCGAGCGAAAGCGGCAGCGGGGCGGGCGGCGAGCCCGGCGGCGGCAGCCCTGCCAGCCGGGTGAGCGAACGCGGCAGCGGGGCGGTGCTGACGGGAGAGGGGGGCCAGCGAGCCCGGCGGCGGCGGCAGCACCACCCGGCCAGCCCCGCCGAGCCGTGGCGCTGAGCTGGGCCACCCGGCCCCGTCGGCAACCATGAGCGGGCCGAGCCTTCCTGGCCCCGCCCCGAGCCAGTAAAGCCCGTTATGCCGCGATCCTGTTACTAATTGGCCAATTTGTGAAAGCTGCGCACGGATTCTCGCGACGAACGAAAGTGCGGCTAATATTCGGGGTGCGGCTTATCTATTGACAAAGACAGCAACATTGTCGAGGCACCGGGGGTGCGGCTTATAATCCGTGCGGCTTGTATTCGTGAAACTACTGTAATCAAATACTCATTTAAAACTGATTTGAGAACTCCATTCTATTCAATTTATAATGTGAGCACATACCACTGGGTAGTGGGAAAATGGACCTGTCCTAAGTATCAGCTTAAGATGGTATTGTACAGTGCTCCCAGAACATACCCTCAGGTACAGTAAAAAGGAAAACTCATTTGTGGGTTTTCTTTACAAATGATGAAACGGAACTACTCTGCTTTGTTTTTTTTCTTCTGAGTTAAATTACACCATTCCTGTCCAGTTCAGCTATTCCAAATTAACATTGTCAATTGAAAGATCAGGTTGGAAAAGAAATTAGGCACATTTTAATGTGCAATGAGGTTTATTCAGATGCATCTGTATTTCATCCTGCTTTTGTCTGTCTAGTCACAGAAACACAGAATAACCCCACTTGGAAGTAACACACAAGGACCATCAAAGTCCAACTCCTAACCCTATACCAACTCCTGGCCCCATACAGGACATCCCCAAAAATCGCACCATGTGCCCAAAAGTGTTGTCCAAATGCTTCTTGAACTCTGTCAGGCTTGGTGCTGCGACCACTTCCCTGGAGAGCCTGATCCAGTGTCCAACCACCCCCTGGGTGAAGAACCTTTTCCTAATATCCAGCCTAAATCTCCCCTGGCACAGTTTTATGCCAATCCCTTTGGTTCTGTCGCTGATCACCGGAGAGACTGGCCAGCAGAGACCAGTTATGCTGTTGGTTGCTTTAGCTCAGACTCAGAGGGAGAGAATCAGCACCTTCTCCACAAACAACTCAGATGCCTAATGATGTGTGACAGACATGGCTGTGGTGTGGACAGGAGCGTGGCACAGCTGCACATCTGCAGCCCCTGCCTGCTGCTCTGCTGGCAACCCCTGCCCTGGAGACTGGCAGCCAGGAAAGAAAGGATTTAGGAAAAACTTCTTTACTAAAACCTAAGTCTTCCAAGCATCTCTTGTTACTTTAAGGTACATCCCTGCTGAGCGCTGATCCATAAAACAGAACTCCAAAGCCACAGACAAGGTCTTGGTGCCAGACCCTGACTCAGACTGTGGGGTTCAGTCTTCCTCAGGCTCAAGATTCCCCAGTTTGTCCCAGAAAACTCAGCTTGTTCCCTGCAGGAGAGAGCAGTAATGGGTGTCTCTCAGCTCCCCTGTGCTGAGGAGTGCAGCGCTGCCTGCATGCCTCATGCACTCTGCATAGCTGTGGCAGGTTCATGGCAATAACCTGGGACAATTACTTCGATTTTGGTGCAAATACAGCAATGCAGCCCCATATTTTCTAGGGATTTAGTACAGTGTTGCCTTCCTGATCCCACAGTGGTGAAAGAGGAAGACTGACACTGAGTAGTGTTAACATTTTCCCTTTCCCATTGCTTCCTTTGCCACAGGCAGTTCATGTTACAGCAGTGTGCTTTACTGCATACAAGTCCTACAGAGGTAAGTCCAGTACTTCCTACCTGCCCTTCTCAAGCCCCTGCCTCACACCCCAGGTCTCAGGAAAGCTTTTGGGTCTAATTTGGCCCATACTATTCACCCCAGTAGCCTCCTTTCAAAACTGCAATGAACAAGTAAGTTAGAAAAATTTTAACCTCATGCCACTTTCCCAGGCCTCAGGTGTGACTATAGGATTGGAATTGTAAAACTGAGGAAGGGAAACATTTTTCATTGTTGCTATGGAGACTAGAGTTTATGCAGGAACGACTTGTTCTGTTTTCTTTCTCCTTGATCTTAGGCCAAAAAGGAAAAAAAGAGAAAAGGAACATGAAAATATCACAGACAAAACCTCTAGGACATGCGATTACAATCTGAATGACCTCTCAGCAGTATCACAAAGAAAAACAAAGGTGACAGGAACAAAGAGAAAAAAGTCTTTGTGTGTCAAGACAGTCTACAACATTTTAACAACAAGACCTACTCACATTTTATCTGTAATATGCATTTTTCAACAACAGGGATGTGGAATTTGGGACTTTACCTCCTCCTGAATGGCTGTGGATGTGGTCTTCCCTTGCTAGTCCATCGCCTGAAGGAAAATCTGCTGTAGTGACTGGATGGCAGTGTACTAAGGAGCAGACATGCACCTGTTCCTTGTGAGCACATAATCAGTAAGAGTATGATGACAGTGCATGAAGTCTGGACCAGGCTCTATTGCAGATCAAAGCATGGAGTGTGTCTGATCACATTGCTCCAGTAAATGAATGATTTCCAATATTTGAAAGCAGCTCTGAAGTTTCAAAAAATGACACATGCTAAGCATAGCAGATTGCCCATAAAAAATCCCCAACATACCCATACAAAAAAACTGGGACTCTACTGGACTACAGGTATTTTGATGTCGTGGGTTTTAAGCCCTGGAGTGGAGACAAAAGGCATCCCCAACACTGATCAGACAGGTTCCAGAGCACTGTGGAGAAATACCCCTTTTGGTTTATGAGATTGAAATCGTGTGCTGAAGGAGCAAAGAAGGTGGCCATATGGCCCCATCCCTGACCACTCAGATCCATCAGCAGCCTCCTCTGGTTGTCATGACTTGGGACATAACTGAATCCATGTGCTTTTCCGCAGTGATGCAGGTGTCAGTCCTGAAACAGCAGCCCAACAAGTGGAAATTCTGCAGGACAAGTAAATTAGGTGGAATTAGCTTCTCCATTTTCTCTTCTTTTTCACTGTTCAGCTCTGCAGAGCTAGAGCTGGCTCCCAGAGCAAGAAGTGTTTGTCCTCGCTGTTCCTAAACATCTATATTGCCTCTAATTAAGAGCAGCCAGGTGGAGGATGTACAGATGTCTGTGCTGACTGACAGCTATCAAAAGACTGGATAATGGCTTTCAGTGTAAAAAAAGAACCCAGAAATGAGCTGGCAGGGTACATGTTGCAGGAATTTACTAGTTTGATCCCTAATGTTGAACGGTTGTACAAATTGTGCAGGATATCTATCCAAAAGCTCGCCAAAATCTATATAGTAAGACAAAACAAGCAGTTAATATTGGCCTGAATGCCAAGGGGGTGATGCCTTGAGAGGCTACCTAGAAAAGAGGCTAGACAGTGTTAAAGGAATAAAGTAGGTATTTATTAAAAGGCCTTTGAGGGATACACCTGGGGCAGTACAAGAACCTGGCCAAGCCTACACTCAAGATGGACCCAAGATGGACGGTGTGTCGTGAGTTTTCACACTTTTACAAGTTTTGATCCATTTACATATTGGGTCCATTTACATATTGTATTGTCCAATTACAGCTCCAGGTTATGCAGTCTCATCCTCCCAGATTGCTCTCCTCAATTCGTTGTTGTTTACACTTTTTGGGCCTGAAGCTGCAATGGTGTCTTTGGTTCTCAGGCTGGAAAAGGATTGTTTTGTCTAACTAAACTGTGAGAAGAACTTGCTAACACTTTATATGAAGTTCAGAATTATATACTAATGCAGAACAGAAACTGGATAATATGAAAGCTGAAACTTAAGGCATTGGGGTTACTTGGAACTAGAGGCAACCCTGTAAAAGTTATATCAATGTTATTGACATCCTAAAATGTGTGTAGTTATTTTGAAACCAATTTTTAGCAAGTTTACAGGCCAAAATATGATTCCACTCATCTCAAAAGCTGGATAAATTTAGAAGTTTGTGTAAGTCAGCCTCAAAGGGAGAGTAAATGAACTCCTGAGTAAACATCTAGAGAACTGGAAAGGGGATCTGGGGGATTGTTTTAACCCAAGGATGTCTTCAAATGTTTTGTGCATGTTAAGAAACTGATGGTAGCTTGAAGACAGTTCTTGCCAGGTTGGACTCTATGATCTTGGAGATCTTTTCCAGCCTTAACAACTCTGTTCTTTCTTTTGCTCAGTTTAAGTCATTTCTTTATTACCATAAAAACTACTTGATGAGTTAAAAATTGGGGCTGTTTCTTTTCAAGTTTGGGAGTAAATACAAAAATTAATGACAAGGGTTCTTAACACCAGTATAAAAAGTTCCTGTAACTACAGTAATTTCGCAATTATAAGCCGCACCATTTTGATTAAAATTTTGCTCCTAACCCGGAAGTGCGGCTTACACTCTGGAGTGACCAATATATGAATAAATTTTGGAAATTTCCCAACTCAGAAGTCCGAGCCCGCAGCAGCCCCAAGCCAAGCCAGAGCCTGCCCGGCCTCAGGAAGTGCAGCAGCGCTGCCTGGCTCCGGGAAGCGCGGTGGCGGCAGTAGCCAGGGATGCTGCTCCCCTGCTTCCCGGTGGCAGCGGCGAGTGGGGCCGGGACCACTCCCTGGCAGCTGCCCCGAGCAGGGCCAAGCCAGTAAACCCCACGTTCCTGCGATTCTGTTACTATTTGGCAACTTTGTGAAAGTTGCACGCGGATCCTCATTGTGAACGAAAGTGTGGCTTATAATCAGGTGCAGCTTGTAATCGTGAAATTACTATAACTAAATCTTAAGAAATTTGAAAATGCCTGGGCTATACTCCACAAAACAATGAACTGTTTGCTTTTCAGCTGAAAAATATGGAAAGCCTGACTTGGAAAAAAACTTCTTAGCTCTTCCCCTTTGCAGGTAAGAAAATCTGCTTGAGGTTTGCAAACCTGGTTAAGATTATTGAAATTGATGCTATTTTACTGAAACATCAGAAGCTTCAGGAAGCTCGGGATCCACTGCCCTGGCCTCTGCAATAGAGATCTCCTCTGTGCAAATGAGCAGGGGCTTCTGTCGTCACTCCAAAGGATCTGTGTGGATTTTCTGAATTAATTTTAACGTACCACAGAAGGGATTAGGTGGGAACCTTTGTGCTGTCTGTCATGGACTGCAAGTGAGCCTTTCTAGAAATTACTCAGATGCTTTGGTGTGGACAGGCTGCTTAGATGTGGTTTCTAGCCTCAGGTCAATGCATAGCACCTGGAACACCAACATTTTAAACAGCATGACCTTAAAATGCCACATCTTTAAATAAAAAATGGACTTTTAAATAAACGTTGTCAGTAAGCCCCAAAATAGACTGCTTGTGTATTTTTGTTTTAGAAATGAATCTCACTTCCTGTGCCAAGTACCAAGTATGCAGCAACATCTGCTGCATGAAAAGCACATCTGCTCATCAGGGGGAGAGGGGGCAGCTACAGAGGTCACCTTTGGAGGGCATGGTGAGGGGATAAGCAGATGTAAGAGGTTGTGGAGGGTGTGAAGAAGCTCTTGGTACAGCTGCTCTCTGAGCCTCTGCTGCAAGTACCACTTCCCTGCCCTGTGCCATCCCCAGTCAGACTCATTCAGCATGGAGAAGGCTTCCCAAGCCCCAGGAATGTGACTGGTTGCTAGACTCAGTCTCTGCCATAAATATGAAGGTTTTCTCTGCTCTTTCTGACATTCTGTCCAGATTGCATGCTGTGAAAATTCAGAGCTGTCATGGAGATTTGACATGCAGGTGAACACCTTGTCGGAGCAAGATTTTTGGTGTATTTTCTTTCCAACAGATGGGACAGGCAGCTCCTCCTAGACTTTGGGCCACAGGCTTTCCTAGGTCTTTGGTGTGCACCATGCTTCCATGATGCTTGGGAGCAGGGTATGGAACAATTTATAGTACTTGGCATATTTCTATGAAATATTTATAGAGGTACTATATTCCTGTGAATGGTGGCTCATGCAATTCAGATGATAAAAATGCCCATTCTAATCCACAGAAAATAAATCCATCGGAATTGTAGAAGTAAGATCTGCAACTGGCAGCATCACTGACTAACTGGAATCCAGAACAAGGACAAGCCACATTCCTCCAGTAAGCCCCAGATACAGGGGAGAAGATGGCAAGGTTCACCCGTGTCCATGGAACCAGGCTCCTGCTGCTTGTATTAGAGGAGGAGATTTGCCAGCATCTTGGCCTGAGAACCGCCTGAGTTTCCAGTCAGAGCAGCACAGGTCGTGGCTGAGGAGCAGCATTGCTCATTGCTCACCCTCACACAGCTGGTGTAGAAAAAACCCAAAGCTGCAGAAAAATTCAGTCTCAGGTGAAGAATTTCTATCTGTTGCAAGATAGAAATTGCAAGGATCCATAATGTCTGTCTAGAGGCAAGAACAGTATTTCATTTGATTAAGGGGAACCTTCCCTTTCCCTGAGCACATACATAAATGCTGGTGCAGAGTAAAACCTACCACAAATGAGTTTTCATCAAAAGCAGAAGTAAGTTATGAAATTGTGTTCAATATGGTAATGATTTTCTTTTTCCATTGCAGGACAGACTCCAAGGGATGCAAGACAGAAAAGCTTGAAATTAAAGTCTTCATTTTCCATGGAGATTTTATTCTAGTTCTTCCTTTGTCCTCCCTTATTTTCCTTCTTGAAAGTAACTCGTTTCACCAGAGTCTCTGGCCCTGGCAGCCCCATCCCACAAGAAAAGGAGGTGGTGGCAGTCTCCTCCTTACTGCTCAGCCCTTCTCCCAGGACACAGCTCTGGGGCACAGCTGATTTTGGGAGAGATGCTGGAGTAAGAGAAACAGGAGCCAAGAGTGGCAAACATTGGTTTCATTTGTTTTATATTTTCTGGTTTTTTCCCAGAGTTTTTTTTTTTATTTCAGGGTAGAAGTGGAGTAGAGGATTAGATAAAGAAGTACTGAATGTAGAGGGCTTGGATCAGTAGTGATGAAGGAGAAAAGGGCTGGAAAAATAAAACACATACTTTGTCACAGGACTTCCACATTCCCTTTGAGGACAGCAGGCTGCTAGATCCACCAGGGATCCTGATACTCCAGGCCACTGGGTTATCAGGGAGCAAAGATGTCTTTTTGCAGGAAAGCTGCTTTCTGTGTTGCTGTTGTCCTGCTTTGGAGTGTAAGTTCAGCCTTGGTGAAACCAAACACTCAGTGGCTGATCTGGTTTTCTGCATGTCAAACTTGCAGACTGGGAAACATCACCATTTCTGCCTCTCCATGCTCATCTGAGTTTTCTCAGCTGTTAGCAGGATGAACTCCTAAGTGATATTTCCGGTAAGAAGGCTATTTAGAAACAGACATGCAATAATTTCAGAAGCATCCTAATTTAATGTAGCCTTATATGAATTTGGTTTCAAATCCTTTGGATAGCTAATTCCTCATTGCACATGATGATTCATCATTAAAATAATAATCGCTTTACTGGCTGCGTAGCGTTTAATCTTTCAGCAAATAAAGAAGTGATTGAAACTTGCTCTTATCACACCAGAACAAGTTTGTTCAGAAGAAGAAAATAATTATGTTATTTTTGTACAAATTGGTATAATGAGCTGTCTCTGTGCTATTATCTCTGAGCATTAACTGGCTCTATTATGCAGATAATACTCAGAATAATTATTACTTATCTGCGTGTATATACACTGAATAATAAAATAATTAGACCTTTTAAAACAGAGGATAGAAAAGATTCCATTTTACTGTAATTCTGACTTTCTGATTATAAGGTTGGAATAAAAAATGTGATATTCCATCAGTGTGTCAAGCCACTAAATGCTGGATTTGTAGAAATCAGTGCAGGCTTTTGCATAAGGTATGTATTTTGTCAGTCTAGACTGAGCAGGGATTTACATAAGGATGTGAAGGATCTGGGCTGTTGAAATTCAGACATGGATGAAGCCTGCTGAGCACAGCAAGCTCTTTGTAAGAGCAGTGCTCCTGCTGAATGCAGCTGTGCTTTGGTGCAGGGGCTTGCAGAGCCTGTCCCATGGGAACCTGCACATCTGGAGTGCAGGAGGAGCTGGGCTCCTGCAGCTGTGGAGCTTGTCTCTGCTCTGGGTGGAGGCTGCTCCTTTCTCTCCCAGCTGGCCAAATTCTCATGGGGTGGAGTGAGCACAGTCTGTCTGGCAGCTCAGGCTGTGTCTCGTGCAGACCTGACCCAGCCATTGCATCTCAGAAAAGTTGTCTGGGCTCTTGGGCTGTATGAGCACACTGGATTCTCCTGAATTAGTGCACTTCTATGGAGGGTTACCTAGGCAGCTGTCAGGTGCCCAGACTGCCAGAGTCTCCCATTTGTCTGATGGGGCAGCTTCTGCTTCACATGTGTGCTGGGAAGACAAAAGTGATTATAGTGATGGTGTCTTACTGTACAAAAAGGTAAAATGCTCCATCCCTGGTATTTTTTTTGGCATATCTGAAAGACACATGTCCTTCAGAAATGGAATCATTGGATCATAGAATAGTCTAGGTTGGAAAAGACCTTAAAGACCATATCTGTAAGTACCACATCTATACATCCTTTAAATACCCACAGGGATGGTGACTCTACCTGGTCAGGCTGTTCCCAGCGCTTAACAATTTCCATGAAGAAATTTTTCATGATATCTCATCTAAACCTCCCTTGACAGAACCTGATGCCATTTCCTTTCATCCTGTTGCTTGTTACTTGAGAGAACAGATTGACCTCCACCTCACTACAACCTACTTGTAGAGAGTGACAAGGTGTCCCCCAGGACATCCCTGCTCTCCCCAGGAAAGGGATGGGGAGCTTGGATGCAACCCCAGATGGCTGCCAGCAGGGAGCAGGATCTTCAGAGTGGTGTAAGGAAGACCTCTTCTGTCCCAAATGGCTCTTTGGAGCCAGGAGACAATCAAACATACACTTAGGGATTAGCTTTTAATGTGATTGCAAAAGCAGACAGATCCCAGGGATAATCAAAACCTTCTTATTGTACTGGTCCAAATGAAATGGAATCAATGGGAGATGGCTACTGCAGAGAACAGTATTAAATTGTTATGGTGGGGAGACGAGTGGTATTTGAGCTTCACATTTTTGGATGCTGCTCATTATTTTCAAAAATTGCATTTCTGCATATCATGCACCCAATTCTGTTGCCTTCTCACAGTTTGTGAGCAGGCTGGCCTGCCAGGCTGGCTGTGTGCTCATTCTTGGACTGGGATTGAATTTGCTTTAGTTGCCATCTCAAAAGCATGACCTTCTGACTTGCACATATGCTACACAGTGGTCCTGAGGAATGGCAGTGGGTGTTATCCATTTCTTGATGGCTAGCTATTTAAGGGGAATTTGCTTGGCTGCTTGTTTTTTCAGGACACCTCAGGAATAACTGAACTGTGTCAGATAATGAAGAGAAACCAATTCATCTCCTACTCTCTTGCAAATCCCAGACACTGGGTTAATCACAAAAATGATTAGGAATTCGAAGCAGACTGGTGGAACATTTTAATTCTGTTTGTTGAGAGCTGTAAACATAATTGATTTACATTTCTCTGCAATAAGTTAATTTGAGAGAGTGCTCCCATTGTGAATAATATCAGATTCAAGGCTGTATGGCTTACAAATCTCAGTGGCTCCACTGGAGAAAATACAGATCACTCCTTGCTGCAAAGGATGAAAAGGATAAAGACTAATGACTGGTAAATGTTGGCTTCCTGTAAATAGAAAATTACCAAATCTGATAAATGCAATACATTAGCACTGTTACACAAGAAGCAACATGCTCTCCATTATCCCTGATAAGGTAATGGATCAGTCCTGAAATTTAAAAAAAGAAGTTAAAAAGAATTTTTGGATGCAAAGTCTCCACTATCTGGAGTAGTTTTGGATTTTAAAAAAATTGATTCCTGGAAATATTACAATTAACTGAAGGTATGATGCATGAAATATATTTTCATCACAAAATGTAGATTGGCTGAAGATGAAGATCCCTACAGAAGGACATCCCTTGAGATAGAATCTTTTGCTTTAATTGTGGTGAGTCAGAGAGAGGGAGGGAGGGAGTGGGCTGAACATGGAAATGCAGCAGACCCAGATTCAAACTCCTGCTGATGCTGCAAATGTTAATTTTTACTGGCTTGCCTAAAAACTATCTCTCTCTCTCTCTTTTTTTTTTTTTTTAATTTTCTTTTTCCACAAAAATCTTTGTCATTTCTGGAACCAGATCTTATGTGATTTTTTTTGTCTGAGTGAAAGAGAATTCTTATATCCTGCAGAGCTCTGTGATCCTCCCAAGTAGGCAGGAGAAACATAGATACTGTGAAAAATTCCTTGCATACTGTTGTTATTTCCTGTTTCTACAGCAAAGTGAAACAATTCAGAAACTAGAAAGGCTCAGTATTTGGTTTAATCAAAAAGTCACTAAAAATTCCATAACTAGTAAATAAAAAAACCCAAACCCCACAAAAAATCGGGACAAAAGCAGTACAATGAAGGCAATTGTGTGAAAAGAGTGAGAGAGAAGGCCTTAGTCACAGTGAAATGAAGTTTAGTTAAATAATGCTTTAAAGCATTCCAGTAAATATTAGTAGCTGCCAATATGGAAGAAGTTTCCTTCTGACACAGCCTAATCACAGTGACAGGCAAAATAATTCTCCTTCTAATGTGACTAATGCAGGTCAAGGTTTGCTATGTGTTTTTGCAAGCATGGCTTGCATTAATCACACGGATATTGCAAATGCCTCTGCCCTTGCCAAGACTCATTTTCATAGCTCCTTGCTGTTGGCACAGCTTCCCCAGAAGCTGGGCTGGAGCACTGAGCCTTGCTCACCTGTCCAGGTGAACTCTTTTGGTGCAGGATGCTTGGGGTCCCAAGCCTGTCTCGTTAGGGAAGAAACTTTGTCATCACCTCTTGGTAAAACATATGAGGAGAGCTCTTTTTAGCATCAAAATTTGAAAATATTTGTAGTGTTTGATACCAGCTTCTTGTGGGAAGTGCTGCAAAAACAGGTCACCTGCATATACATTTTATATATCCCTAGTAATCCCAGCCCTGTCAGAGTTCAAATTTACATCCAAATCCCTTTGCTAGCAACTGAACTAAAAAATGAATTTTTTATGAGGTTATTATGGAGGCGTTATTAACTATCACTGTAAACCTGAGTCTTTCTGTCTCTGAAAAGTAAGAAAATAGTAATTTTCAAATGGATCTAAAAATTCTGCTGTGTCACTAGAAAAGACAGGCTGGATATTTTCTGACCCATCCAGTCAATTTTAGGGATGCCTCTGTAGATGCTACTGTGCTGTTAGGATGCAAAGGACAGAAGGTGCTGGAATAGGTGCTGGAAGAGTGGGCAGGTGTCTTACCTCCTCCTCTGCCCAAAGCTCCAGTGAGAAGGATGCTAAGATCTCCAAATGTCAGTCTTTTCAGACATGGAAAACATTATTTACTTCTTAACTCAGGCTGAGACACCCAGAAACACCCAACTGTGGGCTGTCATGAGAAGTGAATGAATATTAAAAGTTTACTGGGAAATGCAGCTAACATTAATGAAGTGCTAACATTTTGTTAAGTTACAAAAAAAAAGAAACAGAAGAGGACCTTGTGCTTTGAAATTGTGCCCAGAGTGTCTGAATGTCAATTACAGAGTTAGGCAGGGTGCAGGTGTTAGTGGCAAGGACTTGTCCAACATTGCTGTCCTGAGACAGACACAATTTCCTCTGATTTGTTTTGAAACCTGAGTTTCTCAGAGAGATGAGAATGACTGCCTCAAATTATTACAGATTTACAGGATCCAGTCTGGCTCAAATTAGCTAGAGGAGGTTCTCCATAGGTGCAGGCATGAGTGGGTTATATTTCATCCTACTTTTCTTGCTGTGAGTTTAATGGCACATGATCTTTATGAAACATTTCCCAATCTTTAAAAGCATGATGTTTTCCCTATTTCAATCTATTTTTTCAAATCTGCTTTACTCAGGAAACATATGACAATGGCACATATGTTCTAACTAGGTCCCTGGTAACCTCTGTTAAAGATGAGGAGCACAGATCTGACCTAATTTCCATTGTGAAACCTTGTTATGCTCTTGAAAAACACGATCCTGATTTTGTAATGATTGGCTCACTTAGAAACAGGTTTACAGCCCTTTGTTTTGTTTTACAGCCCCAAGCTCCCCTTATTTTTCCATATATGAACAAGTTTTTGTTGCACCTGATGGCTCTTAGAGCACATTGCAGAGGGAGCTGCTGGCTCAGCTCTTCTAAAGCCATGCCAGCCAGAAGCTGCCGTTTTGCATCCTTGCCTGCACTGAAATGCTGCAGAAGTGTCCTGGTTCATGGATGGGCTCGCTAACCTCACACTGCATCCCTGGGAATAGGCAGATTCATCTTGCTGTGGAGATGGGTCCAGCATAACTCATTCATCAGTGCTTTCTGATGGAACAATACTTCATTGACAGAAGAGAAAAACATTTTTTAAATGGTTCTTCACAGGATGAGCTGTTGCTCCAGGCTATTCATCATAGTGATTCATTGCAATTTAATTTTTCTTGGGAAGTGTTCTCACTGCTGCTCTAGGCCACTGTGTGCCTGTATCTGTCAGCTTGCTTGGACTGACTTGCTCCATGGGGAACATGGTGTCTGTAGGACACTGAGATGTATAAAAATGTGGAATTATTGATTATTTTCCTCCTCAAATTTCACATGAATTGCTCAGACAGATGAGTGTACATGTTCCGTTTTGTTAATCAGTTTCTTACAAATATTCCAGTTTTTCATGGCTAAAACCACTGTGTTGACTCATGCTTGGTTCAAGAGCAGCTCTGAAGAATGCCTGCTGTCTATGAATTTCAACCTATGCCTCAGAAGTTCTGGAAATCTATTATTTAAGTATGTGTCACAATTGTGGTTACGATAGTTCTTTAATATCAATAGCATATATCCTCTCTAAACCAGCTGTAAATCCCACAAAGAATTTGGAAAAAAACCCTGAAATACCTGTCCTGTCATCCTCTTTATTCTTTCATCATTAAATTGCTCTGTGTAAACTCAGCCTTGAAGATTAGCTTGCACAGAGAAGAGCTGAGGGACTTCAGCTGTGTCCCAGGGCTGAAGATGTGCTGGAGAAGGTGCTGGGAGTACCAGTGTGAGCACCCAGAGCTTGGAGAGAGCCTTGGACAGACAGAAGGAGCCCCATCCCCAAGCTCACCACATCACTGCTTCTGTGGCTCAGCCAGCTCATGGTGGAGGTCCCACAAATCACAGAACTCCATGGATTGATACAGCTTGGGTCTATGTGGGAATGCCCAAGCACTTTCCCTGCAAGGTGAGAATTTGACACTGTCTTTATTGTCGTGGCTAGTGACCCTAGAGGTCCTGAGAGGGGTGTGCAACTCAGGTTCCAGGCACTGGTCTCTCTCCTGGTGGTCTGGTGGAAAGCAGGAGCAGAGTGGTTCACAGCTGATGTTATCAGAGCCCTTGAGACACTGCTGGTGTGCTTCTCTTCTTCTCTTTGACCTGGCACACCAAGGCTGCAGGCTTGCCACACTGTTTTATAGCTCTGGATATAGCTGGGTGAAAGGGGGAAGTCCACTGAGCATTCAGGATGATGCAGAGGCAGTGAGGTGAGAGCTGCTGTGGTGTACCTGGGTCTGGAGAAAAGTGTATGGTTAATCTAAAACCAGTAGCATGAAATAAAGCTGAAAGATAAATGTGCAGAGATAAATGGAACTTGCTCACAGCAAAGTCTGATATTGAGGAACCTCATCTGCCACTGATAAATGACTTTACTAAAGAGTTTTACAGAACAGGTATTTCAGGAAATGTGTAACTGGTGTAAGAATGAAAAACTTAGTCCAGTTAGAAAATTACTTTTAGCAGTTGCAGGCATGTAATGATCCTGGGAAAACTGGTGTGCAAAGCCAGGCATCCAACACCAGAACACAGAGCCTTGAGAGCTGCCTTGCTGTGGTCTAGAGAGATGCATCACTTAGCTACAGTCTTAAATATCAACTACTTTAGCAATATCTAGACAACCTAACTTAATTTTTGCTAATATTTTTCATTCCTCTTTTTGTTTTTTTGAGGGGTTTGTTTGTTTTTGCTTTTGTCTTTGTTTTGGTTTTGTTTTTGCTTTTGTTTTGGTTTTGTTTTTGTTTGTTGTGGTCTTTGTTTTAGTTTTGTTTTTGTTTGTTGTGGTCTTTGTTTTGTTTTTGGTTTTGGGTTTAGGTTTGGATTTGGTTTGGTTTGGTATTTTTTTGTTTTTCAGTAACGCAAGAGTCCAAAAATAGCAAATTCCTTGCAATGTGGCCATTCATGCCCTCCTCCCAACAGTGCATTTAGATAGTTCTCACTGAATTTGTCTACTTCCTTAAAGTCAGTAATCAAAGTCAAGTCAGTTTATAAGGGGATCATCTCTGGGCAGTTTTATTTTGAGGAACCTGAGGTTATCCTCTAAAAATGGTATCTATCTATAATTTTTTTTTAAAAGATGATTGCATTTTTCACTAACCACAAGATATAGTAAGTAACCTGCAAGCAGGATGCAAGCTATGCTCTATATTTAATAAAGTCTGAAGGAATAAATAATAGACCTTTTACAAGAGGTTACTCTTGAGTAAAGAAGTGATATTAAAAGAATTTCTTTATCCATTTTCTAAACAAATATTATCTGTTGTTAACAAATGCAGTTACCAAAAATGGAACACATCCTTTTAATCTAATGCATTTTGAAACTTCACAAGAGTGTTTTGTTTTGTACTGTCACAGAGTAGAAACAACTTAAAGACAACATGACAAAAGGCTTTAATAAAGAAATCTTTGAAATATTGTGGTATTAGTTACAAAATATTTTGTTGATGTTTTTGCACCCAGCTTCTTCCACTCAAGTTTTCCATGGGAAATGGGGGTTTATGCCATTATGAGAAACAGCTTTATCTTAGTATTAAATAGAGAGCAAACTTTTAAGTGATGCCAGCTAAGATTTGCAGACATGGACAGGGCACTGCTGTATATCAGGATTAATTGCACATATTTAAACTGATATCATAAGCTTCCATCCAATAAGATATCCATCAATAATGGATATTAATCACTTGCTAGTGCCATTTTCTAACTCCAGGATCTCATTCAGAGAAAAATTCCCCTAATTAAGTGCGATTAAAATACCTGCTTCATGTAAAACATGCATTTACATCTGAACAGGAATGGTTTGCAACCCATCCTTGGCTCATTCCTTGAGTGTGACTGTGGTACTAATGTGTAGATTTGGTTCTTGCTGGAAGCAGTTGTCCCAGCTCTGATATCCCAACTTACATTTATTCTAATAGCAGGTAATTCATTGGTAAGCATTGCTCAGTTTCTGAAACAATCTTTTTGTTACTTCTTCTCATATGGAATGATTAATAGAATTAATATAATGCATAAATGGGGATAAAGATGATGAGGAAAAGTACGTCAAGTCAGAGTACGTCCATTTGTGGTTAAACAGAGCAAAACCATCATATCCTGAATCTCAGTCATCTGAATGAGCCTACTTTCACCTCCTTCTCCCCCATGCTGACTTCAGATTTTTGTAGTATCAGTGCCAAAAATTTGGACCTTTTCCATACACTCTTTCCTGAGATGTCAGGAAATTCAGTGAGCAAATTCAGTGAAAGTAAAATTAGACACAACTACTTAAGTGAGTGGGAAAAAAAAGCATATTTGTAGAATTTTTAAGAATAAGAAATAAAAAGCAATCCCTTCAATCCAATGCGTTTATTATTGGTTGAATATCAGCATAATGGAGTAACCTGGGAAGCCCATTCATACATGTCTTGGGAAGTGTGACAATAAAATGTATTTTACTCCAAAGGAGGCAAAGATGCACTTGGAGAGCCTTTCTGTCTGCTATGAATTGGCATCTTGCCTCTCTTTCAGCAGCCTTGCCAAGCATCTGCTTCACCAACGTGCACAGAGCAATTGGTTCTGAACCCGCAATTTTCCAGATCATTAGACACTGACCAAACTCCAACTTGAATTTTTCAGAAGATTTATTTGAAAAGGTTTTTCAAAGCAGCAAATTCAACTGCATTTAAAGTAAATAAAAGGAACACTTATATTGAAAGGCTTGATTTACTATCTGTGGGACTTGCATAGCAAACTTAGTGGTCTGAACAAATTCTGAAGTAGATCTTCATACACTTCATTTTCTCCTCAGTCTGGGACAGTGAAACCTTTATTCTGGTGAGGCACAAGATTCTCCATGAAAACGGGACTGTCTTCAGTAAGAAAGCACTTCTGGATTGGGATTTGCAGAAGGAGAAGTTTCTATAATTATTATCTTGCAAGGTAATAGAATAGCAGAGAGAAAAAGTAAAGCAGTAACATCAGTGACATGACAGCAAGTGGTGGGTTCAACCTTTGTATCAATGAGTTCAGTGTGAGAAACAATCTAAAAGTTCAGATAAATATAAAATATAGATAGAACTGATAGAACTGGCATCCCAGTGGCACATGATAATATAAATTATAGTTCATTATGTAGACTAAAGTCAGGAGAAAGATGGGCTTGGAAAGCCTGTCTCCACGTAAGACAGTGGCTGAAAAGCAGTGACTCCTGGTGAAGATCCTTGCCTGGTTAAGCAAAGGACACCTGATCGCCCGGTGCTGCAGTGAGAGCCGTCACTGAGAGGCCAAAGAATGGCCTGAGACAGCATCATTTTGAGTCAGGACAGGGGAAAGGCTCTCCAGGCATGGCAACATGTATGGAATTTGATTCCATGTATTGCTTTAGTCACCACTGAGATATTTACACAAAGGCAAACACTGAGAGCAGGACCTGATAGCTCCTCATTTCTCCTGCAGCCACATAGGAGCATCTTGAGGGAAGATGCACATCTACATCCCTGCAGGCAGAGGAAAGGACTGAACAGGAGTACTCTGCCAAATGCAAAAAAACCTGCATCTTCAGCACATTAGGAACATAGCTCACATAACAAAATGAAGAGCTGAAACTGCTCATGGGCTTGACCTTTAAGAAAATGCTTGTTGACAAACAAAACTTCAAGAATGGGGAGAAGAATTTGTTATGCTCCTGTTCTGTGCTCCCTACAAACTACTGCCAGAAAACCTTGAGAAGGCATAGATTTGCAATTCATTAATATATTTTCATTCACAAAAGCTTAAGAAAATAGAGTGGGATAAATTCTTTGCTTAAGTAGATCTGCTTTCAGCAAAATTCATGGCCAGTTTTGTATTTCAGAAATAAATGCTGACAACAAAGAGTAAGAAAATAGAGATAGAAAAGAGGGTCCAATATAATGCCCAGTGTGATCACAGTATTCATGTCAGATGACAATGTCTATTCCAGAATATTATTTTTTTCCAGGCATGTAGATTTCCACATATAGAAATAAAAACAGTGCAGGATCCTCAGAGTGTGGATTGCAAAGTAAATGATTTAATTGTTTTTGTGAGAGTTTTCAATGGGTTGTTATTTTCATTCCTAGAGGAAGAGAGGATTTTTTGCCTTACTTTTCAGTTGTAATTCTAAGGAATTGGGAAAAAAAGTTTTTTACCAGGAAATAATACAGCATCATTTATAACTTAAACAACGATACCTCATTCACAACATTCTGCATTATCATTACCTAGAGAGTGAAGAAGGGAAGATGGGGGTACAAGGTGGTTGAGGAAATGTCAGAGTGGGATTCCTGTTACCTGACTGTCATCCAAGTAGGCATTTAGTATAAATCAGTAATCTCTGCTCTGAGCATGGTCTTTGAAATGGGACAGGCACCTTCTGATGGCCCCTCCCCAAAGATGAGAGGCTGAGATCTGTGACTCTATGTGTCTCAAGAAATCAGTATTCTCTGGGAGATGGGCTTACAAAATGTTGGAAGATAAATTGGTACTGTGGGAGTAGCAGGAAGTGACCAAACATAAACAGACAGAAGCCCCATACTGTTGATTTGTGATTGCATGTCAACAGAATAATACTGCCTTTTACCATGCAGCATGGAAAAGTGTTGCATGAATTGTTACAGCCTAAATGTAAAATAGGATATTTCTGTAACTTCAAATTGCTTGGCTTTGGTGTTTCCCCTCAGCATTCATTAATGTGATATATGTGTAGGTAGCTGTGGTTACACCTAATAATCATCCCTGTATGGTCTGTGGGTAAATTGATTTGTTTCCCTACAGCCCTACGCTAGAATATAAAGATATAGCCCAACAAATAAACTCCCAATTAATGTAGCTTGGTTACCTTTAAATCACCATTGAAGCATATTCACAGAATCATAGAATGATTTGGGTTGGAAGGGACCTTAAAATCACCTAACTCCAACCCCCTTGGCACAAGCAGGTTACTCAGATCCCCATCCAGCCTGGTCTTAAAAACCTCTAGGGATGGGGAGCTCACAGCCTCTCTGGGCAACCTGTTGCAGTACCTCATCACCCTCACAGTAAGGAATTTATCCCTAATACCGAGTTTAAACCATCTGTCTTTTAGTTTGAAGCCCTTCCCTCGTCTCATCATTACATACCCTTGTAAAAAGTCCCTCTCCAGCTTTCTTATAAACCCTCTTTAAGTACTGGAAGGTTCCCCAAAGCCTTCTCTTCTCCAGGCTGAACAGCTCCAGCTCTCTGAGGCTCCTTCACAGGAGAGGTGCTCCATCCTGTGATCAACTTTGTGGCCCCCTCTGGACTCATTCCAACATGTCCATGTCTTTCCCATTCAGGCAGCCCCAGATCTGGGTGCAGTACTCCAGGTGGGATTGCACAAGAGCAGAGTAGAGGTTTGTGAGAAGTAAAAGTGCAGAAGCAGAACACAGGCTAAAGGCCACTGGTTTGCAGAGGAGAATCATGCAGGTTATGAACTGGGGTATTTGTAGCCTTACACAAATAAGTTCATACTTTCCTGGCGTCAAAGGTCATTATGCAGGGTTTAACAATGCAGGGGAAAGGAAATGAAAAAGAGCTGAAGGACTCATTAATCGATTCACACAATGTTTTAAAAAGTAACACAAAACTGTTTAAAGTGTTCATTGCATAGCCAGGTTTGACATTTCTGATGTGGCATTCTGATGAGTGTGACTGGGCTGAAATGAACCACTCAGTCCTGCTTTGGACTATGGTGGAATCAGGGTTTAGCTCAGTTTTCCTCACCTCTTAAGTTGTTACTGAATTTTACACCTTAAATGTTTTCTGTTCTGTTACAGAACAGTTTATAAGCATTCTGCTGAAACAGCTATTTATTGCAAAATTTCTGGGTTTCTCTTTCACAAAAAAAGGATAAAGCTAACTGAACTATCACAAAATGCCTTCAAAGCTGGTGATTCCCCTGTTAATGAAGCTCCCATGGAAGAGAAGCTGCAGAAAACAGTAATGTTGCTGATGGCTGTAGAGATACTCATGGCTTTTCTACCATTGCTTGTGGCTTGAAATTACTGAAGTTACTGTACTAAAGACTCAGTTTATACTACAGTTACCTATCGTACAGTTTTCTGTCTTTAAATTTGACTGCTGTTCAGGTAGAGAGAGAGTTTGCATTATTTTCAACATAAAAGTTACAAAACCCCCTGTAATTCTTATCATTAAATTGATAATCTTTTGCAATCCTTACAGTCCTTTGCAAAATAGAGCTTTACCATGCACATACTATTTTTGCATATTTTACAATGTTCAGAGGAAAATGTCCCTTCCCACTTAAAGTCTGACATTTTTCTCCCTACAAGATGAGCAAGTAATTCACCACACTATGATCACAATAAATGTACATTGTAAAGGAGTGAATCTATCTTGAAGAAAACAAGAGTTGTGTGAGCCAACAACCCACCTGACACCTTTTCACTAAAGGTAGTTCTCTGGGGGACTTGAGGACTCTGCCTTTAGAGTTTGAAAACACCTGGTATGTTATCAGAGAAGTATTTTTGGTACATTTCTTTGGTGACATGCTGGGAAAGTCAATTAGCCCTACTGGTTGATCAGTGCAGTGCCTGCTCATGTGTTTGATTCACACTGGGATTAGAAAAGGTGTCGCTACAGCAGTTAAAAGATTACAGTAATTTCACGACTATAAGGCACACCCTTTTGACTAAAACTTTCCCCCAAACCCGGAAGTGCACCTTATAGTCCGGTGTGCCTTATCTGATGGACAAAGTTTGGAAATTTGCGAACCCAGAAGTGAGAGCTGCGAGCCGCGGGGGGAGCTGGCAGGGCCACGGCTGCCGGGTGGAGGTGGGGCTGCACCCTGGCAGGCATAGCCCGGCTCCCTGGAGATGGAGAAGAGCCCCAGAAACCTTGTCCCGGCCTCATGGAGGCTGGGAGGAGCCCTGGGAGGCATAGCCCGGTCCCGGGGAGGGGCCAGAGAGGGACGGCAGAGCCTGGTCCCGTGGAAGCGGGGAGGAGCCCCGGCAGGCTTGTCCCGGCCCCATGGAGGGGACACGGAGGGGCGGCAGACACAGCCCGGTCCTGGAGAGGCGGCACGGAGGGGCGGTGGGCATACCCCAGCCCTGCCGGGTACAGGCAGGCCTGGGGGCCCATGGCTGCTGGGTTGAGGCGGGGCCTCAGCCAGCAACCGCACAGGGGGAGCTGGGGGTGGAGCCTCGCTGCAAAAAAACCTGTACGCCCTATAGTCCAGTGTGCCTCATATGATCTACAAAGTTGCGAATTTTGCCAACTCACGGGGGGTGCGCCTTTATAGTCCGGTGCGCCTTATGGTCGTGAAATTACTGCAATCTGCTTTAAAGTTAAATGCAGCAGAAGTATCACCCTGAGAGCACAGACAAGTCAAAGCAAGGTCTGGAAGAGCTACCAGCTGAGCCCGGGATTGCATTCTCAGAGAATTTCTTGGACCCACAGGCTGAGAGGCTCCCTCAGCTGCAGAGGTGCCCTCATGGAAGGGCATGAGCCCCTTCCCCATGGCCACACACCCACAGTGAAGCCCAGGAGTGGGGCTGTCCCTGTCCTGGACAGGGTGTGGGATACCCTGGACTTCCAGAGAGGCCCCATAGCTCTGTTCCCCAGAGAGCCCTGACACCCAAACTCTGTTTGGTCTAGAACGTCTCATTTTCTGCATTTTTTTTTCTTGGCTTTAAAAAGAAATCATTGTAGAGCAGTAATGATTCATGAGTAGATATTAATAAATTCATGTGGGTAAATATTTGGTTCTCTTCAGCTCTGTGGAAAACAATTAGATGATGAACAGATTGTGACTAAGTACAATTAATAGTGCCAGAGTGTGCCTTCACAGGGGAATAAATACAACAATTAGTGTCTTATTTTATCAGTTGTGTAGGTTTGTTTCTAATTATAATGGCACTCACAGAGCAGGCTAATACAATACATCAGCTGAATGGAAAACATCAGCTCTTCTCAAATCCCAGGATTGCTTAACCTGGGAATAATAAAAACTACTATGAAGCCAAAACTTTTTCTGGACTGATGCTAGCTCAGAGGCCATCTTTGCTTTTTAGAAAACTGAGGAGAGCTGATCGAGGAAACTTTGGGCTCCAAGCTGAGCTCCAAGCCAGACCCCAATAACCCTGAGCTCAAGGGACTGGGCTGTGCTGGGAGTCAGAGAATGCACAGCAGAGCACAGCACCCTATGGATGCAGCTGCAGGGCTTTCCCACTGCTGCTGCTGTGCCACAGGATGGAGATCAGCTTCCTCCTGGCTGTCTGTCAGAGCAGGTGTGGGAGTCAGGGACAACACGTTAGGATGCAGGAAAGCAAAGCTGCTGCGTTAGCTGCTGCAGCCTCTCAGTGTCCTCGGGAGCCCTCTGTGAGGTGCAGAGCACCAGCCAGCCAGGTACAGAATGCCATACAGCTGCAATTGGCTCCCATTTGGCTATGCACTATATCCAATTTTAAATTGCAATGCCACACTTAATATGGCATAACTTCTGTTGACTGAAGCTGCTCAACTCTGGTGAATCGAGCAGGGGGGAGAAGGGATATCCTTGCCATATACAGTCTCTAGTCAAATCTCATAGGAAAAGTCTCCATTCTCAGAAGGGCAAACCAGCTGTCAGCAATGGCCATATAGTTTTCATTACAATTTCTGCTCTCCTCCTGCCTGTAAAAACCTTGTGACCTTTTAGATGAAATGATCAGCTAAGATTCTGATGGCTAATACCATACTGCTACAGTGAGGGCTCTGGATAATGTCAAAGGCAGGTTTTCACCTGCTGCATCTCTTGGTATGGAGAGGAACTTTGGTGGGTAATTGGTCATATGTTGGTCACTAATCCCATATTAGCTCTTGATGTCAGTAAATTTCCTTTTATTATTGGAAATAAGGGCTGTCTTGGTTCTTTTTTATGGAGACAGAAAACATGATAATTTCTGAGTTCTCCATGGCTCTCTGGCACTGTCAGCAGCACATGCTGTTGCATTACTCAGTCTCAAATTGATCCCTACTTTAATTGCTCTTGCACTTTCCTGTGCATTGTTATAGCACTCAAGAATTATTTCAAAGGTGCTATTGTTTTTCTAAAATGCAAATTCTGCCATTCATCTTTTACTTTTAACTGGATTGTTTTGAGCAAGGTTAGCTAGAACTTTAATAACTTAGCTACTGTTCACGTGTAGATAAAACCAAAATTTAGGAGAGCAGTGGGAGATTTCATCTGAAGCACAAACAGACCACCAGCAGCAAAGGCAGTGTCCCTGCCACGTGTCCTGCCAGCTCCAGCTGCCTTGGGATGGTGTGAGGAAGGGATGTGCCATTGCCAAAGAATACAGGTCATGTCTCCTGTAGCCACTCAAAATATTAACATCTGGAGTACAGAAAGGGCTCTAAAGCCCCTCCTAGCCTTGCTCTTGCCCTGGAACAAGCCTCCTGTGGGATGTGGGGCAAAAACAAGGCAAAATTACATGGGCCTGACACCCTCCGTTTGCACCCCTCTCTCTTCTCAGAGACTGAAAGTTGAAGAAGCCCAGACTCAGAATAATATCAGGTGAGATGTGAGGCAAAAATAGAAAACTCAGTTTAAACAAAGCAAGAAAGTAAGTTCCAGAACTTTTACCAGAAGTAGAAAAAACATACATGTATACATTTATGTATATTTTCTATATACTGTAATGATTCAATGTGCAGCACCCAGCAATGACTTGAGCTGTGCAGCACCCAGCAATGACTTGAGCTAGTTTTGGACATCACAAAAGCCCACCTCGAATTGTATAAAAGTCTATTGTACTAAAAGTGATATTCAGACTGAAAGCTGTTGCTCAACCAGAAAGGACCTTCTGTAATTTAAATTAGTCTCAATATGCTTGAAAAAGTCTATACCCTAAAAAGACTGGGCTTAGATTATTTTCTTAAAGGCAGACAAAACTTCAGCTGATTTAGTTTAAGAAATGCAGATTTTTTTCTAAGGTTAATTTTCATGGAGGCAATCTTCTGTAGCCCTCTTCCAAATAAGCTTTTACAAATCTTCAGATTGGCTATTTGCATCTGTATTTTCTGAACTCATTATTCGTGTCTTCCTTATGAAGACTTTCAGAAGTTTTAAAGCAGTGCACTGCTGGAACATAAATTGATAGAAGGCTTTACACTTGAGATTTAGAAATCTTAATAAATGGCAAAATTCTTTTATTTGCTACAATAAAAGCATTTTCTACTGCTTTCTGGAGATTGTATGCATAGTACCAATACTCTCATCTGTATCACCTTGGAAAAGAACTACTTCAGCTCTCATTTACCACAATTTTCTTTTAATCCTTGAATTGTCTTTCCTCTCATTGATCTAGTGTGATTATTAGATTTATAATGGTTATAACAAGTGTGCAGACTAAGACCAGACGTAATGTTTGCAAAAAACACAAACCAATCCAGAACTATGTCACATGCTGGTGTTGTCACATATCTCCTGTTCCTGGCCCCCAGAACAAAACACTAGCAATCCTTCTCTTCATCTTAAGAAGAGCAATTTATCAGTAGGCTGCAAGCAGATTCTTTATTAAACTTCATCCATAAAAGGGAACAGACCCCCACAGTTTTCATTCTGTCTGGCCTCCTCAAAGATCAATGTGGCTGTTGCAGGTGCTGTGTTTCGACATTTCCATCAGCTCAGATAGCAGTAGAGTTAATTCACACTACTAGAGACATAAAAACAAAAATAAAATAAAAATAGCTGAATTCTACATTGTTTCCTGAGCCTTTGTTTGTCGTTATAACCTTGCACCAAACACACTGAAAGCTTTGCTTGTATATGACAGCAATTCCCACCAGCACCTGGTGAACAGGTCTTTCTTCTGCCAGAGGTGATTTTGTGCTGTTGACCCAATGTAGCTAGGCATGAAATTTTTAATTGCAGAAGTATTCTGCCTTCCCAGGGACTACAGAAGTAAGCACTATAAACCCATTAGCTTTTGCTGAACTGCTCTCTTCTATTGTCAAACAGCCTTGGGCAGCCAAGATCTGTTCTACTCCCCCAGGAACCACTATTATGCCAACATAAATTCATTTGACTTCAGTGAAGTTCCTGCCCTTACACAGCAGAGAGAGATCAGACTGGACCAATTGTCTTTAGCAATGTTTTTCTGTGTTGCTGGATAGATAGCATGTCCAAACTTTAATTTAATAAAATGAGAGTATCTAGCATAAACCAGATGGACTAAGGTTTGTTGACAAAATGGACGGGTTATTTTCAAGGACGCTGATTCATGGTCTTCCAAAGAAAAATAGCATTTAACAGATCTATTGTTGTTGAACAAGCAGTAGAGAAACAGGGGAAGGTTGATTTGCTTAATGTTGTTTTTATATTTTAGAGGTATTTTGTTGGGTATGAGGATACATTAGGCAAAAAGCGAACCTTTTATTATTATTCTTTCAGAATCACAGAATCCTGTAGGTTGGATGAGATACCACCCTGTCCAAACTCCTGCTCCTAGCAAGATCAAGGGTGAGGGTGATCAGTCTGTCCTTGGATGCTTCAAAGGATGAAGATTCCACAACTTCTGGACACCTGTTTCTGTTCTTGACCACTATTGTGGTGGAACTTTCTTTCTTGAATGAAGTTGGAAGATGGAAGTTTCCCTTTCTTCAGTTTGAGTTTGTTTCCTCTTTTACTGTGCAGGTTGAGAGCAGTATGAATTCATCTACTGCCTTATTTCCCCTTAAACAGCAGAAGAGAGCATCAAAATCTCTGTTTAGAATTCCCTTTTAAAGCAGACTCAAGTTTCTCAGTGCTTATGTGTGTGTCCCAGGATCCTGATGGCTTGGGTGGCCATAACTCTCAGGCATATGGTGTGATTCTTGAGTCCAAGAGTTGGACTCAATGAATGGGGCTCTTCCACCTCAGCATGTTCTGTGATCCTGTGAATTTCTTCAGTATGTCAATGTCTTTTACTACAGAGCACCAAACAGCATAGTTGTTTCATTAAATCTTCTCTCTTTTAATTTTATTGCCCCTTTGCATTTCCAAAAATTATGAATTAAAAAAAAGTCCTGCTCTTCCAGGCAGTGGCTACAGACAGCCACTCCTCTGCTGCAAACTGAGATGATGCTTCTGGAACTTTAGGAGCTCTGAATCTAAGTGCATTGTGTTTGTGTGGCAAGGTTCTTGTAGTAAGGGGGCTACAGGGGTGGCTTCTGTGAGAACTTCCAGGAGCTTCCCCCATGTCCAACAGAGCCAGTCCCTGGAGACTTCAAGATGGACCACTGCTGACAAAAGCCAAGCCCATCTGTGATGGCAGTAATGCCTGGTGATAACAGATTTAAGAAAGAAAAAAGTCATTGCACAGATGTAACTGTGGTCAGAGAAGAGTGAAGTGATAACATGTGAGAGGAACAGCCCTGTTGACGCCAAGGTCAGTGGAGAAGGAGGGCAGGAGGTGCTCCAGGTGCTGGAGCTGAGATCCCCCTGCATCCTGTGGTAAAGACCATGGTGAGGCAGCTGCACCCCTGAAACCCACGGAGATCCACACTGGAGCAGATATCCAGGCATCCCATGCTGGAGCAGGCTCTTTGCAAGGACCTGCAGACCTGTGGAGACAGGAGCCTACAGACCCAGGGACAGAGAAGCCATGGTAGGACTCTTCTCCCTCTTTGTTGGTATGCAGGGAAGTTGTCCCCAGCTCATGAGCTCAAAGGAAACTTTTTGTCCTGTTATCCAGTGGTGCATCATTTCCAGTATGCTTGGCCAGGCTCTCAGGGGCTGGGACTTGGTTATTAATGGGATTCCCCTTTAAAGGGTCCTCTTAGGAGTCTCCTCAGCATTACACAGATCTCTGAGGCTGTGCAAGCCCTCATGACTACTTGGGTTTTGGCAATACAAACCAGGGACAGGTTGAGATGTCGTGGAGCACCCCAGCTTTAGCCCACATCACGTCACTTTGGCTTTGGCTTATAAACCTGGCTGCCAGCAAAAGCACTTTTGACAATTAAGATTAGGAAAGTGAAATGAGCTCTTCCCACAGCAGAGAGCTTCACAAAGCAGCTGCTGCATGGATGGTATTCTGTTCCTTGCCTATTATTAATATTCATCTTGCTTTTCAAATCTAATATTGATTAAACCTTCCTAGGTAAACTAATGAGATGGATTCCTTACAGTAAAAGCTTGAGAAAGGCAGGGCATTAGCATCTGTATGCTCTTTTCCTCTGTTTGAATATGATCTCTGAGCACTGGGAACATTATTTGAATCTAATAATCAAGCAATTTTAGAGTTATGATTTTCTAACAGTTCCATCTATCTAGAAGACAGGCATTTCGAAGGACTCCATTTGGTGGGTGGGCAAAGCTGCATCTGTACAGAATAAGAAGAATGTAGATATGACATATTACATCATCTCTTTTTCTCTATTAATTTCAGTCCATGCATGTGAAAGTTGCATACATGAATGAAGCCTGAGGCACTAGATGAATAGAAATTATTTCAACCATAACACCGCCCCTATCAGGGAATTAGCACAATTACACAGATATTTTTTGTCTCTCATAATTTTGTCTTTTTTTCTCCAGCAGAGTGCCAAATCCTGCAGGCATTGCTTGGCATCACAGGCATTCTGCAATGGGAAACTAAAGAAAGATGAGCCAATGCAAAATGAGAGCTGTAATATTCACAGCAGGAAAGAACCAAAGAATATGTTCAGCTTTCCTCAATATTAGTTCAGCTACAGCAGGTGTGTTTTAGTCCCATGATCCTGATTTCTCCTTCTTTATCTTTTTCTTACTCAGACAGCTTTATTGTTTTTGTGAACTGGAATATTGAACTCCATCTGCCCTAATCAACAGTAGAGACAGACACTAATAAAAGTGAGAGGGTGAAACACCTGCCATGGGGGAGCGCTGCATTTTGTGTCACCTTGATCAAAAGCAAACTCCTCCTCTAAAACATTTGATAGGTACTAAAATATATTTTAACTACTTATTAAAGGACTTTAAAGGGCTTTTGTCAAGCAAAAACTGTCAGAAGAGTATCAGCTTTTAGAAGCACTTAGAAACCCACGCACTGCATAAATGCTTTCAACACATATACATATATATATAGAGAGAGCTTTGAATATCTTTCCCACTCTAGGATCCTCACTGTAACAAAATCCAGATTTTGCCCACAGGACATTCAGGCATTATGGAGAGAGTTCTGTGAAAAGATTTGGGCAGTTGCACAAGTTGACACCTCTGTTTCATTGTGCTTCAGTGGCTTCAGATCTTGCATCCTCTCTGAGGCAGAGCACCAAGGTAGGTCCCACACCCAGTGGAGCACTGTTTTGGGAGGGATGCAGGCTGCAAGCCAGGGAGCATGGATGGCTTTTCCACCATGAGCAGTACACAGCAGAGCTGATGGCAGCAGAGTTTGCAGAAAGAGTCTCATGCTCAGGTAACTAAAAGTTTTATCATGATGTGTCCAAATGGGTCTGGCTTTAAGTTGCATTGGCATCCACAGGTGGGGTTGTCTGTGTGATTTGCTGTACAGCTGGAATGGTAGAGTTCTGTTGGGGTAGATCTCATGGAATGGATCTAAATAATTCTTCCAAAGCATCTTCTAGAGATGTTTCAGAAAGCAGAGTAGAAAACCTGGCCCAAAGTGTTCTGAGTAGGCCACTGCATCAGCCCCTCCCACATGAGCATTAGCAAGGAGATATGGCTAAATAATCATGCATGTTTCAGTTTAGAAAGAAAAGAATAGGAAAGAGACCACAGACAATCCTTTCCGAGAGAAGAGGATGACTGTTTGTTTTGATTGAGCACTCTATTAACCAAAAATGGGAATTCAGATAAGTTAAACTGCAAATTCAGCTGGTATTTCTCATGTTGTGTCATCTCAAAAGAAAGAAGGAACTAAAAGTAGGAAAAGGTAGGCAAAGTGCTTTGAATTATGTTAAGAAGCAAAAAAAGAAGTTGTTTACTTTGTGCTTAAGGAAGTAATCACTGGAAAAGAAAAAGTTTCTCAGTGGATGTCTCAGCTAGGATTCTTGTAAGTGGCATTATCACTCTGCAACTTTGCTGTTGTTTTAGAACTTTTTGATTAACCAAAAAAATGCCTCTTTCATAAAGGAAGACACCATCTCTATGCTGGTAATATAATTTGCCATGGACTGCATAACATTCTCCTATAGTTAATAATAAAAATTGGTACAGATAGTAAGGTAAAAAATGCATTTCCTTTTACTGTAAAAGTAATGTTTTCACCTGGCTGTGGAAGCCTATTACAGGGAGCACTCTATGGTTGGACACGTAATCTTTGGCACTGTTTGGAAGAAATTTAAGTTGCACCATAAGATAAAATACTGGTTTGGCTAGGAATCTTATATCAGGTATGCTGTGGCTCACAAAGGGGCAAACAGTAATGTTGAAGTGAGATCAGTGTTTTGGAAAAACCTTTTCTTCACAAGTCAGTAAAAATTTCAGTTCCAGAATTACTTAAGTTTTAAATGTGTTTCTGAATTCATATCAAATTGTACATTAAAATATGAGCAGAAATTTTATAGAAGTCAGAACATTTATTTCATCATTGTCAAATAAGGCCGTTTGAATTTTTTTTTTCCTGAGATATCTAAATTAATTTTGAAAATTCCACCTTAAAATTGAAGGAAAAAAATTCAATTTGAGGTTGGACAAACTGTTTCTTCAATCTAAACACGCATTATAGAGACAGGGAGGAAGCTGCCTCTTACAAGACATAAAAATAAATTATTCACGCAGCCTAAATATGATGTATCTATTATTTAATATCACCCTGTTGTTTCAGTTTCACATTACACACACAGCAAAAATGCAAAAAACCCCCAAATTCTTTGAAGGACAATGTGGATTCATCACATTTGATCTCATAATAAATGTAATTGTCTGATAAATTGGTGTGCCACAGATCTATAAAGGAGGTTATGAGTAATTAGAAGCGCTGTATGATAAAACAGGAGAGCTGTACCCTGCAGCCCTGAAGAAGCAGCACTTTAAACTTGGTAAAGCTGTGAGCTGTTCTCACTGATATTCCTGCTGTCAGTCCAAGACAGTTCTGTTGACAGGTGGCATTGATTTTTCTAAAATGCCAGCAGGCTGACTCCTGACTGCTTTGGCTTTGTTCTCCCACAAAATGCAGCCCACAAACAGGTCAGGAGAAGGCATTCCAAAACTGAGAAATGCAGTGTGTGCTGAGGGAGTTTTCTCTAGGGAAAATTCCTCAGAACTTGCAGAAGAGGCAGTGCTTGTGGGGAGAAACTCAGAAAGATAATAAACTGTTTCTATTCTTATTTCTACAGAGAGTCAAAAGAAAGAGAAATTTTAAGTAATGGTCTGCTGAGATTTGCTCTCCTCTGACTTACAAATTGAAGAGAACAACCTGTATCCTTCTTAGAACCTGGCTCCCAGTGGAAATACATACTAATAGAAGAGTAATGGGTTGTCGTGTTCCCTGCCAATCTCTGTCTTTAATCCATAGATTTTTTATTACCTCACTCTCTTTCCACCATTACATTCAATCCACTGCAGGTACTTTCATGCCAGGAAGCCAGGCACACATGGAGCAGAAATGCCTTGACTACATATTTTATGAGGGTCCTTAATCACACACGTGGAAAATGTTTATTTTATAAGGGCAGAATTGTCCCCTGGGGATGTTTTGCTGCACAAATGAGCCTAATGAGCATTAGAAGAGCAGTTTTCTTCTGGAAAGTGGTAGGTTTATTCTTCCTTAATTTTTTAATTACAACCCCTGACCTGAATGACAAGCACAAAACTGTAAACAGATCAGGATTACAAGCAACATGCCCTTTTAATCAGTGCCACTGAAGGGGATATAGCAATGTGTATCCCCCATGCTGCTCAGGGGTGATGCGGGGTGAGCTCTTGCTCTGCTGAGTGTCAGCACTGACCTTGCTGCTGCTCCCCTGGGAGCTCCTGTCTCCTCTGCCCTTTGCCAAAGCTCACAGGCATGACACAAATCCTGTGAAATACAGACACAGCAGTGGGGCATGTGTAATTGAATGGACTCTGCCTCCCCGAGGAAGGCAGCATCACACAGGCATACAGCACACAGCTCATGGTTTTCTCATCAGGTGAGATTTGTGGTCAGTTGTCAGCACAGATCTGCAGAGAGAGGAAAAGATAAAACAGCTGGATATGTTCTCATGGTTGTACTAAATAAGGAAAACTTGTCTCATTTGACTGGTGGGCTGTGCCCATTGCCAGGGGTAGTGACTGGTCCCTCTTTGTGTTTTTCTTCCTGTTGTTCCCTCTGACTGATCACAGGAATAGTATCTTATACCACTGCATAAGACAATACAATTATTTCATCCTGCTCTTTAAGGTTATTTGATTAACATGCTTATAGCATACTTAAGTTTTTCCTGGGTGATACAAAACACTGATCAGCATCCAAAAAATTTGGATTTTTCTCTTCAGAACTGTTAGTAATTCCTAAGCAGACTGATGGGTTGCACTCACAGGTACCATTAGGGTGACTCCCCTGGAAACATCCCCAAATCTCCTGGTAAACATCACTGTTGCAAGGTTGATTCTTTTGTTCAGGCACCACTGTCCTTTTCAATCTATATCTCAGAGTAAATGTCAGGCTGCTTTTCACCACTAATCTTTTGAAAAAATACCACCCCAACAGCTTTATATTGCTGTTCCTGCTCATGCTGAGAGCATGTCAGCAATGGCCATGTCCTCATATATGGTATATCTGTTATCTGGGTGTATTTACCTATACCTGATTTCTTTATATCTATTTTCATCAGACAGAAAAAAATGATGGAAAAAGATTTTTTTAGAAGTTGTTCTTAGCTTTCATGTTAAATTTCTTTTACTAGAAATACAGCAAGTGAACCTGAAGCATTAAAATTGGGAGCCCAAAAAACCTCTGGTTACATATGCATGTAAATATCTATGTGTATCTCTGTTATGTACATAGAAACAAACCCTGGGCTAGAATCATCTATTTGGAGCTGTTGTTCTTGTGCATTTTTTATGCTAGGGATGTGGAAATGCTGAGACAAAAGTGTAGAAGTGATGTGTTCAATAGGGGCCAGAGGCTGGGCTTTCAAAGCAATTGAAGCTCTTCCGTCAGTTAAAGCACAGCAGCAGTCACAGCTGTGATGGAACACAAGAACATGTCCTGCAAAAACAGTCATTATCCAGAGAACATCAGATTTCTGCAGTATAAATCCATAAAAAAGAAAACTGGAAGGGGGAACCGAATATAATTCTGATTTTTGCTGGTGTCTTGGGAGTCCTTTTTACTGTGTGTTTCTGAAAACAGCACATTTTGTCCTGGTAGGAGAGGTGTTACCTGGTGCTGACTTTGCTCAAGGCTGTTTGCAGAATAGATGCCTTTTTGTTTGGCACTTGCTGAGTATATAGAACACAGAGAATGGTTTGAATTGTGCCAGCTGTTAGCAACACCAGGTAATGTATCTGTTGTTTATCCTAGCAGAAAAAATCCCCAACTCCCAATGGGGCAAGGTGTTCCTATTTTCTCTTCTACTTCTGTCCTATTTCCTTTCATAATCAAAACATCACTACATTAGATGTCGCAAGTAGAAAAAAAAGTCTGATTTTTTTCAGAAAAAAAGTAAGCTTTTTCTCAAACTAAATTAACTTTACAGAAAACTGTGGAAGGGTAGTTACTGGCTCACCGTGTACACATCCACTTCCCAAAAGGGGATATGTCCAGAAATTTTTTTTGTAGTGACTATCTTCTTAACTAATACAGGGTAAGGAAAGCACATGTTTTCCTTGAGAGGAAAACAACAATAGCAACTAGTTTTCACAACATGAAAGAGCTTCTTTCTTTGGTCAGAGGCCACAGCTTGGATCTCATGGCTTCACCATGGGCTGCACCACGGGCTGCAGAGGAATCTCAGCTCTGGCACCTGGAGCACCTCCTGCCCTTCTTGTGCACTGACCTTGGTGTTTGCATGTTCCTCTCACATGTCCTCACCTCTTTGCTGGCTGGAATTAATACTGTGCCACAAGCTTTGTTTTGATTTCTTCTTAAATATGTTATCACAAGGGCATAACCACTATTTCTGACCAGCCCAGCCTTGTCCAGCAGCATGTCCTCTCTGGAGTCACCGGAGATTTTTTCTGACAGATGTCGGAAGCTTCTAGCAGCTTCTCACAGAAGCCACCTCTGTGGCCAAAAACCAGGCCATGCAACACCAATACACATAAAAATGTATTTAAGATACTTCACTAACTCTGTTCCTTGAATTCTCAGGAGCAACAGAACCAAGAGTGGCAGAAGGTATCAAGCAATCCTGCCTAATGTTCCTCACTTTTTTCCCAAACTTCTTTCCCTCTAGACAATGTAAACCATTTTTCCAATCAGTATCCCATCAAGATTTCCTGCTGTGCTAAATGTTTCTCACTCTGAGATTCACACTTCGGTATTACGTAGGGAAATAATGCCACCACTCCACTAAATAAAAAGTCATCAAAGGGGTTGACAAGTCTTTAGCAAAACGTCAAAACTGACTGCTTCACAGCAGGGAAGGTCTTAGAAATACTGGAAGTTCCTACTATCACTTAAGTATAAGCAAGATAACAGGCACTTTAGACATGGAACTCTTAATACCCTTATATGAGGATTTTAATCTCTAAGAAAGAAAAAGACCCAAAAATTACAGCTGAGGGAACAAATGTTCTTCAAAAATTATCTGCTCTTTCTACTTCATGTGTACAGCCTATATAATTTCAACTATAATGTCCCTGATATTAAGAGTTACGACCTTCCTGCATATTAGGGCCCAGCAGGACCCACATGCCAGAGAACCACACAGTAAGAGGTGATTGAGCAGCTGTGGATGCAGGGATCCATGGGGGATGCAGAGATCCATGCACAGCCCCTGGAGGAGGTGGCCACACCAGAGCATGTGGATGCCTGTGGAGGCTGTGACCCCTTGTGGGGACCCATGGAGAGAGGGACCCTTCTCCCACGCTGGAGCAGCCTGTCCTTGGAGGACTGCATCCCGTGGAGGAGTGACCAAAACCCAGCAGTTTGGGGAGGACTGATCCCATGGGATGGACTCACACTGCAGCAGTTTGGGGAGGACTGATCCCATGGGATGGACTCACACTGCAGCAGGTCACAGGGAGCTGTTGCTCCTGAGATGAGCTCACATTGCAGAGGTTCACAGAACTGTCTCCCATGGGATGAACCCCATGGTGCAGCAGGGGCACAATTCCTCTCCCTGAGCATTGGGAGAAGCCTTGGGTGATGAACTGACCGTAATCCCCATTCCCTGTCCCCTGGCACTGCTGGGGTAGGAGGTAGAGCTGGAAGGAGGGAAGGTGGGGGGAAAGTGTTTATAAGGGCTTATTTTACTTCTCATTATCCTGCTCTGATTTTGTTAGCAATAAATTATGTCTCTAAGTTGAGCCTGTTTAAATACCCTGATGGTATTTAATGAGGTATCTCTCTCCTGGTCCTTATCTCAACTCATGAACCATTTGTTAAATTTCTCCTCTGTCCAGCTGCAACACAGGAGTGAACAAGTAGCTTTTGTGGGCACCTGGCATCCAGCCAGGGTCAAACCACGACATTATGCCATCTGTAAATTTCTTCTTACAGTGCTGAAATCACAGTCATATTACAATTCTCACTTCTTCTCTATTTAATTTTAACATTTATCTCCATCAACTTGTGACTTAACTGTGTGGCAAATGCACACCCAGTCTGTAAATCTGTTAATTGTAGTGTGTTTTTAGAAGACGCATTATGAAAATGCCTTTCAAATTATAAAATATTGAAACAGACTTGGCTTCTCCCAGCTAGTGAGATCAGTAGATCTCTACCTGTCTATTTAAAGTGGTTTTGTTTCTTCAGAGATTAGCATGGCTGGCTTCTTTGGCGGCTGAAAGCTGTGAGCCTCTTCCAGAAGAAAGCAGCTGTGGTTTAGGGGAGGGGTTTGCAAGCAGCTCATGTCTGCCATGTACTGTGTGTTTTGTGGATAGAAAAGGAGCACTATAAATAACACGTCTTCACAATTACTCGGGGGTATACCTAACATATGTGCCTTGTGTTTCCAAGGTTGCCTGAGGTTCATTCAAATTCAGTGTTCACTCAGTATTCAGTTATGTTTCACCAAAGAATATTTGTGTCAGCAGTGATAAAAATAATAACAAACCCTGAAACTTCAGCTACTAGGTGTGTGCTACTTCAGTGCTCTCAGGGAAACACTTAAGGGACAGTTGCACATCTCAAAAGATGGACAGACACTTCAGGACTGATGCAGCCATGAGACTGTCTGCTATTCTGCAAGCATCCTTCAGAAAGGAGCTCCACAGCAAGATTTGAAAACCAAGAGTTCTGAACAGTGACTCTTTTGACTTTGGTCTGAACTACAGCCTGATCACCAGTGTACCAGAAAGAGGACAAATGGCCAAGGAGATAGTTGGAGGAAAAACGATGAAGACCATAATGGAAGCTGTGCTAACGCCTTCTCTCTCTTTCTTTATATGGGTTGGGAGCTACATTAGAAAAATAAGAAAACTTGCAGAATTACAGAATTACAGATTATGCTGAGTTGGAAGGGACCCCAAGGACCATTGAGTCCAGCTCCTGGTCTAATAAACCTTACTGGGACTCCACCAGATCCCTTAAGTGAATGAATTGGGAGCAGCCCATAAAAGAGTGTGGCTAGGATGCATCTTCCCAGAGACGCTGAAATCCAGGAAATTTTAACATAGTGTCAAGAGGCTGAAACCCTCTAGGGATGTTACACCATAAAGATTGGCATAGAATCTGATACTTTTCTGGGTTTGTGGACTTCTGTTGAAACAGATATACAGATACTGTTGTTACAACAATTTTGTTTGCTGTTATTATTTCCATGTAAAAATGGAAACATTTATCCTATTTCGTCTTCCAGTGAATCTGAGCATCTCATAATCTTCAGTCCTGGTACACTGAAGACTTTATCAGAAAGAGCAGATCTCTAAACAGCATTCAAGGACATGGATTTGGATTAATAAGATGCTTTTCTGCTTAATAACTTGCTTAACCTGCTTTTCATGTTGTGCTTCTCTGATAAGCTACTCCATTCCTTCAATGACACCATTGTGTCTGTGCCTCTTTTTTCAAAGCTCCCCCTTATTTTATTTCTAGCCATTGTATTTAAGTTTTTTGGAGCAGGTCCTGCAGGATGCTAGGATATGAAACATGCTCTGCTCATGAATGGCAAGGCAGGGGACTCAACATTTGAACACAACTCTGAGCAAACACAATGAGTTTTCAGGTTGTTTGGGCATTTTGGCTCTAAGATGTGTATTTAATAAAAAGCTGCACAGGACAGAGTTTATATCTTTTCCATTATTAATGTCCACTAGAGGAATGCTGCCTGAAGAAGGCTTATTGGACAAATCATTTCCCCCTGGTATGCACAGCATTTGGAAGTCTTGCAAATGACAGAGGAAAATGCAAATAAAGACTTGACTTTAAGCTCTTTTTTTGTTTGTTTGCGCATACTGAAATAACATGTGGTGGGATAAGTTGCTTTGTTCCTAAACAACAATTTTAAGGCATCAAAATGGTTTGTTTGTTAATTTAGTTATTATTTTAATTTTCTTTTGGGGTTATTGGCTTTTTTTTTTTTCTTATATGTTTTTGTTGTTTTGAGAGACACAGATCTCCTTGACTTGAGAACCTAGGAAGCCCAAGAGATTAATGACTGGAAAGGAAAACCCAAAGCAGTGAAAAGTGTGTATTAATACATCAGTTTCACAATCATTAATGGCAGTGGCCTGCCCAGGGCCATGCAGGGTAGGCTGAGGCAGGAACATTCTTGGTGTTAGGTTCCAGGGAAGTCCTCACAAGGTGTCTGCTGGTTACTGTCAGTTTGATGGGCCACGTTTCCATCTGGAGCTGTCTTATAAACATCAGGGAAAACTTCAGGATAAAATCTTGCAAATCCTGCTGTCGAAGAGGATTAACAAGGTGTGTCTCTCACTACCTCTTCTTCTGTGTTTATTCATGCACAAGATGCAGGTTTTCTTCAAAACTTGGTGTTTGTACTCCAAGGAGACAAGAAGAGCTGTGAAACAAAGCTCTGTGTGTGCTTCCCAGAAAAACCTCTGACAAACTAGAAAGGATGCTCACCCTGCAGTGAACAAAGGCTGTTTGAATGCATGGTGATACATCCATTTTCTCCTCCACAGGACATGGAGTCTGTCTCTACAGACAACACAGTGTCTCTGGGACATGGGTTAGCAAGAGCATTTACAATTCAAGCTAAAATCTCTAAATTGGGTTACTTAATGGTAGAGCACATAGTTGCTTCATTAAGTTATTGAGAGTTATGAATGATTATTTAGTTTCTAAATAATTTTGAAACTTCCACAAACCAGAAAAGTCACATTTCCTGCAGTTCCCATTAATTTCTTCTCAAAGTGTTCACATTCTGCAGATCTGAAATCCAGGTAACTTTCAACTAGACCAGGAGTCTAAGTTTAAGTTTTCATTTCGATTTCATATTGTACAAAAGACAAACCTCTCCCTCAAAATCCCTGACTGGCAGTCAGATGATGCCTCTTCCTCTAAAGTAATCTTATTTTACACAGTGTTAGAAAAGGTCTTTCTCTTCCGACCAGAGTTCTATAAAAAGGGCAAGCTCAAATGTAAAGCACTCCTTTCTCTATGTCGAAGTCAATGAGGCAAGAGAAGCTATCATTCATCACTGTTCTGGGTGAAAGAGGATTGTCTTTGCTGGTTTGAACTTGGGCATCTTGAAACCTCTGGAAGAAATTCCAATTTACATGTTGTATTTTCTGCACATATGAATAAGCATGCAAGCTATTAAAAGTAATTCAGAAAATATTTAAGTCCACAGGAGCTGTTATTCAGCATGATCTTGTACAGGCTGTGGGCACATAAAGTTTCAGCTTCTTCTCATTTTCTGGGCTTCAAAACCCTTTGCAAGAACTAATCTCTTCATCAGTATTTCCAACAACAGTATCTGCCCAATACATTAACATGGCTTCCCTTTACTCTGAAACACTTTTGTAAAGAAATATCAGGTCTCAGTCTAGTCTATTCAAGATTTGGCAGTAACAAACTCCTAATAATCAAAATATATTATATTGTTATAAATTCCTAATAAAGTGACGAACTTGTGCTTTCTGTTGTGCACATGAAAGTACAGATGCAACTGGATTAATTCTGGTCTGGTGTTACCATCTGCTGCATTGAAAATTTAAATTTCCATTGGCAGTCCAGTTCTTTTTATTCAGTAAACAATGAGTATTTTGAAGACCTGATATTTGAGCAACACAGTCCTCTAATCAGGCACTCATGGGAAGACAAAAGGTTCAAAATTTCTGGAGGCCTTATATCTGAACTAGGTATGGTCTCAGATTATTTTAAGACAAGATGCTGAAACTCTCCACACATCTGGTGCAATTTGGTCATTTGTTTATCACCTGAATCAGACATATTTATCCATTAATTCCTGTAAATGCCCCAGGTATCAAGTCACTGGATGGGAGCAAAGTGTTTTAATAATTATAGCTATGTGACAATTTTTGTTGATGCAGTGGCTGGGAAAAAGATGTAAAAAGTGCAAAACCATCAAGAACTGAATATAAACCCCATGATTTTAAAAAATAACTGAAGTTTCAACTAAAATAATTCTGATTACCTGTAGCAAAAGAAAATACATTTCTTGTCAGTTAATCTGCATGAGTAGCAGTGCCTAGAAGAGAGAAGCATTTCCCTCAGTAGAAGATAATTAAGTTAAGGACCACTAAAGCAAATTAGATATGCAGGGGATCATCCAAAAATGCTCGTCAATGTCATTCCAAAACATTTCTCTACTGTCTTTGAAAGGTCATGATCATCAGGGAAGCATTCTGATGATAAGGAGAGGGCAAATGTTACATCCACTTTCAATTGGGGCCTAAAAGGGATCTATAGGTCAGTCAGCTTGACCTCAGGCCCTTGAGAGGTGAGTCCAGGCACAGGACAGACAGGAAGAGAATTCAGACATCAAGAATTGATTTACCAAAGACATATCACCCCTGACCAATTTAATTACTTTGTTGGCTCTGGATGAGGGTTGAGTAGTGAGTTTTGTTTATCTTGACCTCTAGAACATTTTGGACACAGTTTTCCGTAATATGACCAAGACCAAGCTGGTGAAATGAGACCTGGATAAGTGGATAAATAATTAGGTGGAAAATTGCTAGGGCTGCCAGTCTCAAAGGGTGGTGTTCAGCCATAAGAAGTCCAGCAGACAGATCACTGACTAGTGGCATCCTTCAGGGAGAGATATCGGGGCTGCAATGGTTTTAAATATGAATGTATGTATGTATGTATGTATGTATGTATGTATGTATGTATGTATGTATTTATTTATATTTATTTATTTATTTGATATTTATTATTATTTATTGGGGATTTGGATGAAAGGATGTAGAGTGCTCTCAGCAGCCAGACTTGAGAAATAGGACACAGTGATCATATGTATGACTATGTTCAGATTTATTGCAAATACAGTATCTAAATATTGACAGTGTGGTATCTAGATCAAAACTCTATCATATATTACAATAGATTATAGTATAGTCAGGTGATCATCCCTCCTGTTGGGTCAACAGCAAACTTCAGTGAGATCCCCTTACTTTCTAAACTTCTTGGAGAAGTCTAGGTGTGGCTAGGTCCACTTAGCCTCACATTTTGTCTACAGTCTATGCCAAAAGGATTATAATGTAAGCGGGTTTGGCTAGAAGTGTGCAGGTTTAAAATCTTCAGCCTTGCGGAATTCACCATTGCAAAGCACCTATGTAGCTACTTTAGCATTTTATCTCCATACTTGACAGGATCCTCACACTTTCACTCAACCATTCAAAAGTGAGTGTTCCCTGTCTTCAAGCTGGATGCACCCTGCAACTTCCTGAGAACAGTCTGCCCAATTGGCCCAGTGTCCAGCAGTAATTGATAACCTTGTGCATACTGGTGTGCTCCGAGGTCAATCACGAGCATTTCAACTCTCCATCTCTGTAAGGCGTTAATTATGTGAGCATTCAGGCTCATCCTGCAATGCCCACCAGTGTTCTTACATTGTCCATCAGAGACTGTGGGAAGGGAGGGTGTGTGTGTGTGTGTGTGTGTGTGTATTTGCGTGTGGGCGTGTGATGAGCGGGGAGACCCGACTCAGCAGAGCTCAGGGTCTGTCCTGTAACCAGATGGTGCCACAAGCTACAGAGGCAGGAGGGAAGCAGTGACAAAGGCAGGGTTTGAGCAGAGATTTCTTCCCTCCTTTTCTTCTAGGGGAAGTAACTCTGAAAAAGGATGGAAAATCAAATTGGAGCTGCTTAACCAAACATCAGAGTGCAGGAGAGGGATGGAGAGGCCTGGCATGGGCAGAGTGGGTGAGTGGGTAGGGGAGAAGGAGGCAGGGAGGGCAGCCTGGCAGCTGTCCCGAGTCTCAGCAGCTGCTGTACAAGAACTGGGCACAGCTGGCTCCAGGGGAGCCCTGTGGATAGTCAGAGAGGCTCACACCTAGTGCATAATGCATGCACCCCACCCCAAACGAGTTGTCACAGTTACACAGCCAGGATTTTAGTTACAGTAATTTCACGAATACAAGCCACACTGTTTTGACCAAAATTTTGCTCTCATACCGTGAAAGCGGCTAATATTCAGGTGCGGCCAATATGTGAATAATTTTCTGACATTTTCAACCCTGGGAGTGCAAACCAAGTCAGTGCAAACTGCAAAGTCGAGCTCCTGCCAGTAAAACCCTGCATTTACGCGGTTGTTACAAATTGATACTCTGTTGCGCAGCGGGTGGAGCTGCTCCGTGCAGGCAGCACAGGGGGTGGGGAAGGCGGGGCAGCTCTCTCCGCTTGGCCCCGCGGCTCGGGGGGCTCCCGTCCCCGCATGCCGCCGCCGCAGGAGCAGGCAGGCTCCATCCCTGGCTCCCATGGCCGCCACAGGTGCTGGCGGGCTCTGTGCCCCCACTGCCGCCGCGGGGCAGCGCCGGGTCGGGGTGACCGAGCCCAGAGGTGGCGGCGGCCGGCCCCGAGCAGCCCCGCCGAGCAGCAGCGCCGAGCTGGGCCACCCAGCCCTGTCAGCAGCCCCGAGCCCTCATGGCCCGAGCCGAGCCAGTAAACCCCGCCCTGCCACGATTCTGTTACTAATTGGCAACTTTGTTGTACACGGGTCCTCGCTGCGAACACAGAGCGGCTTATACTCGGGTGCGGCTTATTTATGGACAAAAAACAAAATGTTTGCCAACACCCGGCGATGCGGCTTATACTCAGTGAGGCTTGTATTCGTGAATTTACTGCATTTTGGGCTACCTAATACTACAGTTGGAAAGCTAAAAAGGTTTGGGTTTCTTTTCAAAAGAATTTCAGAAGGCCAAAGGACTAAGAACACATACTGCTGAAAATTAATTATGGACATTTCCATAGCCTGTTGGGTGAATCTGTATGAGTTACTTGTCCTTTAGCTCCTTTCATACTCTGTGTGTTTATATTTTGTGTTCCTTCTACCAGGTATTTGCCCAGCTGCTGTGATGTTTGCAGCTTGGTCTTACTGAGAAAGAAAAGTTCTCTTCTTCGCCATTACCATCACAGCAAAGATGTACGAGCCCTTTGGCCCTGGGAATCCGAACACTTTGTGTCTGCTCCTGATGACTGGGGTTCTTGTGTCTTGTGCAAAACACATGCAGACTCTGGTAGAGATTTCTGCCTTCAGTGCTGACCTGTACTGAATAGAGAAGATAAAGATGAAGGCAGGAGAATGTCAGGTGGAAACATTTCTCTCTATATGGGAGGATATTATTGGGGCCTGGGGATGAATCATCCCATGTAAAAAATGATGTGGAGTTGTGCAGTGGTGGTCACCTGTGGCTGTGCAGAACAACAGCTCCTGTAAGAGTCCAGATGGAGTGACCTCCTGTAAGAACAGTGGCATGAGGCAGGAACAGCCCCTGGCATGCTTCTGTGGAAGGCAGATAAAATCAAGCAAAGACTGTTTGGGAGACATGGGAGGAGAGGGGGGGAAGTGTTAGGGATGCTAGATAGTGTGGTAAAACAGCAGGGACAATAAGAATTGCTAGAAGACACAAAAGGATAAAAGTTTCTGGCAGATGTTTCTTCCTCTGCTTGCCATGGAGTTAGTTTATTATTAATACTTTGGGCCTTTCTGTTTAATTAAACATTAACTAGAGCTCAAGGCACGCAGCCTCCTAAGCGTGCACGCAAAGCAGGAGCCTTGCAGAGTCAGAGGGCAGGGCTGCTCCGAGGGCAGGGCCACACACAGAGGGCAGAGATGCTCTGAGGAATAATGCAGTCCTTTGAAAACAGCATCCAGATTGATGGGAACGATGTCAGCATGGTAGATGTTCTTACCCCTAAAACAACTGAAATTGAGGAATCTGTGGACAATTTTCTAGGGAAATTGCCGGTATTCCAAAACATGGTGTTATTAAAAGATGGTCTCTAAACCCTTGTAAGTGTGCCAAAACAAAAACACTCTTCTGCAGAGCAATTGTGCAATTCCTGCACTAAAAATGAATGGTTATTTTTACAAAGTGATGCTTCATATTGTGGATGCCTGAAAGTCTAGATATTGTTTCTGAAATATGTCTGTAAAGTTGTCTAATAGGATTTGAAGCACTTGGATCCAGTGACTGACCTTTGGTGAAAGGCAATGCAGGAATATTGGTGCCTGAAACAGACACAGAATTTTCCTGATGAAAAGATATATTTGCAGTAAAAAGCAGTACAAACATTCATGAGGCATAAAGACCTTTGATTACTCAGAAAATGAGAAGTATCTATCTAAGCAGATCATACACACATTCTTTAAAGTATTAAAAGCGCAGGGGAAATACAGAAAAGCCTCAAGGCTATATGTCTGCATGGCCGTGTAGGGAAACAAAAGCCATATAAAAAGAATAGACAGAAGGATTCGTGCAGAGGATCCAATTACTAAAGAAAAGAGAAAAAAAGTATATTCTTCTGCTTTATTTAACTTTCAGACAGAAATTCAAGGGTTCACAGAGATACATCCATAATTCACAACTCATGAGGATAGTTGAGGAAAGTTTTTGTCTGCTCCTTGAGCAGGAAATGTGATGATGCCAGTATGGGTTTATAAATAAGTTGATCAGAATTGCTTCCTGACTTACAGTCTGTCTCACATGGACACAGTTTTTACAAACTTTCTAAAGAATATTGGCTCTTTTGAGAGACACTCTTCTGCTATTTGTATTCTACTCAAAACAATTCTTAAATGAATGAATTAAAGTAGCAGTGCAGTTGCTCAGAAAAAGCCCTTGAACATCTCTCTATTTACTTTTGCTATTGTCAGAAATTATAATGTTTAATTTTCCCAATATCTGTACAAGTTATTTTTACTATGTTTGCACAAAACAACTCAAGTGTTAGCTGCAATTAGTATTTTACTGTGGTCTGGGTTGCCTGAATGATCGGTGGAGAAGGAAGAGTAATTCATCCCATCGAAAGTGGGATGTGAAAATGCCCATCTCCCCAGGCCAGAAGAGAGGACAGCCTTTCCCTCAGTGACAGGTGGGTGCTGAGGCTCCAGGCTGGCAGAGGCTGCAGTGCCAGTGCCTGTGAAGGTTGGGTCTCCCCGTACAGCTGTGCCAGCACCAACTCCTGCCCTCGGGGTGCAGCCTCACCTCCCCACTGGGACAAGTGCCACAGGGTCATTTGCAGATCCCCTGTCAATGTGCACACTGGGGGGGATTTAGGTGCCTACTGAGGTGGTAGAAGTTCAAGGAATCAGTGATTTTTGGACAGCCTGCTGGGCAGAGCTCCCATACTGAGCTTCCCAATATGATAGCCTTGGCTGCTGTACAAAAGGAATTTATCTTCTTTTAAGTCCTAGTTTTTAAGTAATCCCCTCCCTGATAGCATTAGGTATCAGGCTAGACTTAATTGTATCTTTCAAGGCATATTCTCGCTGCTCACCATGCCAAGACCATCAAACAAAAGGCTTCACATTTTCTAGTTGATATAAAAGATAGCTCACGGTATTTAGGGTTATACAGTATTATTTTGATGTAATTATCAGTGTTACTGGCTGTCAGATTATACAGGACTCAATTAAGTTTTTTTAGGCTCATTTCTGACCAGTCACCCACCAGTCACTTTTGAAAGACCATGGGTTCTCTGGCATTCTATTACTTGTGTCAAAACTGATCTCTCCTAGGAAGGCAGATAAATATAAGAAATACAGTAATTTCACGAATACAAGCCGCACCAATTTGACTAAGATTTTGCTCCTAAACCGGAAATGCGGCTAATAATCAGGAGCGGCTAATACAACCTCAGAAGTGCCTGCCAGAGTGCTGAGCCGAGCAGCTGCAAAGTCGGCATTTTGCGATTGTTACAAATCGCTACTCTGTTGCACCACGGGTGGAGCCTGGCTCCCTGTAGGCAGCACGGGGGGCGGGGAGAGAGGCGGGAGAGCTCTCTTTCCTCCTCTGCCACAGCCCAGGGGAGAGACGGGGGCGGGCCCGGCGCCGCCATTGCCGTGGCCTGGGGAGGAGGGGGGAAGCCGGCGCCGCCATTGCTGCGGCCCGGGGAGGGGGGGGGGAAGCCCGCGCTGCCATTGCTGCGGCCCGGGGAGGAGGGGGGAAGCCGGTGCCGCCATTGCTGCGGCCCGGGGAGGTGGGGGGAAGCCGGCGCCACCATTGCTGCGGCCCGGGGAGGGGGGGGGAAGCCTGCGCCGCCATTGCTGCGGACCGGGGAGGAGGGGGGAAGCCCGCGCTGCCATTGCTGCGGCCCGGGGAGGAGGGGGGAAGCCGGTGCCGCCATTGCTGCGGCCCGGGGAGGAGGGGGGAAGCCGGCGCCACCATTGCTGCGGCCCGGGGAGGGGGGGGGAAGCCTGCGCCGCCATTGCTGCGGACCGGGGAGGAGGGGGGAAGCCCGCGCCGCCATTGCTGCAGCCCGGGGAGGGGGGGGGAAGCCGGCGCCGCCATTGCTGCGGCTCGGGGAGCTGACGGGAGCCCCGCGGAAGCCATTGCTGTGGCCCGGGGAGCCGACGGGAGCCCCGCGCAGCCATTGCCGTGGCCCGGGGAGCCGACGGGAGCCCCGCGCAGCCATTGCTGCGGCTCGGGGAGCCGACGGGGTGCTTTGTCCCCGCCCGCCGCCGCCGCGGCAGGAGCGGGGAAACTCCGTCCCCGCCCGCCGCCGCTGCCGTAGGAGCGGGGGAAGCTCCGTCCCTGCCTGCCACCGCGGGGCAGCGCCGACCTGGGGTGACCGAGCCCAGTGGCAGCGGCGGCCGGCCCCGAGCGGCAGCGCCGGGCTGGGCCATCTGGCCCTGTCAGCGGCCCCTAGCGGGCCGAGCCTGCACAGCCTTAGCTCAGCCAGTAAACCCCGCCCTCCCGCGGTTCTGTTAATAATTGCACGCAGGTCCTCGCTGCGAACGACAAAGCGGCTTATATTCGGGTGCGGCTTATCTATGGACAAAAACCGAAATGTTTGCCAACACCCAGAGATGCGGCTTATATTCAGTGCGGCTTGTATTCGTGAATTTACTGTAATATACTTTCTAGCTGTTTATCTCCATGCTCACAAACATATTCCTTCAGCTTGGTGAACAGGGTCCAGGCTTTGAGCTCATTTGCAAGGAACCATCCCCCATAGATATCTGAAGAATCTACTTTTACTAATGCATAGAGCAGGCATTTCTTAATTCTTATTTAACTGCGTGAAGGTTTCTTCTTGTAACCAAGACTACACAGACGCAAAACTCACATAATACTCTAAGGAAGCAAGTTGGTTTCATTCTTACTTTATGCCCCAACTAACTAAAGGTCGTAAAAGGGTTCTACCCTTAATTCAGACACCTAAGTCAAATTGGAAACCTCTTAAATAGATAGACTTTGCAGGGCTTTCTCATATTTGCATTTCTTTGAGGTTGAACAGTGCTTGATAGTACCAGGGGTATGTATTCATGGGCTAAAATGAGTTCAGCATTGCACAGGGACTAAACCAAAGAAGCAATAGCTCACCTGTTCATGAAAACACTGTACCTGGAGGTCTGTGTTGAGGTAGCACAAGCCAATACCTGTAGGCACAGGAGGTAGCACATATCTGGCACTGGTAGAGAAGCATTCTCATACTGAACATTATTCAGATATTGACCAATACCCAGACAAAGGTGTGAAGCTGCTGTGTTTTGCAGGATCTTCTAGGCCTCCTCTGCACCATACAGTGAGAGCAGGACCAACCCTGCTGCAATGTTGATAAGTGCTTGCTGAGATCCATCTGGTCTCATTTGTCATGGGTGATGATATGAAGGCAGGCAAGCCCTGCCATCCTTTCACACCAGAGCTACAGTGCTACAGGTAGGCATTATCTCCATGTCCCTGTTGGGGAAAACCAGCTATCCTTGAGAGATGCCTCAGTGGGGATGTGCTGCTCAGCTGGGGACAGTGGACAGCATCCTGATGGCAAAAGCAAATGAGGCAGACAGAGCTTTTTTAATGGCATCAACCCAAATAATTTTGATATTTTTTATTGTCATTCCTCTAAGTCCTGGTATGAAATTACAATAATAGTAATATGATTTATTTCTTTTTTTGTTTGTCCAGGTAGGCTTCTAAAGAGTATTTTGAAACAGGTCTTCCACCTTCCTGCATTGACTCTTAATGAATGCTTACAGCTATTCATTAGCTAGTTTTGGTGATGTAATGAGCATCATAGCTGCAACACTAAAACAATAAAGCCTATAGTTTACTTCCCCATATGTTTTGTACCTACTGCAAAATAGATATCTGTGTTCCTTGAAGCCCATTTTATCATTGAAAATCAACTTGTTTCATTAACTCTTCTGCCAAAGAAAGTTTGCTTACAAAATATCCGATCATATCTTTGTGAATGCGTTTGACAAAACATGCAAATGAATGCTAAAAAAAAACCAAAACATGAGCTAAGTTCTCTGCAGATTTAAGTCCATATTGCACTTTCCCATTCATTATTGACATCTTTATTCTCTCCTGTGTTTTCCAAACTGCTCTGCCAACACAGGACTGTGTTTAGATTTTATGGCCAATGTGACTGGGTGAATATGTCCAGTTTTCTCCCATGTGTGTCGTTTATGCTCATTAGTGCATTTTCTGTCATCTTTATGTTTTCTTCTCTGTTGTTGTTTGTGTTTGGGAGGAGCACCTTCTGAATACATGCAGGGCTGCTTTCTTCTTTCCCATGGAGGCTGTCCTGGATTAGGATCTTTTCATATTCATGAAGAACACACATCAGGATTTCCTGCGCTGATATTGGTGCCTTCCGTGGCAATTAGAACTGTCCACTGCTTTTGTGGTAGCTGTAGCTGCATTTTGCCTCATGACCATGTTTTGGTCTTGGTTTCAAGGAAATGGGATTGATTATTTCTTCTTACTATGCACAGAAGCCCTTAACCTGCTATTTCTAAATGCTAAAGTGGCTTGAATAACATGCATCATGAAGAGGTTATTACAACTTAAGCTTGCCCAAGTCATTGTAAACAATATCCATGAACATGAATAAAATTACAAACAGAATGATTACTTAGCAATAGAGAAGTTACTGGATTAGTTCAGTTTGGGTTTTTTTCTTGTGTCTTAGTATGTGTGTGACCTGCTGCCCCCACAAGTATTTCAATCCAATGTGAGAATTCACTCTTCAGGTTTCCTGTGCCCACTTCTTGGTCAAATATCTTCATAACAATAATTTTTCCAGCTCTGAAGATATTTTGACTATTTCAAATATTTTTAAGACTGACAACTTATTTTCAAAGAGTATCTTCAACAGGGAGACAGTAGATTTGTAACATCCTTAATTTTTCGACATTCAGTATTTTATTTTGAATCTCAATAGTGCTAGTATTACATATTTTTTTTCAAATATAGGTACATTAAAAATACAGTAATTTCACGACCATAAGGTGCACCGGACTATAAGGTGCACCCCCCAGGAGTCGGCAAAATTCACAACTTTGTAGATCAGATAAGGCGCACCGGACTATAGGGCGCACTTTTTTTTGCAGCGAGGCTCCGCCCCCAGCTCCCCCCACGCGATTTCTGGCCGAGGTCCCGCCTCAACCTGGCAGCCATTGGCCCCCAGGCCCGCCTGTACCCGGCTGCCACGGCACTGCCAGCTCCCCTCACAGCTCATGGCTCACACTTCTAGGGTGGCAAATGTCATAACTTTATGCATCAGATAAGGCACACTTCCGGGTTCGTGGGAATATTTTAGTCAAAAGGGTGCGCCTTACATTCGTGAAATTACTGTAATTAATTTTCATACCTTAAAGCAATTTCTAAAGCCCACTTCTGATTGTTACATTTAATTTCTAAACTACAAATCTACATGATCCCAAATTCTCCTTTGCCTAAAATCTTCAGGGGAACAAAACAAGAAAAAGAAGAGAAGGAAAGAAAGAAAGTAGCATTCTAAAAAGCATAGAAAGAACTTATGGTTTAATGATACAATACTAGACAAATGCTGTAGAGCAAAAAAAAAAAGTCAAAATGAGCCTGCTTAATACTTTTCTGGCCATAATTCATTTTAGCTGGACCAATATGAAAAATCAATCTTGGCAGAAATACCCAAGGTCGAAGGTTCCCCAATTTAAAGGCAGACATTGCGTGACTGAAAAATGTATTCAGCTTTTGTCTATGCAATGCTACCTCTGCTGTCCTTTAGCAAAATGAAAAACAGGTAAATGAACAGAATTTTTAGAGGCTAATGCTGTCTCAGGGAGGATTTTTTAATCTCTTAATGAAACAGTTCATAATTTCTCACTAGCAACATATCTTAAGAATTCTTAAGAGAAATACACATCCAATACTCATAACTCTCAGAGTGTACATGATACACGGACTGAGAAATTTGCTTTGCTTCTTTATCTTTTTTTAGTCCAGGAGCAATTTTTCCTCTTCTAATAAAAAAAGAAGGTAAAAGAGAATGGAAAGGAAAAAGTAAAGGGGGAAAGAAATAAAATTTTTTACTCACTGTTACATTGTTTTTGTCTTTACAAAACAGAAGTTTTACTTCTATTCCCATTCTCCAGTGGCATTCATTGGGCTGGATTTTAATATGTTTTATGATTAAAAAAGCAAAGAGGGATTGGGCCATATTCAGAGGAAAAACAAAGAACTACTAGGGAACACAGACAAATCCAAAAATCAAGCATCTAAAATATAATTTCACATTAGAAGATCTGAGTTTTTTAAACATATTAATTGCATTTGATTTCCTTACTTTTACCATAAACTTTATCCCTAAGGTTCACAGTCAACCATTAGTATCCTATTTGTTAACCAAGTGTAAACAAAGTGAGGTTTCATGGGTCTCCTGTTTCTGGTCTAACAGTGAAACATGTTTTTTGCCTAAGATAACAACTACTAAAATACAGGTAATTCCACATTGTGAGAGATTGTTCAGACAGGTTTCCCATCATGATCCAACTCTTCCCTAGTAACAAAATAAAATTCTAGAATTAAAGTGATTATGAGAGTCAAAGAGTGGTGCATAGATTACACAATAAAACATTTACTTGGCCTCCTTCTCTGGCAGCCTGCAAGTGTTCCTCAAGACACATCATTTGAGTTTTTTTGGCTTTTTTTTTTTTCAGATTCTCTTCTGGATGACTGTTGGCCAGACTCCTTACAGCAAGCAAGACTGATCCCAGTGAAGGGCCATGGAGATGACCAAGGGCCAGGTGCATCTCTCCTGTGAAGAGAGGCTCACACAGCTGGGACTGCTCAGCCTGCATAAGAGATGGCTCAGAGGGATCTTAGCAGTGAATATAAATATTCAATAAGAGGGTCCAAGGAAGATGGAACTGTGGTGCCTAGTGATAGGCCAAGAAGCAAAGGTGATGCACTGAAATACTGGAAATTCCATTTACACCTACACCCCCTCATTTTTCCCTGTAAAAAGGTTGGGTGAAAATCTCCATACTTGGAGATACTCAAAACCCCACTAGGTATAGGTCTGAGAAATCTTCTGCAGCCAGCACTGCTTTGGCTTAAACTTCTTAGGATGGCATTGATAAAGTTTGCAGTGATCTGGAACAGCAAGGAAATTCAACAAATCGCAAACTTCATTTCCTCTAAGTACACAGCATGTTGTCCAAACTTTGCCAAACATAGAGGGGAAGACTTAGGAGGAGCAGCTGAAGTCAGTGAATTTGTTCAGCCTGGAAGAGACTGAGGGGAAACCTCATTACAGTCTGCATCTTCCTTAAGAGGGGAAGCAGAGAGGCAGACACTGATCTCTTCTCTGTGGGAACACGATTTGAGGAGATGGCATCAGGCTGAGTTAAGGTAGGTTTAGGGTGGATATCAGGAAAAGGTTCTCCATCACATGCTCCCCAGGGAAGTGGTCACAGAATCAAGACTGACAGAGTTCAAGAAGCATCTGGACAGTGCTCTCAGACCTGCATGGGGCCAGGAGTTGGACTTCATGATCCTGGTGGGTCTCTTCCAACTCAGCACATTTTATTATTCTCTGATATCATGATTCTATGAAATATGAATATAAACAGCACCTATGATAATAGAGTGAAGGTTTAGTTAACCCAGAGTTGAACATCGGCCAAAAAGGATGTGCAGAGAACAGTACAACAACAAAAAATATTTTCAGTACCTATACTGTATACTGAAATATTTCTGCTTTTCCAGAATACCAATTTCTAACAGCTCAGCAACTTCCTGTTTTGTATTTAAGAGAAGTTCCCAGATTTCTCTTCAACTAACTTTTCTGATTGCCACTTCAGTGCCAGCCAACATTTATCCCTCCTGTGGATGGGGGTCCCACAAGTTGTCTAAGCATGGTGGGTGAAACTATCCACCTCTGGGAATCAGAGCATGCCTAAAGTATCAATAGAGCGAGTAACCCAGTGATTGCTGAGCTGAGATTCTTTCTTAGCCATATGAAATCAATATGAATGTCAATGCACTCTCTCTTGTGATATATTATGGTTTTGTCTTCTGTTTCCTCTCTTTTGTTTGTTTCAAGTCTCTATTCTTCATTTTCATTTTTCTGTTCTTCTTTATGCCAGTCATCCTTTGAGTTTTTTGGGTTTTGTGTTCCATTTTTTCTTTAGATTTCTGCTTCTATTTTTACAATAAAAATAAATTCTTTAAATAATATGAGCTATGGAACTATAATTTTCAGTTAACATGACCAAAATTTAATTCAAAATCAGACAGAGGATGATTCATCACAATATTTGGCATTTTTCCTCCTTCTTTTGCTTTCATTATTGAATGGATTTATTCTGAAGAGGACCTAAAGTCTTGAAGCCTCTCATTGAATGGGAACTTCACTGTAGCAACAAGTACAAGACTGAGCTGTATTAGCAAGAATTTCTTTACAAATAAGAGGAAATAAAGATGAACATGCAAGGAAATGAGGACAAATAATGATCATATAGTAACTTGTCATTGTTACCACATAATTTTTTGCATCCAGACCATATTAAGCTTTGTCTAGCAGACACATCTGGCTACCTTTGGCTGACATCCATCCAGGTTCTCGTCCAGCCTGTACCAGTGATTTGGTGCTGCTTCTGAAGTAGCCAGCCTGATGTAATACTGAAAGGCAGTTTTTCACTTTGTGTTTATCTCCTAAAACCCAGATTGACTGAATTGGAATAAAAATTATTCTCATGTAGACAACAAAAACAATGGCCAATCATTACATATTATCATTACAAAATTCAAGGTGCACAGTACCATCAAGAAATAACTAGTTATTGAAATTCCTTATTTCTATAGACAGAGAATCCCAGAACTAACCCCACAGATATGTACCTGCTGCTCTGATATGCCTGTCAGAGGGATTAGAACCGATGAGCTCGCTGCAGATTTCCTTTAATATAATGAAAAAGTGATTCCAGCCCAACAAACTGCAGTGGGAGGAAAACTCCTGTGAGACCTGAAGGGCTTATAGCAATCTGAACACTTTGCTCAGGTATTTGGTTTCTGGTTCTTTGTGGCAATTATATACATATACTAGTGCTCACGTTTTGAGATGTCTTTACAGAAGTGGAAAGTATGATGGTTTTAAAAAGTGTGAATGACCTAACTATCCCAACAAGATTTTGTTAGGTGAAATAATTCAGGAAGGCTTGGTTGGAGCTTGATGACAGCCCCTCTCAGTTTGGAGGGCCCAGTTTAGGAACGAGTAGGTACAAAACACCTCCAAACTCAAGAGCACTGGAATCTCCAACAGCAAGGAGATGAAATCTCATTAAATCAGACCATCTCAGACAGCAGCATCTATTGCACCTGATTTTTGTCCCTGAATGTGAGGCTAGGCTTGCCAAGTCCCATGTACAATAATACAGACCATAATAAACGCCTTAGAGCTGTGCAGGACCCCAACAGGAGTGCCTGACCGTGACCCCTATGGAGACACCACTTGGTTCCTCAGAAAGGGCTGCTGCCCTGTTATTTTATCACTGGCTATCCACCTAGCCTGCATTTCCCTCTGAAGTGCCCTTGATGCCTCAAGTTCTAAGTTTTTCTGTTCTGCTTGAGGGTGTTTTTCCATTGTGCCTGGGTGATGAAGACAAAACAGTCCTATTCCAGCTGGGGACTCAAGGATAGTTTCTTCAAACTCAAGGCCATAAGCATAAACAATGTAAAAAGAGGAGGGCGGACCACAAACAAGTAAGAAGGATAAAACCTCACTATTTGAGACTATTAATTGAACAGTTGATGCTTGCATGCAAATGGATTAAAATCTATAAAGGTTTGAGATCTTGTGACCAAGCCCTCTTTTGCTTCCACCTTGGAGCCATCCAGGCAGGGGCCATGAGTGTGGCACTGGTGCTACCAGGGTGTGGCCTCTGAAGGCCTCTCGATAAATACCCGTTTTATTCCCCTCAACTCTGTGTAGCCTCTGTTCCAGCTCCTTCAGGCATCAGCCTTCCTAAATCCACACTACTCCCACCTGAGACCCTTCTGTTCTCACCTTTCTCTCTGCAGAGGCAAAAATGCTGAGCTAGCTGTGCTTGAGAGAAATCTGCGGCTAAAATCAAAGTAGCCACTTTCATGAACAAAAACAAATATGAATCTCATTTGTCCCCTTAGTTTTCTGTTATTTCGTTTCTGTTTATAAATGTATGGCTGAGCAGCTCCATTTCCATTCAAGATGTGTGTTTTTCCCTCATCTTTGAAGAAGAAAGCCACCGATGAAGTTACCAGCTCGGACTTACCAGACAGAGGCTGTAACAGATTGTGAAAGTAGCAGACCCCTGTGAGTAAAATCTACAGAAATACAACAAAACTTTGCAGTTGCAGTCTGGAAGGAAAACACATACCCTCTGCTTTGGAAGGATGGGGACATGAAAACCTGAGCAGTTCCAGTGGGTGTAATGACACACCCCAGGGGATTATCCGTGTGACTTGACACCTAGAGGAAATGCTGGATAATTGCCACCCACAATTTTGAAACGATGGATGACTAACAAACTCAACTGCCACTCAAGGAGACAGTTTAGTGGGAAGGATGATTCATATGGGAACATTATCACTTTTTCTTCTTCTTTTTTTTTTTTTTTTTTTGCCTACCAATGAAGGTAGTGAAAAAAGAGGCAAAATAGTCAGTAGTAGCTGAGAGAACCACGAGTTAGAAAAGGTCATCTGAGTCTCTTGGTGGCTTCTGGTTGTTTGTACTCTTACTGGAAAGCACAGAGGCTTTTTGAGTCCTCAGATGAGAGTAAGATGAGCCCAGTGCAAGCACAATGAATGATGTGGCTCCTTGGTGGCTGGCATTGTGCTTGGTTTTGTAAGGACCCATATGATTTTTAGACAATCTTGTGCTTCCACCAAGTAACTTTATCCCACATGATGGAGCATGCCCAAGTCATGGCTCCTTGTGTCCAGCCATTGTGGTGCTATTTTGAAGAAGCTGCTTTTGTGGTAAGTATGCAGCAACCTACCCTGACCATTCTAGCTAAAACTGGAGGAAATGACTTATCCTGGTTTTGAATAGCCTTCAAACTGCCTGCAACAGGCCTCAGCAAAGGACCACATGTGTGGCTGGTTGATACATGCAACCCCCTGCCTAATCTTTCCCAGTAGTACTGTCAAATCACACCATCAACCCAAAGGAGCCCCATCACGCTCTTGATTTAAAAACTTCGAAGTTTCATTCTTGTCACATGAAGTGTTTCATTCAATTTTGGCTTTGCCAACATTTCTAGATGTTAGGCTCAAAAGTTGGAAACCTATAACCATGTTGAGATGTTGAAGTAAATTAAAATTTTCAGTCTTGAGAAGAGTTTCAAACATAAGGCCATTTTCTAGAGGTAGGAAAATTCCCCCTAACTTTAACAATCTGTAAGTGCAGTGTCTAATCTAAGCTAATGATCTGGGTGGGAGGAGTTGGATCTCAACATGTCCATTTCTGCCTAGACTATAAAGAGAGATTGCATGACAAATTACATCAAATTACACCTATTCTGTAGCGGAGAAAAATCCCACACCTACCTTGTAGGCATGGGTAGACTTGGGGGATACATTTTCAATGTTGACTGCTCCATTCACCTGCTGCTAGGCAATAATGGGAAATAATATATTTTAAACCATTTTCAATGATGTATCACATTGAAACAACAGTATTCCCTCTGGTTTGTGACCACAGTCATAGGATTAGTTGTATCTTTGACCCCTTCTGTAACACCATTTTCAAGTAAGGACCTTCTCTCTGAGCAATGCAGTCTCAAAAATGGCTCCTGTGCCAGAACATGTAGACAAGTCTTATGCTCATAAAAGACTTTTTTCAGGAGCCATGGGCAATAAGAAATCCTCTAAGACATTCAATATAAGAAGTACATTCCAAAGGCTCTAAGAGTCAACAAAAAATATTAAAATGGGAAAGGGCCTAATGATTTTTTGTTTTACTGAACTTACAATTCATGCAAATCCTACTTCTTCCAATTATTGTCAGTCATGGTGATGCCTATGGATTTTTTCTTTTGTGTATGTATTTCATATACTCATAGTTTTATAGCCTGTTAGTCTAGTAGTTAGATAGCTTCTAGTACTTTTCCTGCCCTTTCTCTCACATTTTAGAACAATAAGCTAACCCTTCATAATATTCTTGAAACTCTGTTTAGTCTCATTTTCAAGAATGGAGTTTTGACAATGACATCTTGTTTTCCACCAGAACTTTAGAGACATAGCAAGAAATAGGACAAGGAAGTCCCTGGACCAACTGCTTGGGGCTGAGCCAAGGGTGGGTTACGGGGGCTACTGATCTCCTACTGGATGAACCTGCTAAATGTATTAATTAATTAACCTAAAAGTTGTAGAAATCCTGTATCATATATGGAAGAGCTATACAGTACATCTGAGAACTTTCATTAAAGTGTTGCTTTTTGTATTGTAACTCTTAATACCATCTGGAAAGTTTAGTGGTTTTATTCCAGGCAACAGTGGGACGCAGGGTTCTGCCCATTTTCTTGCAGATTCTCTGCCCACTATCTGCTGGTCTCTAGGATAGAAATTTTCTCAGTATCTATGACAGTGTTAGGTTTATGGTTGAACTTGATGATCTTAAGGGTCTTTTCCAACCTAAATGATTCTATGATCCTCGCCTCATGCTTTGATCTACACATCCACAGAAAAATTGTGTTAAGAATAATATTTCAGAGACCTGTGAGATCAGTTAAACTTCAAACTTCAGAGTATTTGTAGAACTACATAAGAGTGACTCAATTTCTAAATGCCTTTAGTACACAACAGATGAAGAGGAAAAAACTTCATCATATCATACAACAATTATAGATACCTCCTACAGGTTTTATTACACTTTTTCCTAGTCCCTGATCCCAAATTTCCATATTTACTACTCTTCCTTCAAGTGAAATATATAATCATCTCAGAATTCAATGAGAAGATGTGATTAGAATGGGAGTCTGAGAGTTTAATTTCTTCTGAATTTCAATTATCTCCAGTGGACAACCAGATGCATGCAATCTGTTACGGAATATAAGCAGTCTGTTCATTTCCCTCTCCCAAAATTATTTGTATCACACTCAGAAACAAGAAATCAACTTTTCAAGCAGAAAAGTGGATGTCCTAAATAGATGTTTTAATTTTAATTTTGACTAAAATCACTGAAGAACTACAAGAAATCAAACAGTCAGCACTATGAGATATAAAGTATCTGATTCTATATTTTTAGTAAAGCAGAGAAGAGTTCTCATTAAAGTCAATTTGCATAAATTGCTTGCTGGGCAGATTGATCTTCACTACTGAGTATGGAAATAAATGTTCTCTGCAATTAAGGTATTCTGTTGTCATCTTAATAGAGCCATTAAATTAATGCTTAAATTCACATTCTCAGATTCTATCCATGTAAAGAATGGATAAAGAAATGTTTTCAATATTTAAATATGAATATTTAAATGTTGCATTTATTCAAAGCTTGAAATTAATATTTGGCATCCCTAGTTTGAAACAAGATATAGTAAAATTATTATTTATGTTTGTATACCCAGTGCGTTTAAGCTTATTTCTCTAAGTTTTAAACCATAGCATTTCATCCTTGAATGCTTTTTATTTTATTTTATTTTATTTTATTTTATTTTATTTTATTTTATTTTATTTTATTTTATGTTTTTCTCATTCTACACCTGCAAGAACCATTCAAATACTCTAATAAATTTCTACTTAGCCTCTATCTATTTCCAGTGCAACATATGCAAATCCTACCTATCTGTTTGGCAGGCAATAGGTTTGGTAAATTCCTGATGATATAATACACCAATTGCACAACAAGGAGTCAAGGTAGCATGCCTGTCAGGATTAGGAGAGATGAGGGAGGAATGAGAGAGTTACAAAACACTGTCCTCAGCATGGGGTTTGTGGTTGTTTCAGTCTATTTTAAATCTTTCAGTCTTGAAGTACAGTGAAGAAAAAAGGCATAGCTTAGGTAGGAAAGGTAGGAAAGACTCTTGAAACTGTACTGCATCTAAGCTTGAAAGGTCCTTGGCATTCAGAGTGTTGTGCTCTTGAGTGAAACTGTAATTCAAGGATAATTTGAATGTTTATCTTGTCTAAGTTTAATTCCATTAATGCAAGTCACATACATTTTTTAGTGTGTCACAGAAAATATTTCAGTATCTGAGAAGTTTCTGGTGCCGTTTTTTTTTCAGTGCTTGAAATAAAATTTTCAGCTGAACAGGCCATTTACCAGGTCGTTTCCACGGTTCTGTTGTCATTCTTAATAAAAAATAGAAAGAACTATATTGTCTCCAGCATCTAGAGACTGATAAGAGTAATGGATTGAGATTAGTGATTTGGCTCAAAAGCAGAGCACTTTCATTAGGAAGGGCCATTAGCCAGCCTGCATTTGCCTATTAAAATCAAACCAACCTCTGTCACACCATACCTCCTGCTTTAACCCAGGTGCACTCAGTGCCAGCTGACACCATTAACCTGCTGCTGCCTGTGCCATCTCCTGACACTGGCAGCATGGGAACAAACAGTGTTGTGCTTATAAATTATGGTTTGTGGAAGTTCAGGCACTTGGGCACTCTTCAGCAAGCCACTGGATGAGTTCTGGTGTTTCAGGATGGCAGAACCCTTTGGGTACACAGCAAGCCTTTCCAGATGCTCAGGAGAGGAGAGGTTCTAGATAATTTTCTCAAGTGAGCACAGATGTCTTCCCTTCCCCTTGCCCCTGAGTTTTGGTAATGTTGAAACACATAGAAATGTGCATATGAACCAAGGGTATGCAGTTGTCTGGTGCAGGCTGCAGGAAGTAGTTTGGCTTCTCTTGAAGTCAAATTAAAGGGAACAGGAAGATGCAGGCTCTACCCCTGGTAGCAGTAACTCTACTTTAGCTTCTTTGAGATGTATCCAATGATATTAGGTAATGCTAACCTGCTGGGTTGAATCTCTCCCAGAGCTACAGTCCAGAAATATGTATTTGCTGCAGCAGAAACAGAACAAAACAATTACAAGAAACAAGTTTTTAAAAATTAAAGTAGGAAAAGCATAGAGAACACAAAAGGAAACTTAGGACTTTTTTCAGCCTGCAATGCCAATCTAAAGTATGGAGAACCCACGGGAAGCCGACCTTCACTCCATCTGGGAAAAGGCCAAGGACCACATAATGGTGGGTGGCTTTGAGAAAAGCAGCACTTGACACTACTCATGATGGTGTAAGGACCCTCTCTGATGAAACCCCCTTCTAATTTGAGACCCAGGTATCTCTCAAGGGCAAGGTCTTTTCCCGCCCCAGGACATGGAGGGCACTGACTTGAGTAGCTTGAATAGTAAACAGCTCCCCTTGCACGTGGGAGATCAAATCATGGAAGTGCTTTCTTTTCAATATGAAAATCAGAAGGAGCTCTGGCAGAAGGTAATCATACATCATGTACTGCTTGCATTTGTGAAGATAATAAACCTGTTTTTTTGTTGTGCTGTTCAGAGCAGCTTCTTAGAGAGTGTTTCAGTGCAGTGGGAAGCAGCTGCGATAGCATGGCATGGATGGAAGCAGGCACACAGCACCAGCTGTATTGGGATGGAGGGAGTCACACAGCATCATTTGTGCCATGATGGGCTGTGTTTCTGAATGCACTCTGCATGGAGCAGAAACATGGTTGTTCAGCAAGAAGTAAGACAGAAGTAAGTTTCAGATATAATTTATTAGGGTTTAAGAATCTAGCCATTAACTTCAGAATCTGACCGTACAATGCCCCTGTGATTTTAGATGTTCCCTAAATTGCTTTCAGGCACTTTTCCTGCTAGTTATTGCATTTCCCAGACTGAATTATATTATACTGATCACTGATTACTTGGGAGTTTTTTCTCCCTCTGGGATAATCATTCTTTGAACAGTTTCAACGTGTAAAAATGAAGGTGAAGTGAAATGGTACATCTTTTACTTGCTGTATAATTTAAAAACAACAACTGGGGATCATGTTAAAATAAATTAATAGGTGAATTCGAGAAATCTTTTCAAGTGAAGAACAATACAAGTCATTGTGACTTTTGCATTTCATTTAGTGCCTATATCTTTGCTCAATATAGGTAAAGTTTGGGAACTTCTGATTCCTACAAGTTTCAGTCAAAATTCTCAGTTCTGATTTGATTTGACAAGCTTTCTTTTGACACACAGAAGATAGGAAAGTATGGGGATCACAAACTTTCATTTAGTGTTTTAATTGCTGAGTCTATATTTGGCAGTGTCTCCACCTTAATGGAACCTAATGGTACTGTAATTGCTTGGTGGTGTCAGGGAGAATCGATTCCTGATTATGTTCAGGAATAGCACTTTTGAGTCTCCTCTGAATTGAAACACAGAGACACTCTTGCCAGTGAAGAACTATGCCACAAAACACCTCTTAATCAGTCTTGATGACAAACAGTGGCACTAATGCCTTGATAATAACTTTCGTCTTTTTTTGCAAAAAATATTTTCTTTATATTTTAGCACATTTGATTAAACTGCTCTCTGGAGCCTGAGAAGCAATCTTATGTTTCTATAAGAGTAATTAGCCTGCATATAAAGTTAAAAATTATGTGTGTTTAGGAAATTCTTATCTTTATTACAGCATACATAAATTGTGTCGTACTATGGTTGTCTTTCAAGCAGAGTAATTGCTTATGAAACCAGCTGCTCTGAATTATAGCTGTCCTTTCCAGAGGAATTGCCCCTCAGGAGATGCACAAATTTGCTTCACAGCTGAGGAAGGCAGTGAATGTAAAAGCTCAGACTTACCAAGGGAAGACCTCTGATCGAGAAAACGCTACAGTGCTGTTTACACAGAGTCGTGCATTTGGTGGCTTGCCTGGGGACATCGTGCCCAATCAAAGCATCCTCATAAACAGTCAGAAGAGGGTTCAAGCATCTGAAAGCAGCCTGAAATCTGAACTATGTAGCCTTAGTGATGCCCTTGGTGTAGCACTGACATTTTGTAAGCCAGTCTCACAGATTGCTGGGACAGGCAGGCTCACATGGGATCTCTAAGAAAAGTCTCACTGGGTACCTTCTTCCCAGATACCAGGTCCTCTCCTAAGGAAATGCAGTGTGTGGTGTTGCTCTAGTTCTCTGAACTGACTCAAGATGAGCTGCATTCCTGACTCAGGAGCTGACTTGCACTGTTGTGCCTGACCCCCACAGGTCAGCCCAACAAGGCTGAGGTGCAAGAAAAGGGGCAAAGCTGGAAGGGAAGAATCACTCTGGTATGCAAGCACTTGGCTTGAGAATAAAAAGGATACAAGGCCCCACTGAAGTTGGCCATTGCAGTTCAGAACAGAGGATACTTCAATCCTGTGACTGAAGAAGTGGAAATGTTTCAACAGGCTGCAACAAAAAACCTGCACAGCTTTAAACGCCTTAACAAAATGTAGAGCTGACATATTTGTCAAAAAGTGGTAGATGGAAAGGAGAACTGCTAGTGCCCTTTGGGCTGCTGTTAGCAAAATACCCTTTCAGAAAAATCAGGTGTCCAGGGGCAGCTGGTGGCAACCTGAAAACCTTCTGTTTCTGCAGTCTGTGAGAATCACATGCTTGGGTTTGACACTTCTTTACAGTTACTGTTCTTACTAAAAAAAAGTGAAATTAGAGGTGAAGAAGGGAAAAAAAGTAGGAAGAAATTTAGTTTTCTCTGTCTAGTTTTTCTCTTTACAAGCCAGAAACCAGACATCTGAAAATAAGGTCAGTTCTTCATGTGAGTGTACTAGTTCTTGGAAGCAGCTGAGACCCTGGAAGTTGTTTTTAAAGGCAAAGCTGGCATTTCACATGTGCAGTTCCAACATGCTTTCTCTTGATGACATCTTCAGAAAAGGGAGATAAAAGACAGAAAGGAGCACAAAATCCTGCGTGAAATGCTTAATGTCTCACACTCCTGAATTGATCTAAAGATGTATTCGTTCTTTTTGATAAGACTAGTAACTGAGATCAGGCATTTCCTGTGTTCAGTGAAACAGAGCTGATCATATCCTCCAAGCTGAAGTTACCACTTCTCATGAAGCCAAAGACACATTCCAGTGTGATGATCTGGACGTCTTTTAGCACTCCCTGTTGGAATCCTGCTGTTTGACTTCTTGTTGAAATATCTTTATTGTCTTACCTTTTCAAAATGCAGCTTTTTGTTCTCTTATGAGATGCTATCTGTAAATCATCCAAATTTTCCATGTTTCTTTGGTAACTAGCTAGTGTTCGTTCAGAGGCCAAGAAATAAAAATGTAAGCCCTATCATGAAGTGAAAAGAGAAAGCTAAAGTGCAGTTACAGGTGAACAGTAGAGACAGTTCTCAGCTTCCCATGGTGGGTCCAGCTTCAGTGCTAGTAGACATTTTGAATTTATACTGGCTGAGAATCTGCTCCCTAAGCTGTGGCTGAAAGGATGGGTGGAAATACATGGGAGCTATTTTTTCACCTGGGTTGAAAAGAACTAATACTATCATTCCTATGGTCTCTGAAAAGACCTAGAAGATGGACATGACTTTGTGGAATTCATTGGCTGTCTGACATGAAAGTGCTCTGGCCCCTGCCTCTGGCTACTGGTTGACATCCTTCCTCCAGTGCCTCAGGGTATTTAATCCTGTTGCAGTCCAGGTATCGGAATTGCAGCACAATGTCCACCATCTGACCTGTTAGGTTTGACTCTGCTCAAAGCAAAGGAAGCTCTTCATCAAAATAAGGTAAATAAGATTAGTCCTGTGGAGTGAACTGCAGTCAAACACTTTGATCTAAGAGTCTAAGTTGAGAAATTTGTGCCTCTAGATTCAGAGGATTCTGGGTGTTAGTTTCTTGTGCCAATAGAGTTTATTGAGTTTCAGGGGCTAAATTTAGTCTTGGCCCAAATAGATGTAATTGCAGTTACTTCAAAGAGTCAAGGGAGAAGTTTTCATTTAAAATTAGGTTTTTAGCTGGCAGAAGAGAATTAGGATAGATTACTACTGGTTCTTATACCATGTAGTATTCAGAGGATTTTCATTTATCACTATTACAGATAGTCAGGTATTCCAGATGAGAGGAGAAAGGCAAACTGAAGATAAATTATGTTCTTTAATTCAATTATTCTTTATATGTACATCTGCAGACACATTTGTGCATGCAATGCTCATTAATTACAAGTATCAGTATAAAACACAGTAATAAACTTTGCATTTATTCTGATCCTACCATCCACATTCAGATGAAGAAGGAACTCTTCTGTAAAAGCTCCCCAGCAATTGATGAATTGAAAGAACTCCACTCCACCCACCTGGAATCGAATCTGGGAGATACAATTACTCTGCAGATGGTGATTGAGAGTGAGGACCATGGCTTTTATATTTCTTTTTATGATATGTAATGAGAACACCAAGACTGAGACAGTTAACGTGTTCCTGACTGGGTTTCTCCTTCTTAGGGCAGTGCGAAAAGTCTTTCCACTATCTCAGCAGATTTCTAGCATGCGGGGGATTTTTGAAGTGGAGGAAAATTAATTGTTACATCCTTGGACCACAATGTTTTCATTGTGGAAACAGTCTTCCCTCTTTGTATAGTGCCTCTGACTACCTGTAAGAATTGTCTCCTATAAGAGCCAATTAAAGCTGCTGGAGGTTTTTATTCACAGAACACAGATCCTTCTCACAGTAGTTGCACAGTGGAACTGTACCTGCAGCAGCTACTCCTGAGAAAAGGCAAGTGTACTCACCCTCTACTTGACTCCCACTCTATTCTACTCTAATGTTGCTCTACATTGCAGCTATTGTCTTAATTCTGAACAAATTCTTAGCTTGAAACACATGCCAGACCGATTTCTCTTTGGTTTTGTTTGTTTGTTTGGGGTGGGATTTTTTTGTTTTCTATTCCAAATTTTATCTGTGTATGTGAATCTAAGTATGAGAGCAGTAATAAACTGAGTAATTTCACGATTATAAGCCGCACTGAGTATAAGCCGCACTTCCGGGTGCCAACAATTTTTCGTTCTTTGTCCATACATAAGCCGCACCTGATTATAAGCCTCACGTTACAATACAGAGTGTGATAAAAGGTATCTATTCCATCACCATCTGTTGAGGGTGGGGGCAGTGATCCTTATCTCAACAGCAGATATTCTGCTAATGGGCCATCCATTGAAACCAGTGGGGCATTGTTCTTTATCTTTCCACAACCCATCCTTCCTCCAGCCAGTCATTTTCTGCTAATGGCCATTGAGTCCCACTGTGTGACTGATAAAATTATTTCATCCCATTGGAAGTTTCTATTTTAATTTCCCTAGTAAAGAACTGTGATTCCTAATTCCCATATCTTTGCCTGAAAGCCCATTGATTTCAAAATTATAATAATTTGGAGGGAGGAGATTTACATTCTCCATTTCAAAGAGAAGCTCCTGCCTTTCTCAGCAGACACCTGTCCTCCAAACTAAAACAGCAACTTTTTGTTCTTTGTCCATATATAAGCCGCACTTTGGGTTCAGACCAAAATTTTGGTCAAAATGGTGTGGCTTATAATCGTGAAATTACTGTGCTTTCTCATTATACTTATGTAAACTTTATTTTTCACCAATGGGAAAAAAGGGAAACATGCCTGCAGATCTGAGTCTGACTGATTCAGAGCCAGCAGGCAAGGGTTACTACAATCTTTTTTACAGTACATCTTCAGAGAATGCATTGTAAAGCACCTCAGTTGTCATGACAAGAATAGCCTCCATTCTTGATTTCCTTAAATCTCAGCTAGATGTGGAAGGCTTGAGAAAGAAATAGGATGTTGTATTACAGCAAAGCTTCTCCTCTTTATACAGAAATTGTAATAGTTGAATAACTGCATCCTTGCCTTCAATGGCTTTGAGTTGCAAAGAGCTGTCAGCGTGCAGGCAACACTGTGTGGATGCACTGTTGTCATTTACAAGACAGGCATTATAAAGATTTAGCAAATACTTTTTTGCTCTTCTACATCTGTATTGCTACAAGCATCAGAACTTTACTTTCCTGAGTTTACTCATGCCAGTAATGTGATTCTTCTCTGTGGGCTTGGTTAATTCTGATAATTCAACAAGTTAAAGCACTGCTTTGCAATTACTATTGAGTAAAGATTATAAGTCTGGACCTATGTTTTAACCAATAAAGCACATATTTTACTCCAACTCGAACATGATTAATATTTCTGTAGGACTTGTTTATGTAGCTGGAAATTGTCAAGGATACCAAATCACTTCAGAAGCAAATATTTGTTAAATGGAGACCAACAGGACTTGCTCCACTGATGGTTGCTGCTCTTAAAATTTGCACTATTTGGAGATAGCTTCTGTCTAAAAAAGAATTTTAATTAACATACCCTTTGCAATGAATGTTGTTAAATGTTAGTCTTTATGAAAGTTCCTTGATATTTCTCTTGGGAACATATCAAAAAGAGCAAATCTGGTATAAAAGAAAACACTGTGCCAGTTACTTTCTTAAATCTCTGATGCTGATTATAAATGGCAGCTGAACAATTTATGGACAAGACAGCAGATATGCATTTATGAAACTTTATGAGCTTTAAGCTATTGCCTAATTTTAAGTATATATGAAAGCCCTTTAATCACAAATCAAGAACTCTTTCCTTGACTGTACAAAATGTCTGCAGGTACATTGTTGGGTTTTCTCTGTATAGATTATTTAGTGTGATTCATGATATAAGAAGTTGTACTGCAAGTCCCAAAGTAGAGCTGGATGGAAATCTGATTATTAGTTTCATAATGATTCCATAATTTGGAATATTTCCCTTTCTAAGAAAAGAAATGTACTGCAGTGAAATGAAGAGCTAAACAACGCAGTGAAGACTAAACTAAGTCCTTCCTTTCAAATGACAAAATATTAATTCCAACTTTGATTTATATCCTGCACTACAAAATCATAGAATCTGAAGGCATAAAATTGTCTGTTATTTTAAACAAAACATGAAACATTTTTTTAGAATGTTCAACTTCTTTATATTCCTGAAAAAAATTTTGGAAAAATTCAACCTGTTTATGCAAAAGGTATTTTTCCAAAAGTAAATCTATATTTTTAGTCAGTCAGTTTAAAGTTCTGTTCCAAAGAATATTGTCTAGGAGGGAAAAAAATCTTTATTAAAAAATCCCATTCGTTAAAAATTTACCATGTAATTTAGCAAGCTGGTACATTGTTTTTCTTTGCTGTGATAAGTAACTTATCAACTTATCAATTGTTTCTATTATTATTTTATCTAAGTTAGATATCTCAGTGCTTTTTATTTCAAGCCAAGTTTTCTGGTGGAAAGAAAGTCAGGAGGAGACAGCAGAAGAAGCCATAATATTTGTATAGTTGCCTTGTGGATGCCATTATTACTATTGATAAATCCCATATTATTATTTTTATTATTAATAATGTTAATAATAACAATATCCATAACAACAGCCATGAAGTGTGTCTGGACATTTGGCCAATTCAATCTACTCTACATAAAGCGATTTTTAAATAACAATGAGATGAACAAAAGAAGCATTTAGAAGACCACCTGTTTCTTTCAAATCTTATCCAGACCTCTTGAGTCATCAAAATGGATCCGGAAATATTATCAGAATGTGCTCCCTGGTGCAATTTGCAATCAGACCTGAATGAACCATCACCATTAATTAGGGACTTTCTTATGATAGCATAGCATTTCTAGGTTTGAGAATGCTGTGTGAGATAGAAAAAGTACTTTGTAGTTAATATTTTGAATATTTATGATGTCCATATTTTAGTAAAGGACTTGGGAAAAAGGGTTTTTTATCAATACCTATTTTCTTGGATGATATCTGATTTTTAAGACTGGATCAATATGGTTAATTTTACTAAAATAACATTAAAAATGCAAAGTTTTCCTAAAACATAAGGAAAAATACTTAGGAAAATAAGCTTGGCTCATCAGTTTCATATTTGATTTTTAAATTAATCCACTCCTTCATTTTTTTTCAAATTATTCCAAAGAGAAAGCTGGAAAGTCTAAATGCAGAAGAAATAGCTGTCTTACAGTTTTCAGCTTTTTCTTCTTCTGAAAGAAGAAAAACCCCCACCAAGCAGAAATATTTTTAAAAATAAACCATGTTCATCCACATAAGCAAGTAATTACACCCAAGCATCTCAAAAAGCAATGTCAAAATATTCATTACGGTAGACAAACAGTGAAACACAGACTCCTACAAGGAAAAATATTCAGAAAGCTCTTGCTGTTTTTGTTTGCCAGAATGAGAAATACACACCATACTTTAGTTTAATTGGTCTCAGAACATGCATTTTCAGTTATAATGTATATTTGATTTAAGAATTAATAAGTGTATGTGAGATTAGGAAAAAAATTAAAGTCTTTCATCAATAACAATGGAAGTTAATAAATCAAGCCTAGCTTTGGTGCATGTAAGGGCCCTGCTATGATTAGTGAAATAACCTGTTATAAACGTACTTCTCCACTACATTTGGCTTTTCATTCCTCAAACCATCTCATTTTTTCAGGCACCCTGCACAGGCTTAGGAGAAGCTGCATCTTTTACAAGAGCTTAATAATTAAACAAACAAAAACCTCAATGCTTTTAGCATTCAGTGCAGAAATAGTCCATGAACAAGCAAAACCCTGATAGCCATTTGATGAAATAATGCTCTCCCTTGTTCTGGATTCCCAGTCATGTAGTGAACTGCAGTGGAGGTAGTCTGGTCCCCTTGCTGAGTCACTGCCTTTCCTTGCCTGCAGCTGAGACATTCACCTCTGAATTCTGTCTTGAACCACAAAGCAGGAATGAGATGAGCTGCTTTGTGAGGCTGTGATGCTGGATGGGGTTTGGGAATCATCAAGACCCTGCAATGCACAAGGTCAGGACGGTAGCAGAGGCTTCCCCAGCCTGAGTGCTGCAAGGTTTGCAATCCCCCTTTGACTACTCACTATGACAGCCTTTTGCTGGGGGACTAATGACCTGATGAACTTTTGTCAGTAATCAGACCGTTCATCAGCAGGCAGGCTGGTGGGAATCCTGCCACGTCTTTATTGCAGTGGATGGTGTAAGTGTGTAATGGCAAAAATGTCCAGCGCCTGTGGAGATCAGCCAGCACACCACCTCTGCTGCACTCCGGGTGTGTGCATCCCAGCTGCCATCCTGCCAGGCTGGCACCACTCCCAGCACAGACTGCTGGGGAAACTCCTGGCAGAACGTGAGTCAAGGACAGAGGGGTTTTCTGACATGCTGCAATTGGGGTTGAGAGACAGACTGACAATCTTTTGAGCAGTTTCGTGACATAATTATTTGCTGCAATTTAACAGTTACGTCACAGCATTCAGCTGAAACTAACGTGCATAAATCTTGAAACAACGAATTACACAGATAAAAGGTTTTTCTTAGGACATTTTTGATAAAAGTTCTAGTTCTTCAGTGTGTTAGAATTATGTAGGAAGTTTAACTTTCAGTAAGAGAAAAAAATCAAACATTTTCAGCATTTGAGAGTTAAAAGGAGAATCCAGAAAGATGCATAGTACCAGCAATAGCTGGGGAGTTGATCTCCTGGTGACATTCTCCTTGCCCACATTAATCTTCATTGCCTATGCCACCAGTACATTTTGCCCATTATACAACATCCTAATATCCATATTATTATGGTCTGACACATAGCAATAGAGTAACACAAGAGAGAAGAGAGCTCACAAGCCTTATGCCTGGTTCTTAACCTTTTGCCTTTCTCTTATTGGAAAAGCATTTTAAAATAGATACAACAAATGCCACTTCCTCCTCTCTGATTTAATTCCTTTCTCCCTAGCATTTCCATCATGTTTTAAATTTTTTTCTTCTTCAGACTTCCTTTGGCATCTGAAAGGCCTCTGTGACCATCTCCTCTCTGTGGCCAAGATGAAGCTCACAGTGATTTATGTGGAAGAAAAGCAGACATAGAGAGTTAGGTTCTGAAAGTACAAGCACACAAGAGGTCTTGCTTAAAGCCACATCTCACAAAGCGCTTCAACCCTTCTTTGGCACCAGAAACATGGGCAAGTGCTCTATCAGCCTTTAGAAATTACAGTAATTTCACAATTATAAGCCACACCGTTTTCACTAAAATTTTGGTCCGAACCCAAAGTGCGGCTTATAATCAGGTGCAGCTTATAATTGTGAAATTACTGTAATTTCTCTGGTATAACAACTACTTATGAGGACTATCTAGTCCTCTGAATCCTGAAAAGTTATGGTTAGTGGGAGAGCCATGCCACCTGCCTACCATCTTCCCACTCCATTGTGATTTACCACTTTTTTTCCTTTGAAGTCCAAATCTTCTATTTCTTTTACCACAGTTTCTACTTGTCTGTGAGTTTGAGTCTGTACTTTTAAAAAGAATAAATCCATGAATGGCTTTATTCAAGCTGTCACAGCTTTTATTGTGAAATATAAATAAAAAGTTCCAGAAGAGTACTTTTTTCCTCCTTTATAATGTGAGACAAAGCTGGAGTGAAACAGATCTCACCCACAGGAAGGCAGAGCCCACACACTCATAATGATGTAGTTAATCATCCATCACACTTTCCTGAGAGAGTCTATGGCCTTTCAGCCACTCAAGTGCATATCCTCTCACCTGCTTGTTTGGGAGCTAAATGTCTCCTTCATAGATTTGTGAAATACTTTGGGCTGGAAAGGATACTGGAGGTCACCTGAGCCACTCCAATTTGCAGCCCAAAGAGAGTTTTTGCAGGTTTGACAGCAGAGGATCATAAATTCTTCTGAAGCCAAGCAGTCTGTCAGCCACACTGGATATCATATTGACCATGGCAGCAAGTTGCACTCCTGACATTTAAGAGACACAAGGACAATACTAAAGAAAACACATCAAGAAAAGATGACAAAAGGAAGCCAAATTGTTGTATACTAATCAAAGCGTAAAATGTAATACACCGTTGATCCTTGAAGTTATCCCACCTCCTGGCCTAACTGCTGCCAAATGCATCATCATCATCCTCATCATCATCATCATCACTGTATGTGACTGTCATCTGCTCCTACCATCTCAGGGCCTTCTCCATAAAAAAAAATTAGTGTTTAATTTTTATACAGAGGTTAGTGCCTTCATCAAGAGCTGAGTACCACATTGAGGCCCAGGATGAGACATTTGTTTGGGTCTTTATAGAGAGCTCAGAAAGGGTTAAAGCTGGTAGATTCAGCACTATCCATTTCAACTTGGTGAAGATCCTACTGGCTGATCCAGCTCCTGAGAGCTGGACATGGGCAGTAGGACATGGTTTTGTTAGACCCAGTGCAGCTGAAAAGATGATTGCCAAAAAAAACCCCATCCCAGATTAAGGGGACAAAAGGTCCTTAAAGCCAGACACTTACAACAGAACAAAACAAACATTTATTCAGTTTGAGTGACCCGAGTTTGCTCCGGCAATAAAGTGAGCCACACACACTTCACATCTTTAAACAGCCTGAACATTAATTGTACCTACATGTTCTGGCAGACACAGTCATCATGCTGACATCTCTTTAATTTTATTTCACAAGGCCCCAGTTAAGCTCCCTGTCTTCCTGAGCTGGGCAGCATTTAGGGGTCTTGCAAGAGGAGCAGATGTCATGGTGTAACCCCCACCAGCAGGATCATGAGAGAATTGGAAGGGTAAAAGCTGGAAAAACTTGTGAGTTGAGATAAAGAGTTTAGTATGGAAAGCAAAACCCACTCAAACAAAGAAAACCAAGGAATCCACTGCTTTTGATGGGCAGACAAGTGTTCAGCCATCTCCAGGAGAGCAGGACCCCATCACATGTAGCAGTTACTTGGGAAAAGAAATGTCACCAATCCACAAGTGCCATACTTCCTCCTTTTACCCCTCACCCATGTTTATATACACTGCAGGATGTCACAGGGTCTGCAATATCCCTCTGGTCAGCTGGGGTCACCTGTCCTGTCTGTGCCTCCTCCCAGTCTCACATGCAGCCCCACTCTCCTCGCCAGCACAGCAGTGTGAAAAGCAGAAAAGGTCTTGGCTCCATGCAAGCCCTGCTCAGCAAGAACAAAATCATCCCTGGATTATCATCACTCCAGCACAAATCCAAAACACAGCCCTATTCCCAGCCACTGTGAAGAAAGTTAACTTTACCCCAGCCAAAACCAACACAACCAGGAAAAACATAAGATTAATGGATTTCCTTATCCACATCCATGCTAGCTGATTTGAATGCAACATTACCCAGAAGATAATGTCACCGACAGAATTACAAAGAGATTTCCTGCTTTGTTCTAACTGCCATTTGAGTGCCAAGCAGAAATACAGACTTCTTCCCCTGGCTTTTGAAGCTCACAAGGATATTGTTTATGCAGCTGAAACTCACAGAGGCTGCCAGAGTTTCAGCACTAAAGCTATTTAGGAGAACAAAACAGTGTTTCCACTCAAGTTGGGCAAATGTCATATATCCATACTGTACAGTAGATATTCCCACACAGTGCTGTGGATTGCTGCAGCAGCTGAGTGTGTGGGACAGATTCCTGCTGCTGAGCCATTCCTCCATCAACCCCACTGCAATAGATGGAGGATATGTAACACCTCACCCTCTGGTCACTCTGCTGGTGCTGATGTTTACTTTTAGTTCAGGATTATCTATTTGGATCCACAGACACTTCTCATGCTCAGTTAGCAGACATTCTGTCCTCCTGTTTCTTTTATTTAGAGAATGTCAGTGGCTTTTAAGCAGTGTTTTAAGAGCACAAACTCCCAGCTGGGAGCAGACTTGGCTTTTGCAAGTAAGTGGCTAAATGAGGTAGGAGGAATAAAATAATGGCGAATAGGGGAAACAATTCATCAAAATTTTGTTTTTCCAAAGCTACTTACTTAAACAATTCAGCTTGTCTGGATTTTCTTCTCTTTCCCCAAACCACCTGTTGGTTTTAAACCCAGTTCCTTTTACCTTTCTTCCTAGGCAAAGTTGTGCAGGATCACAGAATATCCTGAGTTGGAAGGGACCCACAGGGATCACCAAAGTCTAACTCTAGGACTCTAACTCTAACTCTAGGTGGGGGAGAGCTCCCAGGAGAGCCCCAACAACTGCTGATACCTTGATGACTCTTGCTGCCTCTGGCTCCCCACCCAGTCAGGGGAATGGAGGGGCAGGTCGGGGGGCAGAGAGCAAATGGCAGTGCCAGAGCAGACCTTGGGTGAGCCCACTCCTTCACTTCTGCTCTCTGTCAGCAACAGCAAAAGTTGTGTGAGGACAGGGAGGAGAGCACAACCTAATTTCTCCAAACAACTCTCCTTCTGCTTTTTTTTAATTGAAAGGTGAGAAATACTAATAGCAAACTTATTTTATAAACGCCCTATCTCATAACCACTACATTTAAATATGCAACGTTCTGACAATGTTCTTCAAGATGGATTGAGATAATTTGAGACATTTTGACAGATATTCGAAGAAATGAGGGCTGTCTGGATTTTTCTGTTTTCTTATCCTTCTTCTATGTGTTTTTGTGCTAACTTTGGAAATGTACTGGGCATAGATGGGAAAAACAAGAGAAGACCTTTTGCAGAAATGACACTGTCCCATGGGAATGAAGATCAAGAGAAGATCTAAGAGAAGAAGGAAAGAAAGGAAATGCACAGATTAATTTAAATTCAGAATCTGACCTGATACAAATTAAAATCCAAGCTCAGAGGTTAAGCAGAAATTCTTCAATTGCCTTTCAAGTATCTCATCAAAACAGCACAGGATGGAAATGCTGAAAATAAAAAGAAAATTACCTGCAGGTTTTTAATACTCTGAAATATTTACAACAGCATATTGCTGGTGAATGCTGACACAAAATAGCTCTTGAAAAACGTCTGTCAGGGAGAATAATTTAGAAAGTTGGAGTCACAGGCAGTGTCACCCAGTCTGAACACTGCTGGGCTGGAAAGTACAAAAGTACTGTCCATAGCTGAGAAAGTGAGGTGCATTTGTACTGAACATGTTGACAGCTTTGTGGGTGGATGCTCTTAAAGATATTTGTGCTTTTGTGGAAGATGTCCAAAACCCCAGCAGGCAAGGAAGTTACCAAACACTAGTAATGACTAAATTTACTGGAGACAGGAGGTTCTGCTGCAGGGGAAGAGGGGAGAGGGAGGAAGGAACTGAGGACAACAAAGGATGCTGTTTGCCAGGGGAAAATCTTCCCTCCAGGGAAAGCACTGGTAGCCAGGGAAGAAAGGCAGCCCTGTGGGACATGATTGGGGTGCTGTGGTTGGAGATGGTGGTGGCTGGTGTGTGTGAATTTGCCTTTGGATTGTGGGATTTTGGCCAGGTAAAAAGCTCATGGGTGGACATTCCTAAGTAGGGCTAAATCAGCACAGCTTTTGTCAGAAGGCATTAGTGGTTCTTTTAGTAAGTGCCTAAGAAGTAATGATAGATCAATTTGTCACACTTTAGTCACACAGGGGAAAAAAAGGACAGAAAATATATACTTAGAAAATAAATTTTGTATGGAATTGGCTTTCAGGGTAAAGCATAAATTTTTTGTTTTTTCACCTGCTTAGCTTCCTGTAACCCCACATATGAAAACATGCTAAAACATGCTAAAAACATGATATGTGTCCTTCCTCCATAAGGAGATGATAATTATCACCTCCTATATACCCTGATTGATGCAAACTACTGGTGGTAAAAATAGTACCTATTCAAGCAAGCAGATATATTTTCCAGAGTCTTACTAGTTTTTGAAGTAAGCATTGACTCAGAGTAGAAATGTCTGATAAGACCTGTCTCTTGTCCATGCAGCCAGTTATCCCAACCCTTCCAGCTGCAGAGGTCCCTGGCCCCTCCACACTCAACAGACATTGGGGTTACAGCAAAACTTTTAGCAGAATGAACCTTTTTTTTCCTGTGAAATACCTCATATCTGAAGAGATGGCATCTTCCAAAGGAAAAACACTACCAGGAATGTCCCAAGAAGTTCCACTTCTCTCAGCTCCTTACGAACACTCCTTATGGACTTAACCTAGAGAAGCTTAAGGCTCCCTATTTGCTTGGAGGAACCATCTCCATGCAGAGTTGTCCCATGCTTTTAGAAGCAGAGCTGCAACTTCAGAAGTCACCCAGACCCTCTTCATTATCCTGGATTTTCTTCAGTGATGTATCAAAGTCAAAGTATTTGAGGAATAATTTATGTCATTGAAGTCCAAGGAAAGATTGAATTTAATGGCTTTTGTTCAAGTTCAGTTCTTTACTCTCCTGCCAATTCTGTTGCTACTCTTTTGTAAGATGTCTATTAGCATTAAAAATATTTTTTAAAGATTCATAAACCCATTCTTGCAATGATGCTGCCTTCACAATGTATCAATATAGCAGTGTGAGAACAGGGGAGCACTTGCTTTCATGGTGATTGACTTTCTACTTTATAAAAATCCAGTGAACTAAGTTTCACTTATTTTATGTGTAAACAAGCAAATTATTCAAAAATAATTAAGAAAAATTGTTCTGTTTGCTCAACACCTTTCAAAGGTACCTTATGTGTGTTTTCAGATCCAAATTTAAATGCAATTTGTATTGCTTAAAGCATTACAATAATTTCACGACCATAAGGTGCACTGAACTATAAGGCACACCCCCCGGGAGTCGGCAAAATTCGCAACTTTGGAGATCAGATAAGGCACACCGGACTATAAGGCACACTATTTTTTTGCAGCGAGGAGCCGCGCAGTGCGCAACAAAGTAACGAATTACTGGCAGGTGCTCAATTTGCAAACATTTTTCAAAGATTGGTGTAGCCTTTAAATGCAGCCCCAGGTGCCTTCCCCGTGCAGTGGGCCCCGGCACTCCCGCCCGCCCCCAGCACCGGCTGGCACGGCTCACGGCTCCCACTGTGTGGCCGCGCTGCGTCCCGGCTTCCCCTCGGTCAGCAGCGGTGCCACTTCTCAGCTTTTTCGCTGCTTTTTCACCGCTTTCCCGTGGCGCTTTTTTTCCGCTTTCGCGCGGCACTTTTTTCGCCGCTTTTCCATCGCTTCTCGGTGCTTTCCCGCAGCGCTTTTTCACCGATTTTTGGCGCTTTCCTGGGGCACTTTCTTACTGCTTCTCGGCACTTTCCCGGGGCGCTTCTTGGCGCTTCCCCATGGCCACGCCGCTTCCCCCCACTTCTCCCTGGCCGGTGGCTGTGCCGGTTCCCACTTTCCCCAGCCCGGCAACCGCAGCTCCCGCGGTTCCCGGCTCAGCTAGCAGCTCACACTTCCGGGTTCGCAAATTTCCAAACTTTGTCCATTATATAAGGCTCACCAGACTATAAGGCGCACTTCCGGGTTTGGGGGAAAATTTTAGTCAAAAGGGTGCTCCTTATAGTCGTGAAATTACTGTAATCTGCTCTACAGCTATGAACAGGATAAATAGTTTTTGGTATATTTAATTTGAACTGCTAAGCACCTTTTCTCCTATACTGGGGACAGTTTCACTGGCACTTTATGGGAACAGAAGGGTTTGTTGTCTGACACTGAGCATCCAGATATCTGCAGTTACTCCAGCAGAACCTGAACACAGGACATCACTTTGGAGATGTGCAATGACTGACACTATTTTGGCACACAGCCTGGCCTTACCTGTGTAAGCAATGCTCAAGGAGCAGTCTGTATTCTCACTCCATCACTAGGACTTCTGGAAACACAGCTGCCCTTTGCCTGGAGCTCAGCTGAGCTACTCTGTCATTCCTTCAGAGACACATGTCTGTCTTCACCCTGAGAAGGCTGCATGGGCTTGCAGATGGTGCTGGAATTCTGGCACTGGCTGAGGGTTTTATTTTACATCCTCCCAGCCATAGGAGAGCTATCAGCCAGGCCTGAGTATTAGAACAAGTGGAAAAGTCCCACTAAGTACAAGTCAGGGGCAGTATGTGAAGTTAGTAGTAAGGACAACACAGTCACTGAAGAGAGAGAACATCACAAAACTCTAGCTGCATGAATGGTAGGCTGTCACCTCATCACAGAGCTGTCAGGGGAATGACACATGAACATCATGCTGGTTGATGACCAGGAGGCCCATTATTTAAGGGAAATCCATCATTCCATCCACCCATGAGCAAAACAATACTGCTGGTTGAAAATGTGCCGGGTTTAGGGGCTTATACAGCTCTTCCATGGTAGAGGGAAAAATCCCTGGGAAGGAGAGGGCATAGGCTGAAAGTTTGACTGTGCCTACTGATGAAATAATCTACTTTCTCATTGAAGTAATTACACAAACCAGGTCATAAACTGTGGAAGATGCTTCCTTTGATGCTGAGTCAAAGATCCAACTCTTCCAGCATCTGCAGGCTCAGTAAGCAGTAGAGTCATCACTACTGTGCTTCCAGGACAGAGCCAAGGCCACCATCTGATGAGCTGACAGGACAATGCTCCTGGCTCGTGACACTGCTGCCCCAGAAAACTCAGTCCACACGCTGGAGCTGTCTCAGAGAACAGAACAGTCAGTCCTGACCACCCTGACACACTCCACAGACCCTCCAGTGTACTTATAGCCCTTGTAATGTCTCTGCCCAGTGCTAGGTGCTCCCAAGCAATGTCTGAGGTCAGAGTTTTGGCTATCTTCTGCATCCCACACATGTGCCATCAGATGCTGTGCTTGTTTAAGATATGGGACCTCATCCTCTGCCTTTGAACTTTCTGTACAATGCAGCACCTGGACCAGCAGACCTTTTCATCAGGGATACCAATAAAAGTCATAATCTAATTGTAAATGACCAAAGGTTATTTTTTGATCCTAATTCTAGTCCACAGCTTCTCTAAGATCCTGGGCTGAAGGAAGCAGAGTCCTAAACTCCGTAAGTGTAAAAACACTAAGTGTGCCTCAGCTTCTGCCTTTATTTCTATAACAACAATTTCTATTAGCCAGCACTTTGCATCTGAAATCTGCTAGCTACTGGGTAGGGTTTATGACATTAAAAAGCCTTAGGACATTCTGAGTAAAGCCAAATGCAAACTGCAGCATAATTTTCAGAAAAAACAATCTCATTTTGACTAAGGAAATTTCCAAGAGACTGCTACTCTCCTAGGAGGTCACTGCAAAGGTGAGCTACCCTCACTGATAAAAACTGCATTTAGTCTCACTTCTGCTCCTAGCTGTCAGCTTCTACATATTTGCTGACTTTTTTTAAGCACTGAGAAAAACCTTTCTTTAGCCATGCTACAGAAAATGCAAATGAGACCCTTTTCAGTCTTGTATGTTTGGTTTCTTTCTTATTTACTTGCTATTTATTAGCATGTTTTCCATACAGGGGATGCTGAAACTAATGCAGCCACAATGCTTATTTTCCTTAAGCTGTTTTGCAGAAGCATGCATGGACACCATAATTTTCCTAGGAGAGCTACAGGGAGATCACTATTCATTCCTTAACATTTTGATTTATCTTAAAAGATACTGCATCATGCCTTTTCAGTTCTGCTTCTTCATTAGAATTTCTTATACGCAAAAGAGCCATCTGTGAATAGATAATGTTTCCCTTCTGCTTTATCATTCCATTATAAATAATATTTGGTATTCACTTGAACTGACTGGTTTTTAACTTAATTTTTTCTTCATGATTTTCTTAAAGACACTCTCAACTGAAGGAAAATATTTACCTTATGCATGTCAGTGTTTGTAACATGTCAAACGAAGTGATAATAATTTGGAGCTCCCTTATCCAGAGCTCTCACATCAAAGACTAGATCAACAGATGGATTTTCTATTTTTACTGATAGAAAAACCAGTCTCAGAGCACCTTAAACTTTCATTCATAAATTTATGATTTTTCTTTCCCGCAGAATAGAAAACCAAAGTAAATAAAAGCCAAAGCTCTTGAGAAAGCCTGCTCACAAAAGAAGCCCATCTCCCCTGCAGAAACTGCTCTCCTCCATCCCCAGCCTGGAGGGTCTCTGGGGGCTGCTCTCACTTCAAAATTGTATTTTGTTAGTTCCACCAGGAGAAAACATCCTGAAATGATAGAAAAATGATGCTGTGCTGTACTGAAGGAAACAGGGGAAGAAGCAGAGGAATTTTGTTGGCTGCATGGAAGAATTTGTATGGAAATAAAGGAAGATGAATTCTGACTTACGGTTCAAATCATTACAATTTTTCTGAAGAAAACCTCACACTGCAAAGTACAAAAAATGTACTAAATTCTAGAAAAATCATATAGCATTAGGACAGAGAGAGAATTTTCAAATTTATGTTCTATTTAGTTCAGTCAATTGTACAACTTGACAAATAGGTTCTGTTTCTTAATATTGCTTATTATTCTATCTTCACCTTTATACACAAACTTTCTGCATAATTCAAATACCTGCAGACATTGCAGCATTTGATTATGCATCTGATTTCCTTTATAGACCCAAGCAGATAATATATATGCATAGATAATCTCTGTGCTTGTACAAATTCCAATTTTTTTCTTAATTATGCATTACAAATAATTTTTAAGGCCCATAACTGGAAAGAAAATTTCAAAATTTTCATTTGAATAAAAGCTGCGTGTTTGTTTCTTCTTTCTAATGTCTTGTTATAATAAGATTTGATCTGGTGAAGTACATAATATATTTTATCAGGAAAGGCCTCACATTTAAAATTGAGCTTATGATAGATTGTATTTCTGGACTTATATTAAAATAAGCCCCAAATATTATTTTAATGTTTTTTCTATCTTTCCTCTATACTAAAAAATATTACAGGAATATATTTTTCCTACTAATAAATTATGATAATGAATTATGAACTTTTCTGCCTTAGTCATTCCAAGTCTCAACCTGCAGTTCTCACTTTATGGCAGAAAAAATCTGGTGATATATTCTAGGCAAAAATAAAGGTACACTAACTGTTCCCTATTTCTTTAAAATACATTTTACTAGAGGTGGAAATACTGTGTGTAACATGATACAATTGAGTAAGAGACAGAGTGGTTAGACAGATAAGTAACAGCTAGGGAATAATTTTGTGTATTTGTATCAACTTTTATTCCTTCAAGCATCCGTGGTTACAGGTATTCCTCTTTCTCTGGGGATGATGCTCCAGAACTGTGAGGAAATTGTTCTTTCTTGATAGCTTGCATGGTTATTTGATTAATTTGCCTTCCCCGAGAACTGGTGCCAGTGGTGGTGGCCCCAGGCAGGGCTCAGCATGAGCTCTGCTCATCTTCCTTGTCCAGTGCTCACCCACTAGGAGACTCAGTGACTGGGGCTCTTTTGGGCACTTTTGATGTTTTACTGCAGGTCTGTTCATGACAGGAGGTGGGGACAGGGAGGTCTGTGAACAGTGAATTTGCTGGGCTGTGATGCACTGCCTGTGCACAGCAGATGTGATCAGTGCATCGAGATCTCCATCTAATTAGATCTGGTTTTCAGAACATCAGTTTTTCTATTGATCTTGGTAGTCTTCATTGTCATAACTTTTTAACATCACCTTTTAAAGCTTTTTAGCAATGAAATTTCCTGTACAAATAATCTTAGCGGAGGTCATTCATTCTGCCACTGCTGCGGCAGGCAGCAGAGTCCTCCTCTGACTACATTTTCTTGATGGAAATGCAGAGACCATTGTTTTGAGCAAGATGTGATTTGTGGGGGTCACTGTGGGGTTTTGTGACAAACCTGTACAGGCTATCATTGAGGAATGCTGTAAATGGATTTTTTTTTGAAAAATCTCAAGGTTTTTTTCTCACAGGTTTTACTAAAAGACAAGGAGCCACTTCAAGCATATAGAAGAATGGGCTTACTGTTTTGTTTTGAAATCTTTCATATAAGATACCTCTGAGAAGCTCTGATAGCCCCACCCAGCCTTCTGCTCCTTCTAGAAGCTGGATCCCACTTGTGGCACAGCAGCTGGGAATGATGCAGGCAGGGTGAGAGCTCCCTGCCCTACACACAGCTCCCATCAGGTACAGGTGACTGTGCTCTGCAGCACACAAATGGGACAAAATGGATTGCTGTGGTGACACTCCCCTTAGTGCACCCAAGGCACATCTAGAATGTGTGATCTTCAGGCAATTATCTCCCCAGTCACGAGCAGTTGTTTCAGAGGGCTCAATACTTTGCAGAGTCAAGTCCTAGAGAACGAAGACTTCATAGAAGAAAAAAGTTACAGTTCCAGGAACCCTTTTTATGTATCCTCCAAGCTGAGCCTAGCCAGCGTGCAAAAATGAGATCTGCAATTATTATCTCTTGGTTTCATTCTTGTTTCTGATGTCCAGAATGCCTGCTATCACCACCAAGGAAACAAAAAGAAATTAACCAAATTTCTATGGAACTCACAAATTTTAAGCAGTGACGGACATCTAAATCAACTGCTGAGAACTTCCCACTAGATGTCAATGAGAGGAAGCGTTGAGAAAAAGTCATAGATATTCAAGTCCATTGCAAGATGCAATATAGAAAATTCCTGTTCCACTTCAAACTTCACATTATAATAGCCACCAAAAAATACTACTCTTTTGAACAGGATTTGTTGTATGTTCATAGAACAATGTTGACATCAAAGGTATCCCCTGTAAGATGTCTGAAATAATTTGTCACTTTGGAAAATTAAGATTTAAGTATTTATCCCCTTGAAGAAGGCTGAACTTAGAAGAAATCTAAATTAAATTAATACATTTTAGACTCTTTTGCTCTGTTTCTTTTCATGTGTGCGAGTGAATTCTTTATGTTTTTAACAGGGAGTTGGGACCATGTGTTAGCTATAAGATACCTCATGTCAAAGAGGTCTGATAGTCATTCAGGAAATCATAGCAGCATTAATTTTATAAAAAATTCAGTACATTGTACAGCTTAGCAAACAGGCAACAGAACTTTAGAAGCACAATAATTGCAGGGATTCTAATTAATTAATAAACATAAAAATGAATAGAAGAATTCTTCATTAATTTGTATTTTTTCTTCAGTCACTTCCTGTTTTGCCAGCTCTTTTCTTCTGCAAAATGTATTTGTTCTGACAGCACCATTAAGCAATCTTGTGAAATTAATTCCAGCACTCAAAATAAATAACACTCTTGTCCAAAGATAGGCTGTAGCCTTCCAGTAGGCTTAATTCATATTTGATTTAATTAAGAGTCATAGATACATCCATCAATTGATACTTTAGGTATCTGATGTTATATGGTTTTTTTTAATCTCAGAAATAAACATTTGACTGAAACATCTAATAATTTTGCACATATGTGTGCACATACTCATGCATATAAAGAGACATAAATCACATGCTTCAAGTCTCTCTATTTCATAGAAATGAGCAGAACACCTCCCAAGTAACAAGCAGAAGAAATGGCTGTCATCCCTGACTTAGATTGGATATTAGGAAAAATGTCTTCAGTGAAAGGATTGTCAAGAACTGGAACAGGCTGCTCAGGAGAGTTGAGTCATCATCCATGGAGGCATTTAAAAGATGTGTAGATGTGACATTTAGGGACATAGTTTAATGGTTAAAAATTAGATTTAATTATCTTAGAGGTCTTTTCCAACCTAAATTATTCAGTCATCTTATGACACACCCTGCATTAACTAATGGTAGCATATCTTATTAAAGCAGTGCTTGTGCTCTCAAAACTTGTGGGGAAAATGCCAAAACAGGCAGAGAAAAACCAAAAGAATTTGAACAGAGGATGTTGCAAATCATCCAGGCATGTGTGTGATCAGGGCAGACTCTGACTTGCACAAGGGGCTCTGGTGATGTGTGCCCAGGTGTTGAGCATAAAGATAAACAAATTACATTATATTGTTGGATCATTGCAATTTTAAGATTGATCAAACTTTAATGCATTTAAGGTGCTTACTGATAAAGTTATAAAATTTTAAGTTTAGTCACTTTTTTCTTGCATGGTAATTATCAATGGATATGTCTGGTTCCTTTCCTTCCAAAGAACTGGTATTTTTTCATACATTTGAAGATCTACCTTCTAGAACTGTTGATATAACAGTTTAGATAAGCTGAAGTGTTGCTTAATCTGTTCATCTGCAGCAAGTCAGAGATATCTTTCAGAATAAATCAATGGCCCCATTCCACTGAGAAATGTGATGGGCAGATTCACAGACCCTGTGCAGAGCCAGGAGAAATGCAGAAATATAAAATTCATGTTTTATATTCTTCCTCAGCCTCAAAATCCACCTTTACACTCCCCTGTGGCCTCCAGGAATTGTTTCCACACCATTCTTAGAGGGACCCTGGATAAAGACTTTACGAGATCTGAACTTAGAGATGCCTGTCACGGTTACAGAGGAACAAAGGTGAAACTGTCATTCTAGCCAACAAACAGGAAGAATTACACAGAGAAAAGCATTCTGTAGATACACATTGGTTATGGAGACAGTTTTCTGTGCATGATGTCAAAACTATCCAAAATTTTTGAAAGAAGGGATTATGCAGTGCTCTCTGCCTATTGACTCAAACAATTACTTCAAATGCATGGCAGAAGAATGTGTAGCACTTAAAACAGAAACATAAGGATTATCTCTAAATTTTAAGAAACTATAGATGCACACAAAAGTTTGATATTGAGCAAAGCTATCCACAGGTCATCTCAGCTTGAGAGGATCAACCCCTCTGTCTCTTGGGCATGAAAGTGAGGTGGTACTCACCTTGTTCTGCTTTGGGTTCTCTAACATCTCCCTTCCAGATTCCTGTATGTTTTGCCTATGTTATACTGGAAGAAGAATGCTTTACATTCAGCCTAATCACAAAAAACCCCCCTGTGATTCTATAATTTGAAAAGCTGATGTCATTGATTTTGCTGATGGCATGTCTCTGTCACAGACCCAGGCATGTGGCGTGTTCATACTGAAAACTTGTGCAGAAAAAAACCTTCATTCAAATCACATGTGATTTTACAGAGATAGTCCTAGATGATTACTTTGGACCAAAACTATAGGTAACTTCCTGTGATCTCCTGATCTCTTTTGAATTCAATTTAGCTCTGGTCATTCTTACTCGTATGTGTTGTATTTGGGAATAGACCGATTAATGCCACAATTTCACCTGATGGATTGCTTCTTTGTGGAAAGCAGTTTTCTGTGAAAAGGCAATAAATTACATTTCTGATGCCGTATAATAACTAAAAGTTTAAAGGAGCTGATAGCAGGGATTGCAGTAATTAAATCACAGTCATAAACAAATGAGAAATTAAACCAAATAATTTCTGCACCAGCTGTGCTATAATTACAAGTTTATGTACAAAACCAAATTTGCTTGTCTTTGGATAAAAGCAGACCGGGTTTTTTTTTATTTTTTGCTAAGAACAGCAAATTTGTGTCAGAGATGTGTCTTTTTGGGAAATAATGTAGGCTCTCAAGCATAGATTTCCTGGGGATTTCCTAAGGGCAAAAGACTACCTTCCTTCTTCTCCCCCCTAAATCTTGCCCAATCCATCATCACAAGTCCTGCGTCGATTGACACAGGGAAATCTGGGAAAACAGAGCAGCTCCCTGCCCTCTCTATTGTCCCCTGATTACAGCTACCACCTCTGAAGTGCAGCCACCTCTGCACCAGGGCAGGTTGGGCAGCAGGAGCTCCATCACCTGCCAGCCCATTCAGATCTGCTCACAGAAGCCAAGGCCAGGCACAGAAATATATTTTCTATATTAAGAAGTAAACATGAACTCAAAAACTCATAATGTGTAGGAAAGTTCAGGAGCCTCCAACCTCTTTAAAAAGTTCATGGGATGGTTAGGGTTGGAAAGAACACAATGAGTGATCTGGTCTGACCTCCCCACTCAGGATAGGGTCACCCTAGAACATATTGCACAGAATTGTGACCTGATGGCACCAAGTTCACTAATAGCAATCTTTTTTTTCCCTTATGTGTGTTGTGTTTAACTGAAATACTGTCTTTTAAGCAGAATATGTACAACATCATTAACTACTTTGTAATTAATGAAAACATGATGAAGCTTGAGTTTTAATTTTCTATTTCAGGGCAAGAAATGGGAAAATGCAATTCTTTGTTCAAGTCCTAAGCCAAAGTTTTTAATCTAGTTCCTCAGATGTTTTCCTAATGTTGCAACAGATCTGTACTGCTGTTTTTTAGTTCACATCTCATATTTAATTTTCTAAAACAATATAAAGATATTCAAAGACGAAAAAAACCCATGAGGCGTACCCTTCATGAATGGCAACACTTTAGACAAGCTTCTGTGTTTACCAATAAAAGTACCTACTTAAGGCTATTTACTGTTTCATCTAACTTGCAGCATAAGTAGCTGGCTCACTGCTGAAATTATTACAAAAAAACCCAGTAAAACCTCCAGGAAACTCCACTAGAGCAATCTCACAGGTTGGCAATATGGAAGGCAATGACTTCCGTAATGTGAGGTGCAGGGACCTCAACCAATAGTTTAGCTTGAGCTGATCACTCACTTCTTTAGTAGGAGAAGGGAGAATGAGAAAAATAAGGCAAGAAAAACTCATGGGTCAAGAAGAGTACAACTTAAAGTGGGGGAAAGAGGAAAAAACAGCCAAGTGATGCAAAGGCAATCACACCTCCCATAAGCAGACAGCCCCCTAGTCTCTGAGCAATAACTTCTCTGGAAAGACAAAGCCTCAGTTTTGCTGCTACCCATGACGTTATAGGGTATCCAATATCCCTTACATGGTTTGGAATAACATTTTGGGCCCCTGAGATCCACTGTTCTGGCTGTGTCTTTTCCCTACTGCCTGCCCACCCTCAGCCCACTTGCGGGGGGCAGAGTCAGAAACAAAAAGTCTCTTTGCAAGCACTGCTTAGCAATAGCCAGGACACCAACACTCCTCTGGGCACAGATCTGGTCCACAGCACCATAGGGGCTGCTGTGAAGGTTAATCTAGCCCAGCCAGACCTAGCACAAACTGCAGTACAGTGACCTGACTGGTTTGCCTCACTAGCTTGCTCTGTGCTCGCATTGGCTCAGTCTCAGCACTGTAGCAAGTCCTGCAATGACTTGTTCCACTCCCATTCCAAACATCTGAAACAGATGCCTGGGGCAACCTGAGAAGCATGGTATAAAATCCTCTCTCTTCCTAGTTGAGTTGGGCATCCTAGGCAGGCTATGTCAGCCACCATGGGAACAAGCAGATTTTGGTTATATCTGGTAGAAAAGTTGAGTGTGAAAAAGATTTTGATTAATAAAGAAGGGGTTATGTCTGTGGTATGGTTATGTGGCTGCAGTTCTGATGGCTGATGGTGTTGTGAGAGCACACCTTGGTATAGAAGCCCTTTTAAATTCTGAGCCTTTACACAACACTCAACCCTGTCTGTTCCTCATTTCCCAACCAAAACATTTCTCTCTAGAATTAAAGAAACCAGCCATTCTTGAATCAAACCTTGTTTACCCGTAACTGCCCAGCCCCCTACTTCACACAGGCTTAGATACAGGTTACCAGGAGAAGAACAGGGTTCTAGGAAGGACAGCAGTCCTTTTGGCTAGACATAAAACAATGCTGCATTTGGGTGGCTTTAGCTGTGCCCGTGATGCTGTGCCTGACAGACTTGTCTCTCTGCACCTCCCATCAACGTTTGTCCCTGGGTCAGAGGTCTCTGAGCCCTGTATGGATCTCTTCTCATACATCTCTTTCTGTAGCATTTGCACTTACCTCTGTCCTCTCTGGAAACTCCAGCTTGAACAGTGCTTCTGGTCATCTGGAGATTACAGTTCTCGCTTCCAGCATCTAAATCCATGAAAGAAGGCAGCCCAGCCTGGAGAGGAAGAGACTGGAACAAACATCTTTTGCGTAATGATAAGGCTAAAAATGAGAAAGAGCAACAGTATCTTGACAGATGCAATTGCTCAAAATTGATTTTTCTTTCTACTTATTTTTCTTCCTCCAGTTCTTAGCACAGGCTATTGCTATTCAATAGTAAGAAGGCCAGACTGGCTCATTAAATGGAGCCAGTGCTCAATTTGAATTCTCCGGACTATGAGAAATAACTTCTTCTCCATGCAAGATCACTTTCCCCACCTCTGTGCAATAGAAGGCAAACCCAAAGACAGGCAAAACTCCAATCTATCATCCTGTAATGTTTGTGGCCTGCAAATTCTTGGTGTACTGGATAATTGATCAGTCAGTTGACAATTGGTAAATGGTTTGAAAACTGAGAGGTCACAGGTTGTTGTTGGATCATCACCCTCCATCCATGCTGCAATGCTTTTGTGTAGAAGATGCACACATCAATAAAAGCAGTTTGGTGTTTAATTTTCTGGATAATAATTCCTGGGAGTCTGCCTGGATTTTTCTGCAGTCCTGCAGTCACCCTGCCCTGAAGTTCCAACAGCAGTGCCATGCAGAGTTCAGCTGGAGTCTGTTCTGTGCATCTCTCCTATTGGACATGAGAATGTGTCCACATAAGGAGGATATCAAGTGAACCTCCCCCTGCAGAGTGACTCTGTCAGTGAGCCAGGGGAATGCAAAGGATTTGTGTTTTGAGCTGCTCCCTCCAACTCAGTTACAATGCTACTGAAGCAAGGCCAAAAGATTACATCCAGATGAAATCAGACTGGCTGATCAGCTTAGCTGATCTTAAGTTCAGTTAATCTGTTCTGGAGCACAGTTTCTTTGTCACAGGGATATCTTTTCTGGTCTGCTTGAAATTGGGGAAAAACTGAAAGTTAGCAAAAAAGATAATACAAATCTGCTCTGCAGCATATACCTTTGTGTTTCAGAAATGTTCATGTAGAAAAAACCAGATTTTCCTATCTTCCCACATAATTCCTTCAAAAACAGAAGTTTTGTTACTGTTTCTTCCATTGCCAAGAAGGTAGCACAGGCTGATGTACATTTTTTTTGTGAAGGGATATGGTCATAGATATTTAAGAGATAAAGCACAGAGTTAGCGAAGATCATTATGCACACACTTTCTACTTTTTTTCAACTAACAGCCACATGGTTTGTATTAGGTAGCCCAAAAGTCAGTGCTGCCCTCATTTTTATCACCTCATTGCACTTGAGGTGATAGTAAAGAGGCTAGATGGTCTTGATCCATGTCAGTCCAAATGAAGAGATTTGCTTTAGTTTCTTCCTTGAGACACTGAGGAGCTGCTGTGTCCTTGCCAAAGCATGATGGACCTGGGTTCTTCCCACTTAGACACTGACTAGTAACCATGTTCACATGACCAATCCAATCAAACTCAGCAGGACTATTCCCAGGAGCAATTACCCCGCACACCAGCACCATTGCTGAAACATAACTGAATACTCTTTTTTCAAACCTCTTCTGCTTTCTGAATGTAAAATAATTCAAATTATTTAGTACATTAAAAATCTTCGCTGTACAGCAACTCTGTAGTTGTTAGTGCTTTCAGAAAACTTGTTTCATATAATTTTGTAAACATGATGAAAATAATTTAACATAAAGCATTAATATCTCCTATGTAATTCCAATCTTAAAGCAATATTCATTTTATAGTATTGATTACAGTAGTTTCACGAATACAAGCCGCACGGATTATAAGCCGCACTTCCGGTGCCTCGACAATGTTGCTGTCTTTGTCAATAGATAAGCCGCACCCCGAATATTAGCCGCACTTTCGTTCGTCGCGAGAATCCGTGCGCAGCTTTCACAAATTGGCCAATTAGTAACAGGATCGCGGCATAGCGGGCTTTACTGGCTCGGGGCGGGGCCAGGAAGGCTCGGCCCGCTCATGGTTGCCGACGGGGCCGGGTAGGCCAGCTCAGCGCCACGGCTCGGTGGGGCTGGCCGGGTGGTGCTGCCGCTGCCGCCGGGCTCGCTGGCCCCCCTCTCCCGTCAGCACTGCCCCGCTGCCGCGTTCCCTAGCCCTGCCGGCGGGCTGCCGCCGCCCGGCTCGGCGGCCGCGCCGCGTTCCCTAGCCCTGCCGGCGGGCCAGCCACTGCCGCCGCTGGCAGGCATGCCGGCCGCGTCGCCGCTGCGTTCACGTACTCGCCCTGCCGGCGGGCCAGGCACTGCCGCCGCTGCCAGGCTCGCCGGCCGCCCCCTCCCGTCTGCACCGCCGCCGCGTTTCCTCGCCCTGGCCGGCACTGCAGGTCCCCGCACCGCTGGGCTCCCCCACGCTGCTGGCCCCGATTCTGCTGGGCTTCCCCCGCTGCCAGGCAGCCCCACCCGCCGGCCTTCCTGCTTCTGCCATGCTCCCCTGCACTGCTAGCCCCAGTTCTCCCGGGCTCCCCCGCCCTGCTGGCCCGGGCTCTGCCGCCCCCCCTGCCCCGCCCTGCTGGCTCAGGCTCTGCCGCCCGCCCCCACACTGCTGGCCCCGCCTCTGCCAGGCTTTCCCACCTCAGCCGGGGCCGACCGGGCTCCAGCTTGGCTTGGGGCTGCCGTGGGCTCTCACTTCCGTGTTGGCAGCTTTTAGAATTTTGTTAATGTATTAGCCGCCCCGGAATATTAGCCGCACTTCCGGGTTTCCACCAAAATTTTGGTCAAATTGGTGCGGCTTGTATTCGTGAAATTACTGTAAATGTGTCAGAAATTGGTTGCTTTGCACATAATAATTGACATCACTTAGGTTTCCCATAGGGAATTTTACCGCATGCATTAGCAATTGTGTATTTAAGACACTGAAAGCAAACGATTTCTGTAATCTTTAGTGGAGTTTCATGTTTTTTTGAGCTGTGCAAGTGGTTTGTTTTATTCCAGTTCCAGTTCTCCTGACTTTCACCACCATCAACCCCTGCTCTGGCTTCTGCCTCAATGAACCAGTAGGAAGCAATATGGATGATGATGAAACCAAAGATTTCTCTGGATTCACAGCGGCCAGATCCTCACATATCTTTTCCAATAGGCATGACTGTCTCTTGATTGGTTTAATCTACAAATAAGTGCAGAATAGAGTAAGAAACAGGTTGTCAAATCACACCAGGCCTGGGGCATCACCTGTGGCAGTGGCTGAGAATGGGTGGCATCAGATGCCTTAGGCAGAGTTGCTGCCCATTGTGCTCTTCCCTGTGGATCCTGACCTCCTTCCATTCATGGCACAGCTCTGCAGTGTTATGGGACAGGAGAAGAGAGCAAACAGCTTGTGCTCAGGCCTGTCCCATGGAAAAGAGAGATGCAGTTCCTGGACATGCTCACTTCTTCATAGAAGAACAAAGCAAAGTCTGTCCAAAGGTGAAGGGTTCTCATTTGAGTTCTGTCCTCTGTTTCCCACTCCCTATCTGCACCCATCACAGCCTGAATCTATAACACTGTGAAGGTTAATGGAGGTTGTGTAATGTAATGCACCCAGAGTGTCTCCTAAAATAGTAAAAAACCAGGAGGAATTGCAAGTCTAATCCCTTGTTACTATATCTTCTGCTGCTGAAGGATGATAGGAAGGAGCCATTTTAATTTTTCTGAAGTATTACTCCTTTCTTTGGCTATCCATAAATTGCATCACTTCTGTTCCCTGACATGCCTTACATATGGCAGAATTACTTTCAACTGCCTTAGATAAGTTTTTCTAAATCTGATTATTGCAGAAAAAAGACCATCAGAAAAAGCAGCTAAGGGTCATCCTCCAACCCCCAATCCGTCTCTGACATTGGGAAGATGCTTTACCCTTGTTACAGTCACTCATTGCTCTCGCTTTCACTTAGCATAAAAGGCAATTCTTAAAAGCATTCATTTTGATTCCTCAAAATTAAAATCTGGAACCTGCCATGTTTCTTACAGTGGAGATAACATTAAAGTATAAAAATTGCTGTGTGATCTTTGGATAATTTTCTCTTGAACAATTTTATCTTGGTTGCTGTTTCTCCTAAAAGGTTCGCAATGCTTGGAAAAGGAAACAGAAAGAGCTAATTGTATGCCAAGAAAGCTTCATAATTACTTATTTCAGCCAATAAAATAATTGATCCAATTTGGCAAGAGTTTCACACTCTAAATTTTCACCCAAAGTGAGTGATTAAGTGCTGTGCTTTCCCCTAGACACATTGACTTCCAGCTATAGCCAGGAAAATGGGCTGTCTTAGCTAGTTAGTACCTATAGGAAATATCTCTTGCTGCTCAGAAGTGCTGTATATTTTTGCACTGATGACAGCACTGCCATGAGAAATAGAGGTCAAAGACACTGGAGAAATTATCCCAGCTGTGCCACTAGGCTGCTCAGCCCTCCGTGAGATTTGCAGAACGTGTAAGGGGTTTAGAGGCTTCAGTTGCACTGGGAAGTCTGCACAGAGGTCTGTGTTGGTTGCTGCTTTCTCCTGGAGTAGGAAAAAGGAGATCAATGAGCTTGCAAAAGATGCTCAGCCTGTGCCTCCTCCATGGCAGGGAGCCCTCTCCTTCCTAGGACTGCTGCACTTGGGACTGGGAGTAGGAGCAGCCCTTGGACAGTCACACCCAGCCAAGAGGGACAGTGGGAGAAAACCGAAGGTTTCCAGAAACAATCTCTTGTAAAAGGAGGCCAGGAGCAGCTTCTCCCATGCAGCCCCAACCAAGCCTGTAGGATTGGGGCTAGGGTTTTACCTTGAAAAGAGCCTAAACTCTCTATCTGGAGATGGACAGGGCCAGTCAGAGGAGCTGGAGCTGCCACACTGCTTTGCTGCAGACCAAGCAGAGCCTTGGCAATGCTGCACGAGACTTTACAAAAGCTTCTGGTCCAAAACACCACACCTCTGCTGTGACTGACTGTGCAAAAATCAAACTAAAAAAGGCACATCTCTACTGTAGAGCTTGATTTAGCACTGAACAGCTCTGCAGAGTATTAAGCTAATTTAAGTCTGGTTTTACAATATTTTCAAAATACCTCTATGCATAGTTTCAAGGGACTTACTAAAGTCAGTGTTATGACACACAAAAACTCAAATGAGGATTATCAGGCCAGTGGAAATACAGTTTCTTAATCTCCCATAAACAAAATGAAAGTCAGGACCATATTTCTCTCTGGCGAAGTAGCAAAGAGTGAGTGGCTGCTATGGCTGTTAGTCTCCATTAGCTCTGCTTGTACTGTTTCAAAGGGACCAGTAATATTCCTTTTCCTTTAGTGCTTGTGTTGCAAAATTACTTTAGTATCTCTGGTAAATTATTTCATCTCAGTAATGAAGCAAGAGACAGGGAAAGAGAAAAGATGAGTAAAACAGGAAGCAAAGCAGTGCTGCTGTGTGCTGCAGTTAGAGAGAGAAGACTCAGATCTCTGCTGAGGGCACAGGAATTACAGCCAGTGCCAACCACTGGGACACCATCAATGAATCCTGTTAGCAAAGCAGTTTTGGAGTCTACCTTGTTTCTTCTTCTGCCCCAAAATAATAACAGGCCAGGAGGTGGTAAAAATCTAGCACAGATGTCCTTGGCAATCTAATTATACCTGACAGGTTCAACATAATGGCTTGTATTTTTGGTGATGTAGCACAGCTCATAGAGACAAGGAATAATACTTGGGTTCAGACTGCTCAATTTTTAATTCCTTCCTTCCTTCCTTCCTTCCTTCCTTCCTTCCTTCCTTCCTTCCTTCCTTCCTTCCTTCCTTCCTTCCTTCCTTCCTTCCTTCCTCCCTTCCTCGCTCCCTTCCTCCCTTCCTCCCTCCCTCCCTCCCTCCCTCTCTTCCTCCCTCCCTCTCTTCCTCCCTCCCTCCCTCCCCTAGCAGCCAGTATTTGAAGTGCAGATCAGTTCAGAGATAAATCAATGTCACACCTTTCAGAGATAAATCAATGCCACACCTGTCCCACAGTCAGTTAATCCTCTGCCTTTGCTCCTGACTGCTGCTGGGAAACCAGGGACATAAATCTTCCTCTCCAACTGAACATGCTGAACAATAAGTATCAGAGCTTGGAAGCAGGGTGGGGGTTCCTCAAAGCAAGGTGAAATATTGTCTTCCCATTATGGCTGCAGCAATTCCATCTGGGTTTGAAGGTAATGAAAGCGCTTCATTCATTTACTCAGATACTGATCGATGGCTGTAATATACTATGTCAACAATTTCTACCAGGGAATAAGGGTTGACTGAAATAAATCAGACTCCATCAGACACAGCTAGAAGAAGCAAAAATCATGTCAATATACTAGATGGTTGATTCTGGCATTGTGCCAGAATTGTCCATCATTCATTTTCAGTACTGCTAAATATTTGGTTTCTCAAACCCAGTACCATGTATTTGCAAGAGGTAGTAACATCTCACTTTTCCTTCCATGGTGCAATTGTACTTACTTAAAAGCCTTTAGGATGGCCTTGTTTTCCATGCTTACTAGAAAGCACAAGAGATGAAACACAAATTGTTTTCTTTTAGGAGTAAAATTTCAGCGTGTTTCAGTTGCATTCAAGTAATGTGAGTTCAATTCTTGGCTCTACCATATCTTTTAGGGGTAAGTCCTTTTCCATTTATACCTTCTGTTGTCCACCAACCAAGTTTGTGCAACTAAGTCACCCTTTTTGTTTCATTACATGATGAACTTTTTACATGAAGCTGCATGTGTGGACACATCTAGCACACTGCTGTTCAGTTCTTTGGCTCTTAAGGATTACTGCAACATAGATTTTCTATAAATAGCAATATCCCGGGGGTTTGGAATGCAAATTTAGTGAGAAATGAAGCAAATAGTAACACCAATCTAGCTCTACACTTGTGTTGTGGAACAAATAATTTTATAAAAAGTTTACATTTTTCTGATGTTTTATGAAATGACTGAAAATAAATTTATTAAAAGAATTATAAGTGCTTAATCATAGAGTAGTTTAGGTTAGAAGGAACCTGTAAAGGTCATCTAGTTCAAACCTCTTGCCATGAGAAATAACCACTCATTTTTGAGTTCAATAAAGAGTTGATAGCTACTTCAAAATAAAGTTCTTTTCAATAATGCTTTTAAGGAGACAAACTTTTATAAATAAGCATAAGTAATTTTATTTAATAAATTCTTTCAGTTCTGTGAGCTTATATTTATATTCCAAATGCATCAATTGAGATTGTGAAACTTAAGCTTTACTTTGTAACATTTGGATGTATTCATCTGATATTTAAGCTAAGGCAGCTGAAATTTGGAGCAGGCAAAAGTCCTCTCTCCCTGAGCTTGGTGAATCAAAGTGAGTGAATCTCAGTGAAAGAACTAAGCAGCTGATTTAGCCTTAACTTCATTTGAAAACCTTCTTAACAAACACAAATTCCTGCATTTGAGAATATCTCAACTCTCTATGAGCTACGATACAGTGGTATTGTGAAAACTTTAATTCTTGCATTACTCACAAAATTGTTTTGATTTCATTATTATTCTGCAGCTAAAGAGAAGAGTTAACAGGAAAATAACAACTAGTTGTCAATAGCACATTCGGCTGATTTCTCCTATGTAAAAATGTAAGGAATGTGAAATACAGAGATGTGAATCTTGTATTCATTTTTTATGAGATTAAGCAGTCCCTAAGCAGCAGAGAAACAGCTCTGAATGTCATCAATTCTGCCTGCCATGACTATTTTTATCTGAAAATGATCCCTAAGGTTTTCTGCAGTGTTACCTCTGGGCATGGATGTAATTGAAGTGCCATCCTAGGAGGAATCACAAAATCATGGATTATGCTGAGTTGGAAGGAACCATCAAGACCAACTCCTGGCCTTGCACAGGACACCCCTAGAGTCACACCATGTGTCTGACAGCATTGTCCAAACACTTCTGGAACTCTATCAGGCTTGGCGCTGTCACCACTTCCCTGGGGAGCCTGATCCAGTGCCCAAACACTCTCTTGGTGAAGAACATTTTCCTACCCCATCTGCAGCTGGGCTCTGTGATGAATCCATCTTTGGGAATGTATCCAGCACTGACTTTGCTCTGGGCTCCTGGTCAGCCCCTCTCCTGCCTCCTCCTCATGTGAGTCCCTGCCTGATCACACTAGAGGTGAGAACAATTTCCCCTGCAATTTTCAGGAATCAAAGATGTCAGAAATAATTTGTCCCAAACTGAAGAGATATAACAAATATTATCAATTTTAAAAATCCATTAGCATTGTCTCAACTGAGTAATTTTAATATATTGTAGTATTAGACATCATTGTCCAACTTTGTTAGGTAGATCAGATAATTGTAAAAAGGCTATAGGAAATTTCACTACATAAAGGTATGCGAACAAGAAAATGTAATGGAGAGCAATTAATTAGAAGCTATCACTTACAGACTTCATATCTGAAGTAAAGAAAAAGCTTTCCTAATGCAGGATGAGATTAATTAATTCCTCTCAATATTATTCTGACCGTATCAAGTATCTTTCAAATGCAAATGAAATCCAGATCTGACATATTCAGAATATTAAATAAACCATGAAGAAAATCAATGTGCTACTTAAATGCTTAACATGACAAATGTCCTTTGAGCCATGTATTTTGCAGGGTACATTTAGCTGGTTTTGAAAGTTTCCCCAAGATCTGAGCTTCTTTCTTTTGTTTCCAGGGAAGTTCTCAACAAGGAAGATCTCCTTGTAATACTCTTTTTCTGACCGCACACTACCTTTAGCTACTGTAGGTTTTACAATCTCTATCTGAATGTAGATTGCAGGGAAAATGGACTCACAAAAATGGTGCCAAAGTGCTTATGTGAACACTTTAATTAAAGGCATTCTCCTCTTGAAGATGATTGGCTGTTCTATCCAAATATATTTCAGGTATTTTTCAGGAAAAATCCATCAACACAAATGTCTATGTCTGTACCTTGCAGGTCTTTACCACTCTACATGTCACCTGAGTGTCTTTAGCTTTGTGCAGTGGTTGGATGGCTTTGGGGTGGGACTGGTGCTGTGTGGAAAGCAGCAAGACCTGGGTCAGTGCAGGACAGAGTTGTGTCCCTGCAGCTACAGGAGCTCTTATGCAGCAGCAACACTACAGGGTTTCTCTTTGTTTAAACGGTTTTTAGAAATAATACATCTTTGCATCATGTTAGGAAGAATCGTGTTTTCCCCTTTTTCCCCCAGACAAGCCTGTCTGGTTTGTTAGCATAAATACAAGATAGAATCAGGTTTGCACTATGTCCTAACTAATCTAATTCCCAGTGGTTCTGCAAATCAGTAGAAGCAAAAGGCCATGGTAAAGAATGATCTTCAACTGGAAAAAAAAACAAATAGAAAAAAACTGTTTTACCGCAAAAAATGGGTCTTGACTGTGAGTGGATTATATGCACTATTAATTTGCATCCATATGAGACACCAGTGAAAGAAATTTCTGTTGGTAGGTGAGGCCCCCAAATATCAATATTTGTTTGGCTGCCATAGAAAAGCAAATAATAGCAGCCAAAAGGGATGTATTTCTTGAATTACAGCACTTTTCATTAGCTGATCCCCAGGAGAATTCCTCTGGATGTGGAGAAATGCTAACTGTGATCACATGAGAGCACAGAATCAGAGAGAATAAGCGTTTATGAACACAAAAGAATGTCAACACCTGGATAGCCAAACAGATGCCATGCCTCTGTTTCTTTTGAGATCCAGAGGGCAGTTTCCAAATCAGAGAGGAAATAATGTATGATGGTACTAAAACCTTTCCCTTGAACCATAATTAATTAATCTCTGCAATGCATTATTTATAGAAACTCAACACTGTTTTGGTCATCTGTCTGTGACTGCTTTGTTAATTTTTCTTTCAGTGGAGTTATATGTGATTAATTGCAGGCTCTATTATGTGCTGGGGAGGAAAATGGTGTCTCCTGTGAATGTGTTTATAGACGGCACAAGCTCTGTGGTCTTTACACTGTACGCTATGGCAAAGTATTTCAGAGTGAAATGGAACATGATGCTGAACATGTTGAACCTATAATAATGCTAAAATGTTAGGAGGCTGTAATTGTTGGTAACCCTGTTATTGGCAGTATTCCCTCATCCCCAAGTACTATTTATCATATGGAAGGCTTGAGAAGAAATCTGAAGGAGCAAAATATAGTCTTTCCAAGTACTACGGAGACATCTTTGAGCCATAGATGAGGGGTGATATGGGGCAATGATCTTGACAGAGAAGCAAACAGTTGTCATTGCTCATGGTGAAGGAGAAGAAATGCAGATGGGAAATAATATTGAGGCAGGCTTAAAGACACCCCTTTGAGGAATCCAGAGAAGGGCAATGAAGCTAGTGAAGGGTCTGCAACACAAGTCTTATGTGGAATGGCTAAGAGAGCTGGAGTTTTTTAGCTGGGAGAAAGGGAGGTTTAAGGTACACCTTATCAATCTCTATAACTCCCTGAAACGAGGCTGGAGCCAGGTGGGGGTTCAGTCCTTTCTCCCAGGTAACTATCACAGGATGAGAAAACACAGTCTCAAGCTGCACTAGGAGTGGTTTAGGTTGGACATTGGCAGGAATTTATCCACAGAGGGGGTGATCAGGCATTGGAATGGGCTGCCTAGGGTGGGGGTGGATCACCATCCCTAGAGGTGTTTAAGGAAAGCCTGGATGTGGCACTCAGTGCCATGGTTGGGTTGACAAGGGGGTGTTCAGTCATGGATTGGATCCGTGATCTCAGACATCTTTTCCAGCCTAATTGATTCTGTAATGCTATGAAAGGGAACAGCCCTTGTTTCATCAATCCATTTATATGTCAGAAGGCTACCTGACTCAGATAGAACATCCCCTTCTCAACATTTCCCACATTTCTCTGCTTTGGGCTGTAACACAAATTTGAACATTAGAGATTCAGTGCTTCTTCAAATACAAGTTGTACCTTTTTTCTGGTTAAGTAGTTTTATACATGCTTATTTAAATGAAATTAATTATTTGCAATATAGAATAAGAAAATGTGGTTATTTCCCACTTACCTACTGGGTTATTTTGCTGGCTCATTTATAGAGAATATTTCTAATATGCTTTGGGACCAACTCTACTTTGTTTGGTATAATGCTCTTCTGTTCGACGGACTCATGTTTCCAAGAGTCAATTTGCACTTCAACATAGTAATTTTGTGCCTGAACTTTTCTGTTTGTGTCATTAAATAATCATCATAATGTCTCAAAGGATAAGTATTAGACTGTAAATTGAAAATTCATAACATATGCTATTATAGAAAAGGAAATAAATTTCTGCAAAACAAGAAATGCACCTTACTGCTTTTCCAAATGCAGTTACCCTTAATCAAAGTAGGAACTAATTACAGTGAATGATAGTAGTTTGGAGTATGGTAGCAGCTATTCTCAGCCAAATGTAAATGAAATTTTGGGTATTTGAATTACCTTCCTGGCCAAGAAACATAGAACATGTTTATTTAAATACAAATTACTTATCCTGTCATATACTGATGCAAAGCCATGGCTGATAGCACTTGGACACCTATCATCTGGACATTCTAGACATCTTTTCTTTCTTGGGTAAGAAGGCTATACAGGATAATAAGCAGTGTAAACAGCTGCAAATTCTGTGTTATGAAGTTGTAAGAAGGTAACATTTTAAAACGTGAGTACTCCATTTCAGCCTGCTGACAGGGCTTTGCTGTCCTGGCTATTCCTTATTCCAAGTGCTTGGTTTCACCAAAAATGACAGAGGGAGAATTTGTTGCAGTTTATCTTCTAAGCACACCCTCAGTTCTCAGAAATACCCATTACATAACATAGGAAAGGAATGATAAGAAAGTCCCTGCTGTTTTGAAGGCACCAAGCACTTCAGGAGGAGCTAGGATTTCCTGACTTCATCAAACCATAGGAGTGTTATTAAGCAAAGAGGCAGAGAACAAAGTTTTTGTCACCTTAGTTCAGATGTAAGTGCTGAGGATAGTATTTTACACACCTAATGACTTACAATCACATTTTCAAAGCAATCACATCCTTATTTTAATAAAATGTGTAGCAACTCTTCCAGTTATTGTATGCATGGGAGTTTTCTTCCTTCAGAAGAATAATGACCATGTTATGCATTTTCAGCACAGGTACTTCACAAATTGAAACAAATTCAGTGATATATCTATAAAATAGAAATCACTTACTCAGTGTAGCACATATTGTTTTTTCTACTGATTAGCTTTTGTCTGTGTACCACTGTGCTGTTTTACGGTTAATAGAATTTAACTAATTTAACTAAAACCGATTTCCCACTTCTGAATGAAATCCAGATTGATTTGCTAGAGAGTGTACAAAGAAGAGGAGATCTATTAGAATTGTTTGCCTCTTTATTAATGAAGAAAGCAGCCTCTAGAACAACTTTTGATGCATGAATGTGCCTAAATACACAAACTGGAAGATTTGCCTGAGGGACCCAGCTAGGAGACAACACCTTCTTGAAGTGTAGTAATTAAACCCAAACAAAAAAATAGTCAGGAAAAAAATTCCAAATAATGTGTAAAACAACCATGGTTTGCTCCTGCACAGGCAGATAGCATCAGATCATGCTGGGAAACAACATGTTTGAACAGCATACAAGAGTCAATCCACCTTGTTTTAAAGACATTTGAAATGATTCATTTTGCTGGGAAGATGTTATTGGCATATTACGTTGTGACATTTTAGTTCATTGTATGTCTCTTTTTTCAGCTGCCAGTGATTTCAGAACAGCATAGTAAAAACAACACTGAGTAAGACTACATTAGTCTATTCATTCTAAATCACTATTTTTATTTGTTTTGTAAGTATCCTGAGAGATCAAATAGTGGGATGAAACCTGTCATGCTTCATTGTTTGGTTTTTTTTAAGCTATCAACTGAAAACTTTTCTGCTTTCTGGCATGACTAAATAGGTGGGGTTTTTAAAAATTCATTAATTCCACTTATTTTTAATAACTTACATTACAAAACTAAACAAAACCCAACAATCTCACAGGATTTAAAGCTGGAATTTGGTTTGCAGTGCATTGTAAGGAAGATGGAGATACTGCAAAAAAATTGTGTGACTGAGATGCTCCCAGCCCAGCCAGCACCGACAAGTAGAGCTGAAATCTCAACAAGGAGCCACAGCTTTTCTGTGACAAGGAAGTGAGGCTGAATGAGGCCCCCCACTTTCATCAGAACATGTTTAACACTTGACTTTCTCATTCACCTTCGCATCTTCCAGTTCCTTTTGCCATCATGTCTAACTTTATCCAGGTTGACCGAAAGCCTTGCTCATCTCTTTCATCTGCACATTAATTTGTAATTATATTTTGCTTGTTTCTGAAAACGTCCAAATGCATAAAATCATTTCCATGTGTATGTCTGCCAGGAAGGCATATTTTCTTTGTTTGTTTATATCCTGCTAAGAGTTGTTCCTGGCATGGTCTGCTGCAAAAAGAGAGGTGCACTGTGACCATCCCTTCACAACACGACAAGAGCCCCTGCCCAAAAGGACAAACACTACTGTAGCAGATATCAACTTGTATTCTCAAGCTGAATCATCTGCCAAAATCCATGGAAGTCCCAAGGATGAAATCCCACTTCACCCCAAATGATGAGATAGGAAGTGATGAGAAATGAACTTTCACTATAGGACTAGATCTCTGGGGAATTGTCTAAATCACTGTAGGCATTAGCATAACCTGGGACAGCCCTGTGTGAATGGCATGCAGAATCCACCTTAAAGCCAAACCAGAGAGTGAAATACCTAAAAAGCTCTGAGTTTTCATACATAAAAACGGATTAAATAAACTTGTTAATTTTAGTGGAAATAAGGAGTAATTCTACTTGCACTTTCAAATTTGCCTTATCCTCTTTGTCCTCTTGTTTTTTTCCCCAAAGCTTAAGCAAGTTTCATCTGTATTCCTGGACAGATCTTTGACATTATGCATCACTGTCCAGTGATCACAGATCAATAGATGTTCCCTAGTCCAAGTCCCCACATTTGCATGTCCATGTCATTATAACAGTTCCATTTCTGTGCATTTTTTTGTGCCAGCTCTCGCTCAAAAACAATTCAAACATCTTCATCTTGGCCAGCCAAATTCTGCACCTGCACATGGGTGCTAGCTAACATCAATATCAATTTCCATCCCTCATTAATGATGCTGAATGATATGGGAATGCTGCAACAGCATCACATTCAATATTTTCCTAAGAGATCCTTTTCTTGTAAGAAAGCTATTTTCCTTCCATTTTTTTTTTCAGTAACATCTACTAACCATCCATTTACAATGACTGTTTTAAGTGTCTTCTATCCCATTTTACTTGGTAACACAGTCTGTTTCCTCGCTAGGTGATCCCCAAAGCATGATAACACTTCCTGGATATGGGCAATCATGACAACAGCTTTCACCTGGTACAACATCTACCTTTTGCCCACTGGACACATGTAGCTGCTGCAACTAACAGAAGCCAATTTTCATAATTCACTGTGGTGTCTAGCTCCCCCTTCAGAACCTGAGCTTCTTTGCTATATTGTTCCAGGAGCTAACCTTACATTTTGCCTGCTCACATTTTCAATCCAACGTCAATCCCAATGATTTCAAGAGCAGTGAGTCATATTCCATACCAAATCATATTAAATTATCATATCGTGACTCAGAGATGAAAGGGAGTAATTTGCATTTTAGTGGGGTACTGATTTTTCAGACAGCAATTGAGTTGAAAAAGGTCTGTTACTAACTTTCCTCCAACTTTGGTGAAATGATTAGCATATGTAGAAAATTTAGGCACTAGAATGGATCAGGTATTTCCATAGATATTAATATAGGTGTAAACATACTCCCTTGAGGCAGACCATGTTATCATCCTACAACAATTGTGTTTACAGTGGTTTAGAACAACTGCCACACTATGTGACATTGTTTTACCCTGCTGCATTTTTGGCATGGCATCTGCAATGACATACAACATCTGTGCTACTGGGGTAATATACAAATATTGCCCCAACAACCACAGCCATTCCAAATCCATATTTTGTATATTAAATATCATCCATCTCCTGATCAATATATGCTTTTCTTGGGTAGAGCAGAGCTTTGGGGAATAAAGAGCTTACCAACAGGTTTTACTGCTTATCACCAGTAACTTGGCTGAGCTGTTTGCAGAGCTTACAAAAATGGCATAGCAAAGACAAAGGTCTGAAAAATTTCATCTCAAGCATCCATTCCTGGCTTCTGTACTTTGTAAGGTGAACTTATTGCCATATTTCAAAACCTGTGTGTACATTTAATTATGAAGCTGACTCAGGGTCCTTTCTGCTTGGGGCAGCAGCCAAGTCTCTTTTTTCAAGAGAAAGAACAACCTGTGAATTTCAAGACAAAAATGACATATTAATGACATCCTAAATATAATTAATCATTCAGAAGGTAGGAAAAGCCAGACATTGAAAATGTGACTGTAGATTTTCTCCTCTCCCTGTGCATGTTCTATGTCATTAACTGTGTGATCACATACTTTTCTTAATACAGCAGAGTAATTTAATTGAGCTCCCCAGATTACTGAGTGTGTGTGGGTATGGTACCAATTACTATTTACTGCGTGCTCCATCTCTCCTGGAAGTATGTGCATTACTCCGGAAATCTGGTCATTTTCTGCAGACCTTCCTGAGCAGGTCTTGTGTGTGCATTTTGGTTGTGTTTGACAGGAGTCCCTACACTTGAGGAAAGCTGACAACAGAAAGAGAAACAGCGGCAAGTGATGGGGAAGAGAAGGAAATAATCTCCTTCTGCTCTTTGGCCATATGTCCTGGGGTATGGCTGAAGCAGCCCCTAATGGACACACTTCACTCTGTGTTGCATCCAGAGCTCTTTGTGCATCCCATAGTGTCACAGGACTATCACTAGGGCAGGGTGACAGGGAACTCATGGAAGACAAATGCGTAGACAGACTCAAAGTATCTGTACTTCATGTCTATCACTGCATGAAAGCAGGCAGGGAAATGTCCTATTTGTACTGATCACAAGTGACACATCGGGTGACAAGACAACAGCCAGTCTGAAAACCTGCTTTGGACCGCACCTTACCTCCTTGTGATCTGGTTTATAGAGAAAGAGACACAGTTTAGTTTTAAAGCCCCGAACTAGAGAGCATTGTTCAGCCACACTTTGCTGACAGCACTGTGTAAAACTGCTCTGTGCATTCTACCTGTGCAAAGGTGCCAGGAGTAAGGATGAGGGAATATTGCAAGGGAATATTGTCATGAATAGGAATTAACTCTTTGCTGCTCTGATGGTTGCATTGCTTCTTTGCCAACATGTTTGATTTTATCTGAATGTTGTTTCAAGTAACCAAGACTAAACTGTGGAAAGAATGCTCTTATGATCTCTGAGTTGGGGAAAGAACCTGTTCATCTTTTTACCAGCAACGTCTTGGCCTGTTAGTATGTTATTTCCTACCAGAAAACAAGTGGCCAATCTCTGTGAAGCAAATTCAGGATTTGGAGGAATAGTTCATAAGAATCTTATGAAACAACCCAGTCAAGCAAAGAGAAATCCAAGATAATAAACCAAGCCAATTGCTTTCCTATCAGTCCCTGCAGGTCTGGCCATGGTTTCTCACATGCTTCATCTCAAATTCCTCTCCTGCCATGTCCTTTCCCATCTCCATTGCTTCTTCCTGAGCTCAGCACAGATCCTCACTGTGCAGAATCTCTTGAGTTTTCTCTCTTACCTCCTTATGATTTAGACAGGCCTCCCATGCTGTGGGGCATTCAATTCCCTTCCACATCAATAACTAATGAAAACATTATTTCTACTTTGCATTCTTACTGTGTAACTATTGGATTCAAATGGGAATTATGAGAGATATGGAATAGGTGTTGATTTCCTAGCAATGATGAAAATTGTGGATACATTAGAAGTAATTGAGAAAGCAGCATAATTATATGAAATTACATGCACATGAACTTTTTGGTTTTTTTCATAATAATGGTTAACAGTTAATGGCATATCAACACTTTCAATAGTAATTGTGTCTTTATAATTGTAAGCAACTACCAGAATCTTCTGTGATGGAAACAGCGGAGGAAAAAAAACTGATAACTTTTTTTTAAAAGGATTTCTGTTCTAAGGAGTGCTGTATTAAGTATACTGTGCTCAATACAAATAGTGTTGACCATGAAAACAGCAGGAAAGCCACAGCATATCTAATTGCTAATAGATGGTTGTAATTCTATTGTGTTAGCTATTCTCACTAGTATTCAGAAACTTCTAAAACTTTGTCCTGCTCTCCTGAGTGTTTCTCTTTGCAGGATTACAAGGTAAAATGTCTGTGTTAATACTCACTTTGTCACCCTTTTCCAAAACACTGTAGTTACATTGGTATTCATAAATGTTTTATAATAAACACTGCACTCTACCTGTTAATCTGACCCTCTTGAGTAGGTTTCATGCACATTCTCTTTGGTAGCCTTTGATTGCATGCTTTGAAAAGCTGATTTTATTAGTTTTGTTTATTTGAAAAGCATTGAAGAAAGCAGCAATTGGCTAAATAGAGAAATTTTCCATAAGACTCAGAAAACTAGACAGCCACATCCCTATTGCAGAATATATGTCTCTACTTCAGCAGACAGGATACAGAAGGCAAAAGATCAGGGCAGCCCATGCTTGACTTGATTGAAACCTCTTACTCCTCCACACAGTATTTTCAACATAGCAAAAGTGGCTCATTTCAAACAGATCTCTTTTCTGGTTTATACTTACTGGTCTGGCATATTGTCTCTGTGAATCTTCCTTCAAAGAAATCCTGGCATAATTTTCCTGGCAATAGTTTCCTTTCCTCTTTATATAAGTTTTTTTACTGAGTTCATCATTATTTTGGGGTACTTTCATCAATATTTTGGGGTACTTCCAAGGAACCTGGATAATTGCTGTAATGTCCTGGCTTCCACCTCCCCTCCTCAGGGAGTGCACATTGGACCCTTTGTCTGGAATCCTTCTGAGATGTAATGTCACAAACATGAGTATGAATATTTGTGTGTCTATACCTTTCTTTTAAACGCCCCGGTCAAAAAAAGCACATGGCACAAGAAGCAGGAGGTTGTGAGGATTAAAGGAAGGTGAGATGGGAAAGGATGGATTCCAAGGAAGAGTATCAAATTTTAGCTGCAGTGTTAAAATAAAGTTTTAAATGTTCAAGCTACTAAATTATATGGGTGTTCTCAAGACAGATTCTCTGGCATCAATTAACAATACTTTCAGTAATTAATTGTAATTTACTTTCTACAGTCGTTGACCAAGAAGGTTTGCAGCTGATAGTGAGGTAATAAAATATACAATGTATATTTTAAATGTGCATTTATTCAAAAAGTTAATTTGAAGCTTAGTGAGCTAAAAATCTACATATGATGCACTTTAATGAGATTGCCTAAAGAAATAATACCTCAGAAACATGATTTATGTTTTGTGTGGAACATTACTCTAGGAGGGTAGGAAACACTAATATTTAGAAACACGTAGAAGTTGGATTTTTTAGAAGAATGACATCCTCTTCACAGACCACCAGCAGTGATGCAGCCAGCTGCCTGATGAGTTCGGGACAGAGGAAACAGAGGAACTGTTGCCTTTTAATTATCTTTGTTGCAATGTTATTCTCACTTCTGACTTTGAGGCCATGTTTTCTTGAATCACAATCTGACATGGAGTGATTAGGCAGCTTTTCTAATGAGAAATGCTGAAGTACAGGTCATTCAGGAAACGGAGTGCTCAGGCTTTACATTGCTTTTCTGTTATTAATCAGAAGGAAAGTATCAGATTCTCCTCTCTGAGGGGCAATCAGAGGCACACAGAGAGGCTTCATGGGGTGACAGGAACAGCCCTGGCCCCTGCTGCCCAGCTCCCAGCTACGGAGCTGCTTCCCCAGATGGCACTCTCTGTCTCCCTGAAGTGGGAAAGGAAGGCAAACTCTGGAGAGCCACAAAATCAGAAACAGTACAGAACAAGGACATCAATCAGCAAAGTTATTTATCCATCCTATGGCACTTTTTGTCCTTCAAGATCTCAGATCGAAAGGGTTTCAGCAATGATTTGGAGAGGCGTGGGGATTTCTCCATTTCTCCAATTGTTATTATGGGAATTCTTTTCATATTGTGAGTTGTGGAAAAAGAAAAAATACCACTAGAGATCATTGGCTGCAGAGGTTCCTCTTGCTGGTAGGAACTGGGTCTACCAGGGAAGCCTGTCATGTAATTCTTCTCACAAGCCAATTGCAGTGATTTCACGAATACAAGCCACACTGAGTATAAGCCGCATCTCTGGGTGTTGGTAAACATTTCGTTCTTTGTCCATAAATAAGCCGCACCCAAGTATAAGCCGCTCTGTCGTTCGCAGCGAGGACCCGCGTGCAACAAAGTTGCCAAATACTAACAGAACGGCGGCATGGCGGGGTTTACTGGCTCAGCTAAGGCTGTGCAGGCTCAGCCCGCTAGGGGCTGCTGATGGGACCAGGTGGCCCAGCTTGGTGGGGCCACTCGGGGCTGGCCACCGCCTCTGGGCTTACTCACCCCAGCCCCGCTCCCGCCGCGGTGGCGGGGGGCAGGGACGGAGCCCCCCGCCTCCTCCCTGAGCCATGGGGATGTCAGCACAGAGCCCCCTGCCTCTCCCCGCCTGAAGTAGGGAATTCCCCCACCTCCCTCCCACCCTCTGCGCTGCCGGCACTGAGCTGGCCCCACCCGCCGCGCAACACAGTAACCAATTTGTAACAATAGCAAAATCCTGGGCTTTACTGGCAGGTGCTTGGCTTGGCACCCTGGCTGGCACTTCTGGGGTTGTAAATGTCAGAAAATTATTCACATATTAGCAGCTCCTGAGTATAAGCCTTATTTCCGGTTTGGGAGCAAAATCTTAGTCGAAATGGTGCGGCTTGTATTCGTGAAATTACTGTAAACTCATTCTTATCCCTCATTGTTAATTATCACTCTTCCTAGGATCAACCACTCTGTTGAATAGAATCTGCTGATAATTTCCAGCCTAATTTTATCAATTACCATTATGTTTTTATTTTGAAAAAGTTTAATAAATTAAATAAATTAAATCTTCATGCATTAAGATATTTTAGCTTCAAAGTCAAACATCTCTGCATCTGGATTAAAAGTCTCAAAATTTTAAGGCTGTTTTTTCACTTTGAGAACAAGAGACAGAGGTTTCCTGGGATTTTCAAAAAGAAACTGGGATTTTGAAAATCCCAGTTGCAGAGTAACTGAACTCTTTTGCAAGTCTCTAGTTTTCTGCTAGTTTTCCTTCCTTTTTTGCTGTTTCTGAAACCTAAGTGGGATTTCAAACTTGACTGTAACGCTATGTACCACCCTGGCAAACAAAACAACTTCTCAGCTGGTGGGCACAAAATTTCATCTTCATCCCACAGTGGATGAGGTGTTGAAGCGTTTTAAACCTGTTTGATGTGGAACTAAATGTAATCCTTTTGAGCCTGCAAAAGCAAGTTTAGAAGCTATGATGCTGACAGAAATGTAAGCCAATCAAGTATGCAAAGTAAAAGTTTTAATAAAATTACACAGGGTATAAAAGCTTATTATTGACTGAGATGCTTCTCAGTTATTATACAGCTCCTGAAGATCTGTGTATTCATTGAATCCTTGCCTAACATCTAAATGAGTTAATATTTTTTTACACTTTAATGCTGAGCCAGTAAAGTAGTGACATTAATGTGTACTTTTGAATGTCATTGTTTGCTATCGCAAATGGTGAAAAAATGTCAAAATGGGATGTAGTTAGTTCTTGCAAAACCAAAACACACTGAGAAAGAAAAATAAGCTAAATGACCTCAGATCATTGTCTCATTTTTCATCAGAAGTCAGTACAGAAAAAGCAGTTGATCCCTTACCTTAAGTTTAATGAGTGCCAGGAGTATGTCATTCTTCAGTGACCTGCTGTGCTGTACTAAGATTACTGGCTTTTCTTTCTAAGCAGACTCACTTTAGATGTCTGCAATTTAAATACATTTGTGCATGACCTGGGAGGGGACAGGCAGGCAGTGTCCATTTTTGAGCATGGAGCAATTTCCTGAGGTTGAATTCCCTGTGAGTGCCAGTAAGCCCTTGCTTCATGGTGTTTAATGTGCAGTAAACACATGAGTAAGTTCTTGTGTGGTTCACATGGAGGTAATGTAGCCTGAGAGCATCAGATGGCAATTTGGTTCCTGCTGCACCTTAAGTGAGATGGGAGGAGAATATAGGAACTTTGGCTGTATGGATAAGCCCCAATGGGTTCATCTTCCCTAACAACACTTGACCAAAGTCTGAGCCAGGAATCTGGGTACTGCTGTCATCAGCAGAGGAAAGCAGGTACCTATTCTATAGTGACAGCAGCAGAACTGAACTCATCTCCCTATGGAGGTATTGCTCTTCCTTCACATGCTAGAGAGAAAGACCAGGTGGCTCTATCAGAGTACACAATTCAGTTTCAGAAAAATGCGGTTGTGTGGGATGGATCCCATCTTTCTTGGTAGCAACAGCTGCTAGGAAGACAGTGGTCGTGGTTTGTCCTGTGTAGGTAGATTCAGTAGCACAAAGTGCCTCTGGGGTCCGTGTGGCAGAGGAGGATGGTGCTCTGCAGCAGCATCACTATTCCTACCAAAATCAACAGAGCTGGTTTCTCTCTTTAAAATTAAAACCAGAATCCAATTCTAGCCACAAGCCCTATAATAAGTTTTCATCAAGAGCTAGGACTGAAAGTTACTAAAGATGTACATGGATGTGTGATCTGTGCTCATTAGGATCAGAGGGCAGAACATTGTTACTGGTAGAGAATCTTTAATTACACTCCTTTTCCCATGTTAACTACAAACTGAAACCACTGGGAGTCTTGCAAGGAATTGCAAAATATCCAAATTAGTCTTTCAGACTTGTGAAACTTGACTTTTAGAATGAGATTTGAATTAGCACCTGTACAACTTTATGGGCCTATAGGCCTACGAAATTCAGTGTGTCACTGGGACATGACACCAAGATTATTGATCCCCTCTCACTTTCATTTTCTAAGGTGCAAACACAACAATTTAATCAATGAAATTTTTCAAGTTCATTGGTTAAAAGGACAGTAAATCTTTTTTCTCCCTCCCAACTATACTCTACACTACATTTGTCTTTGTTCACATTCAGCCTACCATAAACCACATTTGAAATAAATTACTACATGGCAAATTTATTAGTTTTATTTGACTTATGTTACCAGAGTGGGAAGTCATTGATATTTCATCATTTGGGACATGTATTTCTTATTTTCTTTTGAACTTTTTGTCTTTAGAATATTTTTTTCAAAAGGAATTTTAGAACATGTGAAGACTACTTAAAAGTTTTTTTCCCTTATGTTTGCCTTCCTTCTCCCTTTTCACTTCATAAGGTAGTTTCAATAATGCTAGTTGCATTTGTACATTTGTATAAAATTAATTTATATCTTTTCTTTGGTACCATAGATACCAGAATACCTCTGAGTGGTATCAATTTGTATTGCATCAAATGCATCTTGTCGAGATGCTTTAAAATGAAAGGGTAAAATACAGGCTACTCTTTTTACCTATAGGTTCAACAAAGATTAATAAATTTTCAATGTAAGTGCAATGTATTTAAACACATAATTAATGTGCATTAATACAGAAATTCCTGCCAAGTTCTTCTAATTTATTTTTATTATTTCTTAATAAGAATTTTAAAATTTTTGTTCTGGCAGGAATTTGTCAATTTCTTATTTAGAGATCACATCACTTCAGATTATGTCCAAATTAAATGGGCTGAAATTGAAGAAATGAAAATTTAGTGATGACTGAATATCAAGGTAGCAGAAAGATCTATATCAAGATTACTTTGAGGAGCCTGTTCTGGTGGAGGGTGTTCCTGCACATGGAAGGTGGGTTGGAACTAGATGATCCTTAAGGTCCTTTCCAAATCCAAACCATTTTAGGAGTTTATGACCTTCTTTCCCACGTGTAAGACTTGAGAGAATATTTTAGAAGGCTTGGCTGATTTGAGGGTAAAACAATTTCCAGATCTTGATTGCACCACTCAGCTGAGTTCTGAGGCCTCACTATGTTCACATAAAGCAAGGAAGTCTGGAAGATATTTAGTAACTAAAAATAGAGGCCATACTGAAAAGTACTTTAGCTTGAATTCTTCAAACTGCTGTGCAGCCCTTCCAGAATAAGCAGCAGAATCTGCATCACACCAGAGACTTGTAATTGCTGGGATGAAGATGTCTGTGTTCCCTGCCTGGGAAGGGTCCCAATCTAGTGGTCATGACATGACTGGATTCCAGGGCTGTTTTTCCCAGAGTGAATGTCTGCTTCTGAGAAATGTCTTGTGGTGACAACAGCAACAGCATGACTTACTACTCCTCCTGCCACACACTCTTTCTTTCATCAGAGGGAGAAAAAACCACTTCATTCAGCTTTTCATCTATTATTTTCTCAGAATAATGCCTGAAGCCAGCTGCACACTTGGTCTGTGTTTATCCAATACAGTATTTACTACTGTCCCTATTCTTGCTTGAGGACCAAGCAGGGACTTTACCTCATGATGGGCACTTTATAGCCACTACTGCTTGCTTTGCAGTTCATATAAATGGCTTCAGGAAAAGTGGATGCCTTCTTGTTTGAGCGTATCTCATTATAAAACAGAGGGAGTAAATCCCACATTCCAACTGGAAAACTGTGGAGACCAACTTGAGAAAGATAATGAGGACCTCAAAATGTTCAGCTGCAGCTTTTTTTTTATTAAAGCTGTAGCTGCCTGGCTGACAGAGAACAGAAGCAATAAGGCAGATGCTGCCCTGCCTCCCATATGTCCACTGTACAAAATTAAATCCCAGCTCCAGTGAGTTAGCACTGAATGGTGAGAAATCTTGTCCTCTAGAGTCCCAGCAGACCAACTTGTTTGCCCAGCAGCTCTCTCCTGGGTGTGCTGCACCTGCTGGCAGGCAGCCTGCTGCAGCAGTCACACAATGGCACTGTTTGTACCAAAAACGAGGGGTGAGAAACAGCCCTGGGAGAGCAGCAGAGGAGCAAAGCATCTCTCCTTAAATCCTGTGAAATACTTGGGCTTATGTGTTCTGACTTGGTTCAGGGAGCAGAGATTCTCTTTTTCTGTTTGAACAAAAATCATTGAATGGAGCATGAAAAGAGAAGTTTGGGAGCCTTAGGACATGTTTGATGGTTGCACACATTCTTAATAGAGCAACAGAGTAGTTGCTTAAGGGAGTGCTTTATACCCACCCCCGACATGCTGCAAAACATGGCACAAAAGCTCCCAAGAGACATCAGCTAACAATAAAATTGCTACCTATAATCACACAGCAAGAAGAATGGAATTATTTTCTTTCACAATATTAAATATACTTTTTTTTTTTTCAAAGCTTCTTCCTGCAGGGAGTAGCATTTGCACAGGCATTTGGAAGAAAGTGCCTGTATTTGCTGCTGAAGTAGGCAGGGACAGCACTGCCTGCAAACACCAAGATCTTCAGAAAAGCAGGAGAATAGAAGCTGGGAAGGTTCAAATAGTTAAAGTCAAGTCCCTCTGATGGCATTTTTACAGGATAACTCCCCAGATGGAATGACTTGAACTTCTGCTACTATTATTAAAATGTGGGAATATTTTTTCTCTTTCACTTCAAGTACTCATCACCAGATGTATAAATGCTCTAAATACTGTGTCTATGAAATGCTTCTTGACAACCTTTTAATAATAATAATTAAAATCTGTTTACAAAGTCAGATGAAGAGAAGGCTGACTTAGTTTGCCCTGTGACTTGTGACTTTGCTGGCCTAAAGGTTCCTGGTGACAGAGACAGTAATAGTTTTTGACTGTGAAAAAGTCTTAGCTCTCCAGCAGCCCCAGCCAGAGCCTGATGGAGTGTTTTGTGTCAGCAGAAAATTCTGACATATTGTATTTTCATACCCATGATGGTATAAATGACTTCAAGCTTTGAATAAAATACAGTAGCTGGTCTATCTGTTTAAATGATTAAGCAAAAAGCCAGGGAGAAATCTCTCCTGTCTTTTCTGTGTCTGCTTGCTGTGCCAAGTACATGAAGAAAGCATGAAGACATTAGTATGAGATGCATTTTCAGCCAGAGAGCTTTTAGGGAAATTACAGGGTTCTGCAGAATTTCATTCCCCATTACGACTGACTAGTGTTAAAGTGGAAAAGGAAAGATCTCTTATACCTTTCCCCCTTTGAGAATATGAGAATATGTTTAGGCAGAATGTTATATCTAATTGAGAATAATTATCCTATGAAACCAAGGCTGCTGTTTCTTTTTTTCTTTTTTCTATTTTTTTTTTGGTGGCAGTTCACCATTAATATGTACAAAGTAGAGCATTGCTGTGACATTTTGTGGATAGTTTAAAGCACTGAGAGTATGTCCCTTGTTATGACCCACAGAACAACAATAAACAAAGGAACAGATTTTACTTGACTAAACCTTCATCTCTAAGCCCAAAAAAGATTTTCTTTGCCAAAACATGGCACTGCAGGGGTTAGACTCTGCTTTGGTAGAGTCCACTTCCTTTGCCAGATAACATTGCATTGAATAGAATTCTGTGGGTACATTTCAGATACCTGGTGACAGGCACTGTAGAGTATCTGTGAATTAAAAGAGTATTTTAACATTTTGTATTTTCTTGTCTATCCACTTCAAGCAGGTCAGTGTACATTGCCCTTTATAAGCCAGAGAAGGCAAAAATCTTACAGGATTTTCCCTCATGCCTGGAGAGGCTCACCAGGCATTGTAAGGTACCTCGGCAAAGACTGCACCACTGGCCCCTAAAAAAGATCTTATAAAGTTAAACTGCTATGTCTACCCTGGTCAACATCCACTGTTTGATGCATTAGGATTTAATTCTAATTATTTCTAACTTGAGAATAATTTGGTAATTAAATATAACCAAAGAAAACATGGAGGGAGGGAAAGAATGGTCTTGTGTCTATTATTTGCAAGTCATGTGCACTAATCTTACTCATACGAACACAGAAAACATTCTAGCAATAGTGCCCTGGTTTTTTTAGGTTTTTTTTTTTTTTTTTAATGTCTGTGTCTTCATGTTGTACATATTCTTCCTCTTTCTGGATCCTCCCCAAACATAGTCGTAAAAAACTCTCCACAAAGTACAGTAATTTCACGAATACAAGCCGCACGGACTATAAGCCGCATCTCTGGGTGTTGGCAAACATTTCGTTCTTTGTCCATAAATAAGCCGCACCTGAATATAAGCCACTCTGTCGTTCGCAGCGAGGACCCGTGTGCAACAAAGTTGCCAAATAGTAACAGAAGCGCGCCATGGCGGGGTTTACTGGCTGAGCTAAGGCTGTGCAGGCTTGGCCCGCTCGGGGCTGCCGACGGGGCCAGGTGGCCCAGCCCGGTGCTGCCGCTCGGGGCCGGCTACCGCTGCCACTGGGCTCGGTCACCCCGGCTCAGCGCTGCCCCGTGGTGGCAGACAGGGATGGAGCACCTCCGCTCCCATGGCAGCGGCAGCGGGAAGGGACGGAGCCTGCCTGCTCCTACCACGGCGGGTGGGGGCAGGAGCCCCCAGCTTACCCCACGGACCGCAGGGATGGCAGCACAGGCCCCCCCGTCTCTCCCCCGGGCTGCGGGAGAGGAGGGAAGGAGAGAGCTCTCCCGCCTCTCCCTGCCCCGTGCTGCCTGCAGGGAGCCAGGCTCCAGCCACGGCGCAACACAGTAACAATTTGTAACAATTGCAAAATGCCGGCCTTTACTGAACGGTTGCTCGACTCGACACCTCGGTTTCCACTTCTGGGCATGGAAATGTCAGAAAATTATTCACATGTTAGCTGCTCCTGAGTGTTAGCAGCATTTCCGGTGTGGGAGAAAAATTTTAGTCAAAATGGTGTGGTTTGTATTCGTGAAATTACTGTACTCTAATTTACTGCTTCTAAACTCTTTATTACCTTCTAAACTCTTACTGCCAGTTGTAGTGAGATGTTCCTGTAGCAGGAGCTCACAGCCTAACTCCCTTCTAAGGCTCTCCCTGGTCCTGTGCTGGGGATTTATAGATTTGCTTTTTCAGTGTAACTACTGAAGCTGAGTTTGGAACAACACCCCGATATGGCTGAAGGATGCTTTGCTCCCCTCTGCCACAACTACCTAACACAGGGAGAAAAAAATGCAGATGAAAGACATCACAGCTGAAAGCTCTCTCTCCTTGGCTGTTAGCATACACTTTACATGCTAAATTGATGGGGAAATTAGAAAAGGTCACAAAGATGATGTTACCTTGTGCCTCTCACAGTGGGACAGTCTCATCTATTAACACTTCTCATCAGCCAAAGGAATCCCTTACTTTCAAGCCTGTCCCTGAAACCAGGATGGGGGTGAGGTAGGTGCTATCCAGCTTACAGCGTTACTGAGTGCCAGCTGACCTATGGCCCAGAGTTCAGGAACAGTTTAACTAAGTCATGTCGTTAAAAATGGGATGTGATGCTGTTACTCAGGCTGAGTGTTAGCATCCTGTTCCCAGCAGTGCAGCTCAGTAAGGCACTCAGAGCATCACTGTGCCATGTGAATTCAGCATGAGGAGGCTGCCCCAAGTACGACTCCCACATCTACTGAGAAAAATCAGAGTTGTTGAAGATGAAAAGCTTCAGCTTAGAGTAGGATGTTGTGTTCTACATACAGACCTCACTAGTATTCCCATACTATTCACTTTCCTGAGATTTCAATTAAAACTAAAGTCTTTTAAGGGCCTATTTTTCTTCTCACACACCAGTTCTGAACTTCAACACTTTCTCAAAGGCTGTACTTTGGCCCCTCACCCTGGTAAGCCCCTTCACAGCTGGTGAGAGCTCACAGACGTCAGCACATCCGCGCTCAGAGCTGGCAGGGTGAGGTCAGGCATCTGCTGTGTGCAGAAACACTGTGTACACAAACACAGAGCACAGCATTAGCCTCCTGTAAACACACCTCCTCTCGCTCCCCAGCCACGGCAAAGGATTTAGCACTCAAATCAGAAGCCTCCTGAGGCAGAAGAGGACTGCAGGAAATATTTTTCAAGGATCAAGGAGCATTTGCCTAGCTCCTAAACGCCAGAGAACCTCTCTTTCAAATTTTCAGTGACGTTCTCTTTCAAAAAATAAGACCCAAGCCTGGACTGTTTCCCAAAGGCAAAATGGGCTAAAAAAAGCTTCTGCAACAGAAAGAATTTTCACTCTGCATGACAGTTTGACTAATCTTGGCTGGTGCATCCATCAGCTTTTAGCTGCAAACCTAATGGCCCTATAGACAGACAGGTAGGAAAAGCGCTTTTATCAATGCCTATGGCTTTGAAGTCAGGTTTCAGACCAGCAGCTGCTGACAAATATTTTGCTTGATGGAGAAAGGGATCATTATTTTTGTGTTTCTGACCAGAAGAAAAAAATCTTGGGAGCTTCTTTCCTCATCTTTGCAAAATCCCCATGAAGCACTGGGGTGTCCCCTAGCTCCAGTAGGTTGTCTCTCCTGCATGTTAAAAACCTTTTGCAAGCAAAACATCCCAGTTAAATCAATGAAAGTGTTGCCTGGATGAGGATTTGCCCTTGTTGGTGTTAAGCTGAGTGGAAAGATCTTTAGATGATTGATTTCCCAAACCTCTCAGCATTGGAGTATCCTGTTCCTGAATCCTCTGCTCAGCCAGAAGGCAATTATGTGCTATCTCATCAGTGGTGAATGGGAGGAAATATCTCCCTCATGGTGCAACATGTGATAATGATGCTCACTCAGGGTATGTGCCTTTTCCACTGCTGTTGCTCCAGATGCAGATTTATGTTTTTGTGAGGTGTTCCTCAGCAGTGCCATTGTCTGGCAAACACCTTCCCACCATATATGAGGTCTCATCCTACAAACTGGTGCATCCTGAATTTCATTTTATTCACTCCAGAATCACTTGATATTTAAAATTTTGCTTTGATTGTTGACAGTCACCTTACCCTGCAGAGCTGGAGGACAGCTTGCAGATACTCCCTGGCAAACAGAAGTGCCAGGGAAATGCCAGTTTCCTTCCTCTGCAAAAATTGCCTTGGAAGGAATGGTGGAGAATGAACTGGACAGGTGCAAGAAATCAGAAACTAGGACCTGTAGTGCTGCTGCAGATGCAGTTCTTTGTTTCTGTCCATGCATCTTGAGCAGTTCCCCAAAAAATCTTCATAGAGCTGGCCCCTTGCTGGTTTTGGTTTTTTGTGTCAGAAAACAGGTACAGATAAAGCTTTCAGAGGGGCAGAGGATCACACAGAGGCTGTTTCATAGCTGGCCCATGCCACTGTGGTTGATGCTGGTTTGATACACATTTCCAGCTCTATCCATAGGGGCTCTTACTGCCAGAACTGCTGATGACATCCTGGTTTACTTCCCACCAGTGTTCTAGTGCTCTCTGTCAGGGGTGCTTTCTGCTCCTGCTTGCCTCTCCAGTGCATAAAAGATGTCAGTAATGCTCTGGAGCTGTCTGTCCAGATCAGCCTAGGCATTGCAGAGCTGCTGAGAGACTCTGAGCTCCTCCTGACCCATCCCAAGATAATGTACTGGTACATTATTTCCCACTGCCAGGGGGAGCCTGACTACTCTCCAAAAATATGAGAGGGCTTTTCAATGCAACTGGCTGCTAGAGAAGATCCATTTCCAGGAGATTATTGTGCTGCAAGCAAGGATCACAGGGTGCTTGTCCATCACTGGGGCAGCAGGAGCATTCCAAGGTCTCACATATGACAGTGAGCACAGCAGATGGTCCAAGGGCTATGGCAGCAGCAAGTGGTGACTGAAAGACCAGGAGGAGCAAGAGGAGAGGACAGGCAAAGTGTGGATTGATGAGGGTATTTTCTGGAACATGAGACTTTTCAGGAAAAATTTTCCAGCGTCGTTGGTTTATTTCTGGGGAAGCCCACACTGCCTGACTTCTGACTTGATAAACTCAGTGGATCTTTTTCCTCCTCCTGCAAGGTCTTGTGGCAAAGCTGAGTGTTCATCAGCACACAGGGCTGGAATGACTTCTGTCTCCACAGAGTCAAATATATACTGCTGCCAATACTAAGCTTCCTTCAAAAATTGAAATTGTTTTGAAAGTAGTGGTAATGAAGAAATTCTTGGTTTTGTAACTCCTCTCTGCCTTCACTGTGAAGGATCACTTGAGGCTTTTTTATTTATTAGAATGAGAGGAAGACTTTGCCATTGTTTTTACCTTTTCCTTCAGCATGGTAGTCCTGCTTCAAACAGGTGCAAATAAGAATAAGAGCAGGAGCACCAGCTGCCTCTACCTGCTTTGTGTAACTGACCAGGCTCAGAAATGTCTTCCTTACCCAGTCCCTGTTTTTTGGAAGTTATATACCATCATTCCAAGGCAACAACTTCTCTCTCTCATGACATAAACAAAGCCTGTATTAATTATTCAGTGTGGCTCAAGACATTTTAATAATTAAACATAAAAGGCTAGAAAAAAGGCTAATGCTATTGGTACCTTTCCCAACAATCAGGACTGCCAAATGGAACAGTTCTGTGGAGGGAAGATGATTCCTCTTCCCCTTGGTCAGCAGAAGTTGTCAGAGAAGCTGTACATGGGGTAACCAGCCCACTTCTGCCAAGTGATCCACCCTGCACAGCATTCAGAGAAAGAAATCAAAGTCTCCCTCTTTCCAGCTGTGTCCCAAGGGCAGATCTACCACTCCCTCGAGATGACTGGAAGCTCAGCACACTCAGATGAGTGTAGATCAGCATCTCTCTACCAGATGTGCAGTCTGAACCAGGCTTGTATGCTTGCAGTTGTGATTTACTGGGCTGAAGGTAGAGCCTGCAGCACGGGTTTTATATGAGCCCCCGTTCCCCAACAGGCTACTGCAGTCTTGGTGGTGTTGTTGTGTCCTCCCACAGTTTCTTAGGTCCTCACTTCTCACCCTGTATCTCCTCTTTTCCTGTGTGTTGCTCTGGAAGTAAAGGACAGACGCCTTGGCTCAGACACGTTTCCATAAGCAGAGAGAATATCTTGCTTGACAAATTGGTTCCCATTTTCCAGAGTGTATTTTACTTTACCAACAAGCTATACACTTGGCAGACACACTGCAGCTGGGATGCCTGTGAGTAGCTTTCAATAGACACCCTTTTTGCAACATTTAACACTATTCAATTGCTAATACATTGGCATGGTTTCCCAAGCATTGTCATGAGAGGAAGAAAAGCCAGATAGTTGATATTTACACTAGAGCTGTGTTCTCATCGTTGTGGTCCATTTTCCACATAAGACACTAAAAGGAGTATGTGCTCATTCCTTATTTCCTTTTTTGTACCTTTTTGAGCCCCATGATTAGAGGTGTCTTTGCTGCTGCTTTACAAATTTCACACATCATAGCTCGTGTTACCCACTCCTTGTTCTGTCATGTGCATCTCTGGGAAGAGTCTCTGCCTCTGTGCCTCTTCCAAGTGGGCAGCTGAAGAGAGCAGTGAGGTCCCATCATCAACAACGCCTTTAATGGCTGAGAGCTTGTGAGGATTGGTAGGCACTGACTGCTTATACAGGCAAAACAAAGCCAGATTATTACACAGTTTACCCATACTTATAGGTTACTACATTCATACAAAATTTTCCACTCAGACTCCTTCATCCCGGTCCCCTTTAGAAACAAAATCTTCTGATTATTTTTCTTACACTAGTAATGTCCTTTGTTATCTCTTTCCCCAGCAAAGTCCTTGCTGCATTTTCCCTTGTCAAAGCAGTCACTGTCTGAGGGTCAGAGTGACCAGACACAATATTTTAATTTCTGTTCTAGTCTTGAGTTTCTCTCTCCCTCAGCTTTCACTGTACCAGGGCCAAAGGGTCTGTGGAACTGCCCAGTTCAGTTTCTGTTGCTGTCTCATCTCCAACAGGAGCTTCCCACCTCTCCTTACCCTTCATGTGACACAGTCCCCACCAGTCCTGGTGCCCTCCCCTGTACTTGCTCCAGTCTGACAATGTCTTTCTCATTCTGGGGAGCCCTGAACTGGACCCAGGGCTCCAAGTGTGGTCTCACTGGGAAGGAATAGAGATGAATAATCACTCTCCTGGATACTGAGAGGATTACAGTAGTTTCACGAATACAAGCCGCACGGATTATAAGCCGCACCCCCGGTGCCTCGACAATGTTGCTGTCTTTGTCAATAGATAAGCCGCACCCCGAATATTAGCCGCACTTTCGTTCGTCGCGAGAATCCGTGCGCAGCTTTCACAAATTGGCCAATTAGTAACAGGATCGCGGCATAGCGGGCTTTACTGGCTCGGGGCGGGGCCAGGAAGGCTCGGCCCGCTCATGGTTGCCGACGGGGCCGGGTGGCCCAGCTCAGCGCCACGGCTCGGCGGGGCTGGCCGGGTGGTGCTGCCGCCGCCACCGGGCTCGCTGGCCCCCCTCTCCCGTCAGCACCGCCCCGCTGCCACGTTCGCTAGCCCCGCCGGCAGGCTCGCCGGCCGCGCCGCGTTCCCTAGCCCCACCGCCGGGCTCGCCGGCCGCGCCGCGCTCCCTAGCCCCGCCGCCGGGCTCGCCGGCCGCGCCGCGCTCCCTAGCCCCGCCGCCGGGCTCCCCGGCCACGCCGCGCCGCGTTCGCTAGCCCCGCTGGCGGGCTGCCGCCGCCGCCGCCGGGCTCGCTGGCCGCCCCCTCCCGTCTGCACCACCGCCGCGTTTCCTCGCCCTGGCCGGCACTGCAGGCCCCCGCACCGCCGGGCTCCCCCACGTTGCTGGCCCTGATTCTGCTGGGCTTCCCCCGCTGCCAGGCAGCCCCACCCGCCGGCCTTCCTGCTTCTGCCATGCTCCCCTGCACTGCTAGCCCCAGTTCTCCCGGGCTCCCCCGCCCTGCTGGCCCGGGCTCTGCCGCCCCCCTGCCCCGCCCTGCTGGCTCAGGCTCTGCCGCCCGCCCCCACACTGCAGGCCCCGCCTCTGCCAGGCTTTCCCACCTCTGCCGGGGCCGGCCGGGCTCCAGCTTGGCTTGGGGCTGCCGCGGGCTCTCACTCCCGTGTTGGCAGCTTTTAGAATTTTGTTAATGTATTAGCCGCCCCGGAATATTGGCCGCACTTCCGGGTTTCCACCAAAATTTTGGTCAAATTGGTGCGGCTTGTATTCGTGAAATTACTGTACTTTAGTAAAACTAATGATCCTCTCACCAAATCCAGCCACATCACCCCCACTGACCCTGCAGTGCAAATCGTATTATTCTTAGCCTTGCTGCCCTCAGTGCACTGTTGTTTTAGCACACTCTAAACACAGAAAAGAAATTAAAGAGGAGAAAGGCTATTCACTGTTGAAACTGTTCATGCTGCAACAAAGAGCCAGCTTAGTCCAGGAAGGGGTTTGACAAGCGCCTAGACCCAGCAGGGTCCCAGAGACAAAAGTCCCTGGAAACACAGTCTCCCCATGTTCCCAGTGGGAAAGCTGTGGAGCCCAAAGCACAGGCCCTCAGAGCCTCTCTGGACCTACTGCAACCCCTAAAATCATGAGCCAGTGTCTCAGCCCTGCTCTAGCCTAAGGGCTAAGTGACTACACAGATTTCATCTGTCCCTGGTGCAAAACCCATCACTCTCATTTATGTGCATGTAATAAATGACCTGAGATTATTATATATTTCCTCTAAACTGTCACGTTGCAAACTATGACCAATCTGACTGTCCAACATAATAAATGACAATTTAAACTCTATTCATTACAGGCACTATCACAGCTACTTCAGCGCAAAGTTGTGTTTGTGCTGTTGTATAATGAAGCATGTTCCAGCTTGCTGACAGCATTAAGGTCTCTGGTAATTATCCTATTTTTCTTATCTCTGTGAGTCATAGAATAAACAGAACAAATGGTAAGTGAGGATTTGTGGTTAAGACAGTGTTAGGTTGCCTTTTTTCAGGCCAACCATGTTGAACTATGAAGGATGTACAAATCCTTGGCAGAAATAGCTCTAAATCAATTCTATGAGGAGCTGCTTGGTCTCTTTTATGTATTTTTTTTATCCTTTGGTAATCGATGATCTATTTTAGCTTTGATCTGACAGCAAGATTCGGAAATCACTTTTCCCCACATGAAAGTACTACTTCAAATTGCAGATTATTTAAAAATGTGAAAAGATATAAGGTAAACCAAGCCCATAAATACTGAAGAAAGAATCCTCTTTCACCTTTATGCCTTTAACCTGAAGTATGTACAGTAATTTCACGATTACAAGCCGCACCTGATTATAAGCTGCACATTACAGTACAGAATGTGATAAAAGGTATCTATTCTGTCACCATCTCTTGAGGGTGGGGGCAGTGATCCTTTATCTCCATGGGAGATATTCTGCTAATGGGCCATCCATTGAAACCAGGCAGGGCATTGTTCTTTATCTTTTCACAACCAATCCTTCCTCCAGCCAGTCATTTTCTGCTAATGGCCCATTGAGTCCCACTGTGTGACTGATAAAATTACTTCATCCCATTGGAAGTTGCTCCAGCCAGAGGGAAGAGCCCAACATTTCTTACCAAGATAAAAACAGAGGTTTTGGGACACTAAGGTAGCTCCTTTCTCCACCGGACTCCAGAGGAAAACCGGATTTCTCCACATAACCGCTGGACCTCTGGAGGGAAACTGCACCTTCTACAGGAGCATTGCTCCAACTGAGCCACATCTGTCACTGCAGGAGGATGCAGCCACCATTTAATGGGACTGCTACCAACACCCTGCCTGACGGGGTGTCAGGTTGTACTCTGACTTTGTCAGGGTTTGGAGTTTGTTTCTTTGTAGTACTGTATTTCTATTTTAATTTCCCTAGTAAAGAACTGTTATTCCTAATTCCCATATTTTTGCCTGAGAGCCCCTTGATTTCAAAATTATAATAATTTGGAGGGAGGGGTTTACATTCTCCATTTCAAAGAGAAGTTCCTGCCTTTCTTAGCAGACACCTGTCCTCCAAACTAAAACAGCAACTTTTTGTTCTTTGTCCATATATAAGCCGCACCTGATTATAAGCCGCACTTTGGGTTCGGACCAAAATTTTGGTCAAAATGGTGCAGTTTATAATCGTGAAATTACTGTAATTTAAACAAATTCTGATCATGATACAGAGCAACATGGGAATTAAGTGAATTCTATTCTGTGATTTGAAGTTGTCCTAATCAATCATGCTAAAGCCACAGAAAAGTTAATGTACCTGAAATTCAGTGAGAAGTTTCTACGTCCGCAGCACCTCTGTGTTTACCAGCTCTGTCTTTGTTGAGCTCAGTTTTGCTTCACCAAGGGTCAGTTGCTGTAGGAAGACTGGAAAATTTAAAAGTGCCGTTAAAAGTATATAGCCAGTTGTATGAGAGTTTATTTGACTGAAATGCACATTTAAAATTCATTGTCTTATTATCTGTGTTACAAGAATTGCTAAAAGGGCTTCAAACGGTGATACTTCTACTGACGGTTCCATCAATGCCTAATGCCTATCTTTAGATACTGTTACAAAGATCTTATAATTCCAACAAGTAAACCCAGCTTAAGACACAGTGCCCTTCATTTATTACTTTTTTGATATATGTGCTGTTTGTATGAACAAACTTCTTTCACCAAAATTATCTGGGGAGACATTTCATAGCATTTATAGTTTCTGTCATCGGGAGAAAAGATATATAGTAGAAACATAGTTCTATCTAACACATATTGCCTCTGAAATGATCCTTCTCTCTGCCAGTGCTACACAAATTTTCATGGAGAGGGATGCACTATTCCTTCATCAATTAAATGCTAATAACACTACAAGATGCTGTTTGCTTCCTTTTCTCTTATTTGGAAAGCTGGATTAACTATGCAAGACAACTAGTGAGGGAGAGGAGCCTGCTTTAGCCACAACTGCTTGTTTCACTTTAGTGTCCCTGGGAATTTCGAAGGCTGGATTTAGCATTTTGAGATAGGGAAATAGTAAAGCAAGGTGGCAACCAGAATTTTAATTTTATAGGAAATTTCACTAGTTTGAAGTTTGTTTTCACTCTAAAGCAGAACAAAATAGCACATGAAAGTATTAGAGGAAAAGGCTGGATAGGAGGTAAGTAAGGTAAAATATTTTCTTTCAGTTTGTCTTCTTTTTCCATTCTTTCCAATATAAGATTCAACATGTTTAGAAATGACAGTCGTTTCAAAATAGTGAACAACTCCAAACAAAAATAGATTTAAGCCATCTCATTTAATAGAATTAAATTCTTCATTATATGAATATTCAGCCTTGCCTTAAGCATGTTTTCAAATGAGAGAATATTACACCAGGGAAAATGATCCACTTTTGCTTTATGAAGCAGAATAATAGGATGTTCTGCTGCAGGGAAGCTGTGTGCTAAAGAGCAGTGGAAGAGGCTAGGAATCTACTCATCCTTTTTGTTGTCTTTGGCTACTGACTCCTTTTTGCCTCAGACCTTTTGCACCTGACTGAAAAACAACCAGGTACTGTGTACTGCTAGCTTGGTAGAGCATGGCCAATGGGGAGAAATTATGGACTGTGGCCAGGCAGAAGAGACAAATAGGGAAAATATTGAAGAGTTTAATAGAATCATGAAGTACCAGGTTGGAGGGGAACCTCAAGAATCATCTTGCTCAACCTTTCTTGGCAAGAGCACAGTCTAGACAAAATGGACCAACACCCTGCCCAACTGGATCTTACAACTGGCTAATGTCGGGGAGTCCACCACTTCTCTGGGGAGATTGTTCCAGTGTCTGGTTATTCTCATTGTGAAAAATTTTCCTCTTGTCTCCAACTGGAATTTCCCCAGGAGTACCTTGTACCCATTAACCCTCATATTCTCCATGTGACTCCTTATAAAGAGGGAGTCCCCAACTTCTTTGTAGCCACCCTTTAAATAGTGGAATATGAAGAAAAGGTCTCCATCAAGCCCTGGTTTCCAGGCTGAACACATCCAGTTCTCTCAGCCATTTTCATAGAACAGGCTTCCTGATCCTTTAGTAATCTTTGTGACTCTTCTCTGTACCCTCTCCAGACTGTTCACATGTTTTTTGCATAACAAGGAGCAAACCTGAACACAGTGTTCCAGGTGTGGGCTGGCAAGTGTTGAGTGGAGTGGTATAATGATTTCTTTATTTCTTCTGGTGATGCCCTTGTTGATGCAACCCATAATCCTTTTCCCATTGGCTTTCTTTGCTGCTGAAAGAGATAACAGAAGAAAGAAGAAAATGGTGATTTTAAAGAAATCCAATGCATTTACTTGAGGCTGAAAAAGTTTCTTTTGCATTTTACTGTTAAACCTGTTAATGTGTTGAATATAAACTAGGATATTGTGCCTCTAAAGTTATAGATTTTGGCTGTGAGTTCTGTCTTGTTTGAAATATAATCTGATCAATTGCATAATGTCCTTAGAGAAACATGCTATCAAAAGACAAAAATACCATAATTTCAAAGGTTCTGAGCATTTACTCTTCTCATTGAGTACTGACAGGAGTAGTGAATGTTCACTGCCTCTGAAACTATGCTTGAAAGTTGTGATTTTCCTCTTTTTTTTCATGATGAATATGACATTAAATTTATATCAGCTCAGTATAACTGTTTTATAAGCATCACACACTGAAGTGAAACAAAAAGACCTAGAAGAAAATAAAATGGAGATTGCCTAGGGATTGCAGTTTGGAGGAAGAGACCAACCATTATTTCATCTTTATCAAAATCTTTAGACAAAGGCTCAATGTTAACACTGAAGGGGAGTTTTGCCTATCAGGAGCAGAGATACAAGCAGGCACAAATAGGCACAAAGTGTACAAGGTACAGGAAACTCAATATTAAGCCAGACAAAGATGGTTTTGCAAGGACATGTATCTTTCTACCAATACTGCTTGGCTGTTCTTTTCAAGGGGTTTATACTTCATCACTGTTCCCAGAACAAGTCACCAAAGTCTGAGTAGCCAGTTCTTCAGTCAATTTGAACTACTGTATCCTTTGAAGTCTGTAAGGAAGCACCAGTTTATAATTGCCATGGGCCTGGCCCAAGGTTTCTAAATAAGAAAAGACATTAATTACATATGGAAAGAGCCATCAATTCCAGATTGCATTGAGAGACAATGGTTATAATCTAATTGTAGTTTTCCACTTTTCATGACAGTCCATGACGCCAGCAGGTTATTTAATTACAGCTTCTTTTCTCAGCCCAGCACACTTTGTTATTGCTATCTGGAAAACTAGATGAAATTAATTAAGAAATAAGGTGTTAGATATTAGGTCAAGATGAATAGGCCCATCCAAGAAAATATGAAAATAATGATGAATATTTATCCAAAATCTGATGAACTCATAGAGGTATCAAGACAATGAAAGAGACACCATTTTTCCTAAGTAAGAGGACTGCTTGAATGGTCTTCCATTTATTTTCAGTCTACCCCTAAAGCTCACTTCCTAATTAAAGACCTGAGGGTGTACAGCCAATTTTTAATATGAGTTTTTGTGTTCAATCTGTTTTTAGCCTATAATTTTGCTAAAGCATCTCTGGCTGCTCAGTAACAGACCCATCCAAAGCCTTAAATAGAAAGATGTTGGCGTTTCACATCAAGAAGCAACAGCCACAATTTTTTTATTTGTTTTTTAATACCCCCTCATGATTGTTCCAACAATGATGTGATGGTCAACCTACTTAAACTGTAGCATTGTGTAATTCTGGAGCACAAACCTTTTTCTTTTCTCCAGAGAGACTTTGATGCCAGTTTCCCACCACCCTTGTAAGTACATCCCCGTCTTTTATAAAGCATAGCCAAAAACTTTAAAAGCTGCCAGCTGAGTGAAAGCATCACTGCACACTGAAGCTAAATATTACATTAAAGAAAACATCCCTTCATTCAGTATTTACTAGGAAGAAAACTAGGCCTTTTTTAAGAACCCTTTTTTTCTTTCCCATATAGGGAAAAGTTTCTTCCCATTTGCAGGCTTCAGAGAATAGACATTTCTGCTTTTAAGACTTCTAGCAGATGTTTAACAAGTTCAGTCAAACTAAAGACCATGCTCCATCCTTGGCATGCTGGGCAGGTGGAACATTTCCTAACACTGCTTCCTGGCAAAGATCAAAATGAGCAAAGTGAAAGGGGAGGCAAGTGCTGAAGAATCCATTCACCTCCAAAAAACCGGAGGTGTTTTCATCTTGGCTGGGGAGCCTTTACAAATCCCAAACTACTCATTATATTCCATTCACGTGTTTTACCCAAAGTGGAGTGGAGTCCACTTGGAAGCAATAGGTTATTCTTGAATTTTAAATTATTTCTAAATTATTTTTTTTTTTTTTTTTTTTTTTTTTTTTTTTTCCCACCTCTGTCTCTGAGATCTGATGTTTTGCCCTATCTGAAATATGTTTTTCCAGAGGTGCCACTAGCCTTGATGGTACATTCAGGTATGCCCTGAGGTGGGTCCATTGGAGGCCCCTGAAACAGTCTGTGCCCAACATAGGGCAACCACCCCACTACCAAAGGCCTGCTGCCTACACCAAATACTAGGAGAGAGAACTTTCCTAGCAGCTGCTGGTCCCAGGCATCACGTTTTGCTCATCTCTAGAAGCTGGGGAAAAGCCTCTACAGCAACTCATGGAGCAGCCAGAAGCACTGCCCCAGGCCACCAAACTGATGCTTCTTCATGTCTTTAGCAAACCTGACATGTGTTTACTGTGCTGGCCTCTTCCATAATGCAGTTTGTCATAAATTTGGACAATTACCAATAAAAGCAATAGAGAAGTTGCTGGTTGGTTCGAAATAGCAGTGAAATATTGCTGCATTGGCTTCACGCTGGTGAGGAGGACAGAGAGATCATGATTTTAATCTAATTCTGTCTTCTTTTCAGCCCAGCCCCCTGGGCACCCAGGAATTCCCAACAGGCACTCAAGAATAAATAGCAACAAAGGAATCATATGGATGCACCTGCAAACAACAGAAAATCACCCATTTCCAGCAAGTGGCTGATGCTGCTGATTATTTCAGCAGGCACTCCAGGGATGGAAGAGAAAAAGCTTACAACATCACAGAATACAAAATTATGGAATCATAGGATACTCTGGGTTGGAAGGGACCCACAAAGATCAAGTCCAGCTCTTGGCCCTGCCTCAAGAGTTGCACCTGAGAATTTTGTCCAAACTCTTCTGTGTTCTGTCAGGCTTGGTGCTATGACCACTTCCCTAGAGAGCTGATTCCAATGCCTAAACATCTCTGAGTGAAGGAACTTTTCCTAATATCCAGCCTAAATTTCTTCTGGCACAGCTTCATGCCTTTCCCTCTGGTTTTATTCCACAGTGACAAACGAGAAGAGATCACATCTGCCTCTCCTCCTCCCCTCATGAGGAAGTTGTAGCTGCAATGAGCTCAGTGACCTCAGCCACTCCTCAATGGTTTCCCTTTCAGACCCTTCACTATTTTCCTAGCTGTCCTTTGGACACTCTAAAAACTTAATATCATCCTTATATTGTGTCACCCAAAAGTGCACACACTACTCGAGGTGAGACCACACCAGTGCAGAGCAGAACAGGACAATCATCTCCCTCAACAGGCTGGCAATGCTGTGCTATCAAATTCAGGGCATACATTTTCTTGCTGTCCTGCATGTATCAGGATTTCCAAACCCTGTGGTGCCCCCAGGAATGTGTTATCCCATCTAAGAGAGTTTGGGGATTCAAAAAACTGTTCCTGGACTAAAGCTGTTCATGGTGGCAGAGACCTTGTGGATAAGGATGTTTGTCTTCTCTTAAAGAAAGGCTACATTTAGGGCAGGGCCATAATGGATCTGACACAGGGAATCCAGTCTGGACAGAAAATTTTAAAAATGCTGAATTACAATTCTTCATATGCTGGAAAGAGGGAAGGAGACAAGAAAAGAAAAGTTGATTTCTTTTAATTCCCTTTTCTTTTGTTCTAATCTTGTTTAGAAAAGCAATTTCCTCAGACCCATCAATTCCTGTATGATTTGACAGACTCCCCCTTCACCACAAGTATTCTAAAACAGCATTGAGCATGCAAAAATTAGGAATCCCATTTTGCAAAACTGAAACATTGATGGGCTTCCAAATGGTCTTTCCTGCTTCATTTGTCCATTTTCATTTGCATGCATATGTCCCAGGGGCATCTTTTGGCACATAAAAATGTCACACCTGTTTCTATTACTTGATTGGGCTCTGAGCTTGATTTTTATATAAGATTGTTGACAGACCCTGTCAGCTTTGTCAATATTCTGCTGTAAAATACCACTGTTCAACTTGAAACTGATGCCTAGCTAGGAAAATTGCAGTGGCAACTGCAAGGAAGTTGGAAGTTGAAAGCTGACCCCTGTCTTAGGTGATGAATGCAGCAGCAGCATCATGCTGGGTGCAAGGGTGCCATTTACACCTCAAAAGAAACCTGCCAACCTGAAGACCACAGGTTTACTTAAAGGCATTTTATCACCCAAAATTCTTCAAGTAACAATTGGCTTTTTGAGAAAAAAAACTATAATTGCTGGATTGTCTCTTACCCTTTGTTAAAGGAGGAAATTGTTTTGTTCTTTTAATACCTAAAATTCACATAACACCAGAGGAAATTGCTGAAGATGGGTTTGTCCTGGTGGTATTGAAAAGGGAACAGGCTTGTGTTCCAATTTCTTTTCACAAAACACTATCTGCAAGTTAAATAGATGCCATAATATAGCCATACAGCCACATGGGTGTCATTGCTCATATCAGACATGGACCCTCACTCAGTTCTACCCTAGCACACTCACTGGGATCTCATCTAAGCTTCCAGCTCTTTACTTTGTCAAAATATCTTCTAATAGTAACTCTGGATCTCCACCAGGAAAGACACAAACTCATCTCTCGTTGCTGTTTTCTTCTGCTTCTAAGTGTGCATACAGCTCAACAAACCCCACTCTTGTAACATGTCAAAAGCACTCATAGACGTTTTCAGGAGTGGAAGGACAGGCTCAAGATACTAACCCAGTGTTTGAAGGAATATTTCTTCAGGTAAATTCCACAACTTTCTTATTGTCGAAGTTGAGCACAGATTGATAAATGATCAGAGAGCTCATAAGAAATTTAGATAGATTATTTAGTTTATGAAGTTATCCAATCTACTGAAAAATCTGAATGCTGTGAAACCACCACGTGAACTGTGATGGATCCCTTGTCATGCTGTAGGCTGAAGTTTTGGGATCCTTCTCACCTGTCCGTTAGAGGAACCTGTCTGACATAAACTGAGTTTTTTCCTATGACATGCTATATGTGAAAGGAATGTTTAATTTCACTAGAAGTTATTGATTTTTTTTCGTTAATGTTTAAGTACTCCTCTGGTGAATGTTGTGATACTGCATTAGGACCATTGGGGAAGACATTGTACTGAAGGAACCTTGGGAAAGTCAAATCAGCTCTACTGAACCTTGTACTTAGGGTTTGAGAAGCCCAGATGTTAGTCAGCACATCTAGATGACATAAGGAGTTTTTACTGGAACATCCAGTGCTGGCCTGTGCTCCACTCTGGTGGGTGTTATGAAAGACACTTGTCAGGAGAAGGTTTTGTTTGCTACAAACAATAAAAGGTCCCATTGCGTAGGAGAAAGGAGGAATGGCTCTGTGGATGTGATATACACAACATGTCACGGGAAAAAGCAGCCAGGGTCTGTCCTATGCTGCACAAAAGCAGTATCTGAAGGGCTCATTACCTGTATTCCTCCTTTTATTCTTCTTAATTAAAACAGCTATTTTATTACAACTTCGTTAGCTGAGCCTTTTTCAGTAATGTCCAGAAAGAATCTTGCACCACTGATCGCCATCACCCTGATGCAGAACAGATACATGCAGGTATCCCTGCACAGTATCATGTCCCAGTTTATTGAGACTCTCCCACATCTCAGTTACTCTCATCTTAAAGCTTTGCAGAAGTGATGTCATGTTTAGAAAACAAGGTCTAAGACTTTGCATTAGGGAGCAGCGCTATCTGCATTTAAGTGAATTTTACAGGAAAAAAGTCTTGGGGGTTGAAAATGTAAACCACCCTACATCCCCAGGGAGACTTCATCCTGCCTTCCTTTCTGCATGCAGTGCCACAGACAGCCCCACCTGCAGAGGCATCTTGCTGTCTGTGATGTTCTCCTCCTCTGCATTCCTACAGTTGTGCTTCCCAAAGGACTGAATGCCAGGAGCCACAGGGCAGTCACCTCACTGCCCTGCCCTGGGCAGCCTGGTCCCCAAATATCACTGGCTTCCCTGAGAGTGGCCCATTACTGGTGTATACCAGTGAAGTTCAGTGCCTGTCAAAGAAAAATCATCCTCTCTGAGAGGGTAAGCAAATAGACGTTCAGCATAAGTCTAGAAATTAAATCTGTGAATGGTTTTTCATATTGAATCAGGTTTTATCTTGCTTACACTCTGCAACTGCACAGCCTGGTGCTCAACATCTACACTCTTAGTCTGGAATAGGCAAAAAAGTTGCTGTAAAATCCTGGCATAATTTTCAGCACTTTCTCTTTTAGTGCAAGATACACTTTTCCATCCAAAAGATTTTACACATCATAGCCATTTGTTTTAAAATCATATATTAAACCATTCCTTACTAGTAATAAACTATAATAATTATCTAAAATCGTCATTGTTCAACACAGTAGTATCTGGTATTATGAATAAAGCAAAGAGATTCCTACTTTTTCCCAGCATGTAATACACTCGCTACATTGTAGGGGACTTTCGCGACATGCATTAGGTATGCCAATGGCCATTATGTTTGTAAGTGTATTTGAGGGGGAAATAAACTACACATTATAGCATACCTAAAGAGCATACTTGATATAAACTAAAAATAAATACCACTCTGCAGAGACTGACTTCTCTAAATAAGATCTGTGCAGTGAAGATTTTCCATAGATTAAAAAATGTTTATTAAGGCCATTGCCTCTGGGAATATCTCAAAAGTAATAAGTTGTGACAAAATGGTTCCAGAAAATTGTTCTAGACACAGGACAGGCTCCAACATGGAAAATAAACTCTCCAAGATTCAATTATGTAGACCTGCCTCCATCTTCCTCAAGAAGTGACAGTTGTGGCTGAAGTGCCTTGTACTCTCCTTGCTCTGCTCAACAGGGACAGATTTGTGACAATGAGAGGCCAGGACCTTGAGTAGGGAGTCATCTCAGTTACCTCATGAGGAATGTGCATGAGGATGTCTGTAGGATTTAGAAGGTATCTCACTTAGAGCAGTACAGAGGTATCTCGTGAACCCCTGAGATGCTGGGACCCCACATCAGCCTGTCTTCACAAAACAGGTGCCAATGATGCCTTAGGATTTCAGCTTTTCTGTTTTTCAACTCTTGTACTGCATTAGTGTAAAATTCTAAACTCCATGTAGAGTGTTAGTTAACTCTCTTCACATTTTGGGTGGACAAAACAATCCCTCTAGGCCTGAAACTCAACTCTACTGCCTCAGGCCCCAAAAGGTATAAACAAAAGTGAATTGGGAATGAGCAAACTGGGGGTGTATGACTTCATCACCTGAAGCTGCAATCAGAGGATTAACCCCTGATATGTAAATGGACCAAACTTATAGCTGTCAGAAAAGCTCATGACCATCATCCATTTTGGGCATAGCCCCTTGGGAAGGTTTCATCTGCCCTTAATGTACCTGAAGGCCCTTCATTAAATATATCCACTTTTATTATTTTAACTTTGTCTGGCCTCTGTTTGTAGGTAAGGTGAAAACAGCATCACCAGGCACTGTGTCCCACCCCACATTTAAACTTGTCTGGTGCTTTTTCACTTCAGCTGTTGCGTAGCCATTTAGAATTAGATTCATTCCCTTGGGCGTCTAGATCTCCACACGGCTGGTGATGAGAAGGTACCCAAGCTTGGCTCAGTGAGATGCACGTTGATGCTCTCATTCAGGCACCTAAAATGAGGTCATCAGTGAAGTTTCTTTGAGGATCTAGACCCATATATCAGCAGCAAAAAGTGAAAAATGAACACAGGACACTTCACTAGCCTAGTGAAAACCAACCACAGTGATCCAATAATCATGACATTGTAATTGCAGACCCCACAGCTAAATTGTAACTTCTTACAGCTGCACTTTTAAAACTATTTCTGTAACTTCTTACTACTGCACTTTTAAAACTATTTCCATCTAGTTGTTCATTGCACAAAGCCTCTAAGTGTATCACTAAAGATGAGTGAGACGTATTACATCAGTGGTTGTCACAGTGAAAATGTCCATATTATTAAAGGTTTCACAACTCTTTACTCTGGGGGAACATGTTCAACATTTTGCAGCATGGCAGACTTCTGTCTTTCAAACTACTTAAACACTTCTTTAAACTTTTAACATTAAAGTGAACAAAAGAAGCATTGCTGGTTTTCTACCATTCAGCAAAGGACAGCACTTCATAGCACAGTCCTGAAGACACACTATTTAGGGCACAAACCTTCCTTTCAGAATAGAGATATAATGCCAAAAAAATCTCTCCAGAAATGCTTAAAATTATTCTTTGAAGGAAGCACTTACTCAAGTCCATTTGTCTTGAGAAATTACGTTTCAATTCTCTATCTCACATATAGCTGTAATCTACATATTTTCAATTCATTGTTTAACGGAACTAGTTGATCAAATTTACACATTTAGAGAGAATTCAAATATCTTATTTTTTCTCAGACAGCTGAAGTAAATGGTCCAGTCAATTCTGCAAAGGTGAATTGACATAAATCAATATCATTGCTTGTTTTTCTTTGTTTCTAAAGATTAGTTTAACAAATTTTATCATATGAGTATATTCTAGCTGAAATAGCAGTTTCCCTGTTCTAAAACCTGGGCCATTTAAATTTAAAAAATCAAAATTTCAGTTGACCAACTTGCATTTGTTTTGCAAAAATTAATTTATTTGTGTCTCAGTATGAGTTCACAAAATTAAAATGTAAATTCTTTCCCAGAAATCTTGGTATTTCTGCATCAGTAGCAGCTTACCTTTAGAGGAGTTATCCTCACTTGGCACCATATGTTTTGATGGCAAAAGTGAAAAATTTGCCTTTCAAAAGATAAAAAACAAAGCAATTTTGCCTCAATTCAGTACTATCACCTCCAAAATGAGTAAGCAAAGTCCTCAGCTACTGCAGTGTAAGACAAGAGTCTACTCTGACCTCCCATATTGTGAAATCACTTTTTATAATATAAGAAAAAAAACCTCTCTGAGATTAAAGTGCTGCAATCCTCCAAGCACTACTTCTTCCCCAGAGGACAAGTATACAACAGAAGCCTCCTCATGCCTGTATTTACTGGATATATCTTCTTTCTGAACAGTTTTTATGGCACTGAGTGTAGCAATTACAGAAATACTGAGGGCTCTGTGTATCCTTAAAAAAGGGTGGGAAGATATTGAAGTGGAATGGAAAGCATACAGTGAAAAGATGTTGCTTCTTGTAAACAAGAGTGAGCAAGTTTGTCTTCTTCCCATGTCTTCAGTGCCTCAAGGATCAAAGTTATCTGCAACAGGATTAGCCCAAGCCCCTGGGCAGAACACTGACAAAGGGACTGGAGTCTTCTAGAATGCCTCACACTCACCATTATTTATCTATTTGATAGATAGGTAATTAGCTAGGCAGCTAAGACAGCACTATTGTAGAGTGACAGTGGTACCCTCCATGGCGTGGGTGCAGATCTCCTCGTGCCCACTACCAGCACTTTCCTAAGTCACTCTGCTCCTGGGTGCCTCCCTTAGAGCTTCCCATAGCAGTATCATGAGCAAGGTCATGCCAAAGCTTTCTGTGGTCTCAGAGGGTCATGAGGAATGCAGCAAAATTCCTTAGGCCACCAGTCTCAGAAAGAAGACTTGGTTGAATTCTTCTTCTTCATATTTTCAGAAAGACAAACTTCTCCTGTTGGCTCAGAAAATTGGTTGCCAGTCATCCAAAGACAAACACAGCCCAAGGAGATGTGTGGTCACTAACTCTGGGCAGCAAGACACCAAGGCCATCTGCCCAAAGAGCAGCTCTGTAGCAACCCAGCAGGATCTTGCAAGGTTGTTGGGAACTCTTCTCCTGGCAGTGAAACTGGAAACAGGGTAAACGTTCAGGATAAGTGTCTGCCCTCAACTAGCTGGTAGCAGTTGCTGTATGGACACTCATGTTACCCTCTTCTGACCAGGATGGACTCATGCCAGATAAGAAGCAAGTTTCTGTGAGATGTCTTCACTCTAGGTACTTCAATAAAACAAGGTTTATTAATAATACCTTAGCTGACATCCACTCCTTTTCCTGACACAGCTTTTACCAGGGCAATTGCAGTTTTATCTCCACCACATCCCCAATATCCCCCCTCCAGAGACTGGTTCTGGCAGCACTTCTGTTCCAGCTGGTACTTTGACACTCTTTCTCTGTATTTTGTCATGACAATCTTTTAATCTTCAGCCAGAAACAAGTTACAAGGCAAATAACATTTTCTCACCTAATACTGAAATTTCTTGAAAGTAGTTCTAAATTGCCCAACTAATGAAGGAGCCAGGGAGCCCAGAAGAAAGACCACTTTAGGGAAGAGGTTTTAGTTGTGATGGTTGCTGTGTTTGCTGTGCTTGCTGAGTCCACAAGCAGTCCATTTCTTTGTTTTAGTTCCTAAAACCTTCCTAGGGCCTGTTTCTCTTATCTCCAGTTGTTTTCTGAAGTGCAACCACTATTCCTGTCACTGCAGGCATGCATCTCTGAAAGGAGTAAACCAAATTAGATCTGAGGACAATTTCTTCCCACAAAGACTCTAGTCCATGATTGATGAGTCATTTTAGGGCCCATCCAGGGATTTTTACTGATGAGGATCTGCTCTCAGTCTTGAGAGGGGGATTCATTTAGAATTAGTTTTTTATGCTCACATTACTTACAAGGATGAGTTTGGAAATACTTGCCATATTTTGCTTTAAATAGCATGTCATGGGATTGTCTGATATTAGTCCCTAGAAAATGTACACCAGTGTTAGTGTCAGAGACTGAGATGGCACAATGAAAACTGAAGGAAAATTGTAAATCCATGCTGCAAACCTGCTCTCAGAATTAAAACATATGTATCATGAAGCTCAGTTCTTGTGTCCAAAGAATACTTCTTGTCTGTCCCCTTACTATCTCCCTCTGTTTTTACAGTGGACAAAACTTCATTTTCATTTTATAAAGCTACAGGAAGGCAGGAATTTTTTTGTAAGCCCATGGGTCTGTCTTTGTCAGCAGCAGGATATCCCAAGCAATGCTAATTGCTGTCTAATGTTGGTAGAACAGAGAGTGTCTTAGGACAGGGTAAATGATGGTTGAGGTAGGGGGACTTCCCTGGCAGATAAACACGAGCAGCTACTGGCCCTGGCAGCTACGAATGCTCACTGAATCCAGGAGGGGCAGGGTATGGATGTGTGGAGTTGCTTTAGGTGCCTGTAAGGACAGTTCTGAGCATGGACCAGAGGGATACATGATCACAGGACAGCAATTCTACTTTATTGAGGTGTATGTTCAGAGGAGAATGGGGTTTGTGGCCCAGTTTGGGACATGACATTGGAAAATGAGGTCAAGATTATTATCTCTTTTGGGCAAAGACTTTTTTCATTTGCCAGCTGTACTTTTTCTTCCAAATCCATGAGCTTTTATTTTGCCTTTGTGCTATGTTTCAGTAAGAGTAAAGAACAGTAATACATGGTTCAGTCTAAGGATATATTTTATTCTTTTTTACTTATTTTCCCAGTTGACCATGTATTTAATCAGATGAATCATATGCAGCTTCCCATAAACCAAAGTAATTTTTTCTGCTCTGAAGCAATACAATGATCCAACAGTTCCTTCTAATGTATCACAGCAGGAAGCTGACTAAAATCATAGTTGACTATCCAACATAGAGGACAGACCTAAAGAACTGCATAAAGCTGCAAAAGAAGATAATTCACAGGATTCTGTAGATCAGGAAATAATATTTTTCTTTGAAATATGATAACTAACATTGCATTGTTATTCTCTAAGGAAGGATATATAAACCATCCATCTACTGGGAGGGTTTTATTGTACTTGCCAACGTCCTAGGTTTGGATGAGAAATCAGCACTTTGGCTGGAAATCCTGCTAAGAAACTTGCCCTTTTCTTGTTCTTCTTCTCAATGCACACTGTTGGCAGGCAACAGAAGTTTTTAAATGGACTGGATTTTCTAAATTATTCTTTCTGAAACAACTGCATTTTTGTAATCAATTATTCCTGGATTCAGCATATCTTAGCAGAGAGCATTTTTATTACAGTGAAACCCATTAATAGTCTCAAACTCTGAAAATCACCAGTTCCAGCAGATGCCCTAACACATTCATTAAAGCTGGAGATCAGCTTAGTGAATACCTTTATTGTAGCTTTCAAAACTCTTTCCATTACCCCCAGAATCACATTTCAATGTGCATATGAAAATTCTAAACAAAGTGGTGCTGGTCTGATTGAAATGGCTGTGACCAGACTTGGGGATCCAATGGGATTCAACAGAGTGTGTCTGGCACATTCTTTGTAGTTAAACCAGTTGCCAGGCAGTGTGTGAATGACTTGGATGATCATCAGGACACAAATTGATTAAATTTTTCTTTTCAAATAAATAACTTGAAGAATTGTTGTATTTTGGTGGGATTTTTTGTTTTGGTTTGGTTGGGGTTTTTTTGGTGGGTGGTTTTTTTGTTTGGTTGGTTTTTTGTTTCTTTTTTTGTTTGTTTGGTTTTTTGTGAATTTGGTCTGATTTCAGGTGGTTCACCAAGTTCTATCTAGCTTTTTGCACAGTACTCACTGCTTCATATGTAATGTATTTTAAGTAAAACATCTCAGTGATATGTCCCAGTTGTGTGTTTTTACTCTCCAAATGGATGTCTTTTTTTAGAGACAATCCTAGAGTGGATCTGGGTCTAATTATGGTTCTGGAGGGCAGGGAGGTATCCGTGCAAATATTGTGAAACACCCAGGAGTTTCAACTGCTTGTATGAATAAAGTACTAAGTCATTAAAGCAGTCACAAATAGAATAATATGTTACCAATAGTAGCTGCATGACTTTACCATAAATATTCATTAAGCTATTAGTGCCTTATTTCTTTCTACTGTTCCATTACTGCCAAATGAAACTATACCACAAACCTGCACCTTAGTAATCACACAAATATATCCTGGAGATTTTGAGAGGTATTAAGCAACTGGTAAGACCAAAATGTAAAATGTATTACAAGGTCTGAAATTACTTGGGTTCAGTTCTAAAAATACACCAAGTACACCAAAGAATTAAAAAATTTGTTAATAAATTAATTTTTTAAAAATATGTTAATAAAAGTTAATGATTTTCATCATGTAGCTGAACACAAATAACTGCCTCCACTTTTGGAAGCATGAGACTGTTGGTTTGCACCAAGGATAAATAATTTATATGGGACGTTCCTGATATGCCTTATCCTATGAGATGCTATCAACACTTTGAATGACAGAATATTTTCCTTCATTTCCATAGAATTCAAATCTTCCTGTTCACTCTTTGAGCTGAGCATGGTCTTGGACTTCAGTAGTACGAGCAGCTGGTGAGGAGGGAGTGTGCTGTCAACATAGACATTTAAACATAGGCTTAATTATTCAGCACTTAGCCGGTCTCCTGGGAGGTTGTTCTCCATTTCTGTGTTGTGATCAACTGTCTGCTGAAGAATGTAATGCCCCAGGAGAGTGACTGGGTAGCTGTATGCTACCCCACACCTTCATGTAGGGCACAAAACCCCACTCCAGGCTACTGAAACACATTGCTCCCTGATGAAGGAATGAGAAGCAGCCCCACTCTGGTGCAGAGAGACTTGAGATAGGCTGGGTTTTCAGTGTGGAAGGAGGAGAGGGAGTTGCTCTGGAGCAATCCATTCACAGTGGTGGGCTAAGCTCTGCCCCTTGCAAACATAAAATCTGGTATTCTCTGTGTGATGATATTTTAAACACAATTTGAAAAGAGGCAATAGGTATCACATTCACCTGTACCTACTCACAAACTGATGATATGGATAACAGATAGAAATAGAGTGTTATCTGAAAAAATCACAGCAAATAAATGATTCAGACCTATGAGGACATTAATAAAGTCCATCTGTTTAAAAGGCATGTTAATGAGTGCATTACTCTTTTTTTCTACCTGGTTGGTTGCCCAGTGAGCATAAATATATTACATGTTTATGTCACTTTTTCATTCTAGGGGTAGATGTACATCTTCTGCATATATCCAAGGGGACAGAAAAGAAACTGGAAAAATTGTAAAACTATGATGAAGTAGAAAATATTACTGCTACTGCTTAAATCCTACAAGTTATTATTGCAGATATTGATTTATGTTGCAGAAAAATGCTGTTAGCAGATGAGAATTAATTTTACTGTACCTGCCTTGCCAAAAATTACAGAAGAGGGGATATTTGATCCCAGAAAATAATTTTATGCAGCCAATGATTCAAACCACACTGGCTTCATTAGCAGAGAGGAAACTAAACAAGGAGTTAAATTATTTTTTCTGGACTAAACAATTTTCATTTTCCTGCTCCCAACAAACAATAGTGAAGGACAGAGATTACAATGCAATAAGATTACAGCAGGCAAAAATTGCCAGATCATAATTAAAAAGTAAATAAGGAAAATTAAGTGATGTACTGAAAATGGAGGCAAAAGTGAAGAGAGGCTTTAATTGAGAGACAAGTAGGAGAAAAGCAATTAAGACACCATTTGGAAGTCAACAGCAGAGATGGCAGAGTATAAATCATCCTCCAAGGAAACCTCTCTCTAGCTCATTAAATACTTCAAAATTATTTATTGTGAGCAGTTGCCTGCTCACCTTCCCAAACTCTGTGCTATGTGCCACATTACTTGGAGTAGGAGGAGCACTCCAAGGCTGGCCAGCTCTCCTCTGGCCGCAGAGAATGGTGACAGGCTGATAGCCTAGTCCAGTACTGTGCTTTTCTGGTTGACAGTACGTTCTCAACCACTCTCATCTTCAGCCCTAAACTCACAGAGACTCTTGCTTTGCTTTTCATGGGTGGTTTGCAATATCCTACGAGTAAAGCATTTGTCATGTAAGATGAAAGGCAAAATGGAGTAACTCTGTAGGAGATCCTGGCCTCCTTGGGAGGGTTGTGCTCAGGTTTCAGAGCCATTATGCCATGACACTCCTCTCAAACCTCTGCTCTCCTGTCACAACCTGCCCCAAGCATTAACTTGGCATGATGGACAGAGGAAATGCAACACAAAGATCAAACTGAGGGATGGGCGTTCAAAAGGGGGTTTTGGAACATGAGTCTCCCATTTCCACAGTTGCAGCACAACACCAAGGCTTTGTTCCCACTTCCTTCTCTCCACATCATGCCCAGCCTGGACAATGCAAGAAAGAGACCACAGTGCGCTAAGCAAGGGTGTGAGGTGGAACCTAAGAACTCAAGACTGGTGTGTGAGATGCCTGTTTAACAGATTCAATTCTCTCAGCACTCAGAAGAGTTAGAATTTATTGTTACAACCCAGACCCTTCCTCTTGTCATATCAAGCAATGTGACTCTCATTGTGCAACTTGTTTGCTTTCAGATTAGAATTATTCTTCAATAATTCTTCCCGTTTGTCTCTAGTGCTGCTTGCTGCCTATGGGCAGAGTAATTTGGCGGGTTTGTTTATTGTTCTCCACTGATTCCTTTGTACGTTTCCTAATTTCATTGACATTTGTATATGCTGGTATTTGGCTTGGAAGAGTCTTCAAATAATCTATTGAAGGAAAATGCTCCTTTCTCCTCACTTTTACTCCACCCTCAGAATATAGCCCACCACCTTTCAAGACTCTTGCCAAGTATAAATCAAAAAAGCTAAAAAAACTCACAAGAGAGCTGGGGACAGATTCTCAGGCCAAGTAGCACCTCAAAGAGAGATAAAAGTTGCCTCAGCAGATGGTTAGAGCTCCTTTGAATGTAAATGTTAATTTATGGAGCAAAGCCACTTAAATCTGAACATTCACTTTAGGTTTACAAGAGTTTTCATATGTCTGTGCATCTAAGGCATGGGTAGGGATACACTACCCACACAGAGGGATGCTGGAGCAGTCCCACAAAACTGAGTCAGAGGTCAGACTCCACAGAGCCTTTCTAGGCAAGTGAGTAAAGAGCAGCCCTGAGCTGAGAACCTCTGATTGTTACTTGCATTTAAAGCCTGACTGTTATTTTTCTTCTCTATCTAAGTCATTCTTTTTCCCCAGTTAAATACTAGGCACTTGGAACAATAGCTGTCCTAGTGTAAGATTAGCTAATGCTCCCAAACTCCCTTTTTTAGAAAAGGAAATTCTTTTCTACACCCAAGAGGCAGGGTGGGTGGGAGAATGGATTCTGCTACATGCTCAGTTTGAAAGCATAAGTGTATAAAAGGATGAACACTAGTAGCTTCTGTACCATTAGCTAATTTTTGCATACTAATACATCAGCACCATAAAGTGCCTGGTAGCTTAAACATCATTATGTTACTGTAGGATTTGACAACTTTTATCACATCCCACTTGGACAGATCTTGGGAGCTGGCATGGCTAAGAGGTGAGCATTGAAGGAAGGAAAAGGGACCAGCTTCTCTGCGAATCTTTGTCTTCCTGTGAGGCAAGGGATATAATTGGTCCATCAGCTGCATTTTTCTCCTTTGAGAGCATCTTCAACCTCTGCTGAGCTGCTGTGAACAATGAAGATTTCTCTAGCATATTTTTTCTGCTACATTTCTTTTGTGCTCCATGGCTTGTTTTAAAGTATCTTGAAATGACATAAATTTTTTTTTGGAGTTATGTCTAAGTCTTTCAAAGGGTGAAAAGGTCAGGAAAAGAATACATGAAGTTGCAGGTTTCTCAAGATATGAGAAATATTTTCAAATTATTTGAAATATCACTTTTCTGCATCAGAAATAGTGTGGCCAGCAAGACTAGGGAAGTGATTCTTCCCTTTTTCTTTGCACTGGAGAGGCCACACCTCTGTGTTCAGTTCTGGGCCTGTCAAATCAAGAAGGACATGGAAGTCTTCAATTCAAGGAGCACATGGAGCAAGTCCAGAGAAAGGCAATGAAGCTGGTGAAGGGTCTGGAGCACAAGCCCTATGAGGAGTGGCTGAGGAAGCTGAGGCTGTTTATTCTGGGCAAAAGAAGGCTCAGGGTGACCTGATCACTCTCTACAGCTGCCTGAAAGGAGGGTGCAACCAGGTGAGGGTCGGTCTTTTCTCCCAGGTGACCAGTGTCAAGATGAGAGGACACAGCCTTAAAATGAACCAGGGGAGGTTTGGGGTGGATATCAGGAAGAATTTATACACAGAAAGTGTGATTAGGAATGGGCTGCCCAAGGAAGTGGTGGAGTCACCATCCCTGGAGGTACTTAAGGAAAGCCTGGACATGGCACTCAGTGCCATGGTCTGGTTGACAAGAGCATCCTCTTGTTCAGTCACAGGTTGGACTCAGTGATCTCAGAGATCTTTTCCAACCTAACAGATTCTATGATTTTGTGAAATTTTTGGAGACCATGACCTAAGCCTGCCTGCCTGCAGACTGACTTTTTTGATTACAATATAGAGGCTGTGAATTTGAAATAGATTTCTATAACTCATTTTATTAGTCTGAAACTTTTTAAAAGACTCGTGGCTTGTTGCCACATTGATCTACATGTAAGACAACTGTGAACCACTTTTGGAAGACAAAAAATAGTATATATGTAGATAAGGAAACTCGCTTTGCCCTCACACAAATTATGGTTGTCCCCAAATCTGCATCCCACATCCCACAATCATTCTCACAACTTCTTCATGCAGTTGGGAAGTGGAAACTTTTGCTTTTGACAAGAGAGTGAAAAAGTGTTTAGGCAGAGGGCATGAATTGTCCTCCAGAGGTGTTGGGTTATCCCTACTGAGTACAGAGGGGCTCTGGGAACTAGAGTAAATATCTAACTGTTAAATAAAGATGCGTGGGATGACCTTTGGTAGGATACCAAAGTTTGCATCAAATATTAGTCATCTATACAAATAATTTGTTGCTTTATTATGCCAACATAGTCCAGTCTGTAGCATCTGCTGAGTATGCATGGATTCATAATGAAAATGCCAATGACTTCTGGTAAAAGTCTTGCTAGCATAGACAGACATGATTTTGCTTCAGTTTTACCTTTCAAGGAGTCTTTATGCTGCACATGAAAAACCTTTATTCATTACAAGATGAATTACAAGGCTAAATACTATGAGAATTGAATTTATTGCAGATAGTAGCATTAATTAGTGTCCCAGCTCTTATTTTAAGATCCTGCTTAGCCTGAAAGGGCACAGTGTAAGTCAACTTTAGTATTATGATTTACCACTCTGAATTTATATAAGTTGACTAAATCGCCTATAGAGCTGTAAATATTAATGAAGTGTTGTGAATAGACAGCAGTTGTGAGTTGTGTTACTTGGCTTGCATCTATGAATATTAATGAAGTCTGATGAGCAATAGTTTTGGCTGTGAATGGTGTTATAGGTGTAAAACTGTAAATATTAATGATGTGGAGAAGACAGTTCATTTGGTTGTGACTTGTGCTCTTTTCTAAACAAAAATACATCTTTCACTCAGTGTTTTGACGGGGTTTTGAGCAGCAGCCTCAGCCTCTGCTGCTGCTGCTACAATAAAACTGCATTTTGACAAACACGTCCATGCAAAATGCAAGATGGTGGTTCCATTTCTGAGTTTTGAACATAGCCCTGTTTGCCAAAGGCTGTCTCAGTCCCACCATCAGGGCTGCATTTCAGGGTTTGGAGAGGAGGATGCAGCTACTGAACCTTTGGCAGCCCCAGAGAACATTTTGTATTTTATGCTATGAGCAGTGCAGATGGTAGCACTCATGTTTAACTTTTCCTGCTTCTTCCCATGAAAAGCTTCAGCTTCAGTTGCTTTAACATTTCCCATTTAACCTGGGCCCAGCTCAGGTTTTCCATTTATCTGTAAGTGCTGCAGGGAAGGGGAGGACATGGGCTGCCAAAGGGAGGGCAGCATCCTTTTCACCCTCATTCCTCTTTGAAGCCTTGGATGTGCCCTGATGGTGCTCCAGCAGATCTGCTCTGGCACTTCTGTGCAATTTCTGCTGTAAATCAGGCCAAGCTCCTACTGTGCAACTTGTGGAAGGGTGAGTGCCGTGCTGGTGCAGCCTGGAAATCCACATAAACCACCAGTACCCTCTCCGATTATGTAGTGTGTGTTAACATTTATGACGTATTTAAGCTGTGCTTAAATAATGTGATAATTTCCAGGGAAAAAAATCATCAGGATGAGGAAGCTGGAGATATGAAAAATAATCAAAAAAGGGCTATTATTTTGAGCAGCTAACCACGATGGTATAATACTAAAAGGCAAGTTGGTTTCCTTTTGCTGAGTTTCTACAGACAGGCACAGGGGATTCTGGAAGAGGGAAAAAAAATGCTCACTTTCACACTTGTTACATTTGTTGGGTTTTTTTAAGCAGAAAAAAATAACACAAGTCCACCAGGAGAAAAAAATTGGGGAAGAGATCTGAATTAGGAGAGGAGGAATTGTAGGGCACTAAGAGGAGTACAGGAGCTGCAAATGCTCACCTTTGTCAGAAATGAGAAACCATATCGTTGAGATTTAATTTCCCTTTTAGGACTTCCATTTGGAAGGTTAGGTAAACACAGTTGTTTCTAGATGTTCAGTAATGAATATTAGATGAAACTGAGTTTTCTAATAATTGTCAAGAACTTCTTGACATAGCTCATATCTTTACTTCAGTTCCAGTAAAACCTACAATCACAAAATTACACTAAGCATGTCTTTTCCATGTCTTTCTTTCTCTTTTTAGTTTATGACAATTTTTTTCAGTGTTTCTATTAAAAAAGAAATGTCTTTGTAAAATCACTGTAATCCAAATGGAGTTTGTAACTGCAGTCCAAATAATGTAATGCTTTAACAGAAGAAAAAGAGCATGAAAAAAAAAATGCAGGAAAAAGCCTTTACTGAACTTTCTTCCTTCTTTCTTTCAGGGTCACAAAGTACAATGGCAATAGATCCAGCAGTTTTCTGGAACCTGTTAAGAAAATGAGTGGTTTTGAAGATTTGTCTTTAAAGACAAGTAGGAAATTATGAGTTTCTTCTATGAAGACTCTGTTGAAACCAGGCTGTAATAGTGTCTTGATGTTGTTGGAGAAGTGAGAATTTAGCCAGACTGAGCTTTCTCAAAAAAATGTTAAATCATAGGAGGAAAGTTTCTTGAATTGCCAGATACTGTGTTAAGTGGGTTTTCTAATCCAGGTAAAGCCTGGTGGTTTGTAAATTAATGTCTGTATTAGAGTAAAGCATGGAATGCATCCTGACTAACACCCAAACATTCACTGGTATTATGAATACCCCTACGCTTGTTGCAGATATTACTGTCTAAACCTTAGCTTCAGCCTGTGGGATATAGCCTTACCCTATAGATTAAATAGATTAGGTAATTGCATGACATTGATGTCTTTAAAATATTTTTAATGCAGATGTAATTATCTACCATGTATTAATTTGTATTAGTGCCTTGTAATTTGTCACAGTAATCAGCAATATTGCAATCACTCATGTGAGCGTGTAGGTGTGTGTTTGTATCTATCTGTATGGGAGGGAAAAACTGACAATCAAGGCACTGCTCTTCCATATAGCCTCATGATTAGTCTAATATCAAAAAAAGAAACAAGATACAGCCATCTGTCTTCACATAATGCTGCTATAAAGGATCTCGTTCCTAAAACGCCATGTAATTTTCATTTGCTTTTCCATCCAGGTTCAGTTGCTCTTCAGCCTTTCAGCTTCTTATGCTTTTCCTCTCCAGATATCAGTGGTCTTGTTCATCTTATCTCATTGCCCATTTGGGATTATCTCCACACCAGTAAATTCATTTCCAAAGTGAGGCCTCGCAAACACATCTGCTTCCTCAATTCCCTACTGCACAGCAATAGCTTTCATGAAAAAAATTCACACAAAGCAGCCTCTCCTTCCTCACATTTAAAGCTACATTTCACTGGTAAATCATGGCAAACATGTATTAATATTCTTTGTTCAGGTTCTCTTTTAAGAGCTGCAAAAATTGCTTCTAGATTTTATTTAACCATTATTTTTACTGCCTAATATGATTATGAGTAACACAGCTCTGTACATATTATGATCATTAATCATTATTTGTAGTCACCTCATTTCTGTGGAGGCACTATTTTCTGTGTAAGAGAAAGAGAGGACAAAAGCAGCTGTATTTTTAAATGACTACTTACCAGAGGAAAATAAGATTTTTCTCTATCTGACTAGCCCACCTAGCTAGTATGCTGAAGAGATTCCTATTGCTTAATTTGACTACTTTAATTAGGTTTGAAACCTGACCTACGGGATTTTCTCAGCATTTTATCTGAATGACAGAAACTTTTTAGTATGGAGACTATGAATGGTAAATGACTCATATTTTTATTCCTATGGAAGTATAAGCCTTCCAGAGTTGTAAGTATGCAAGTACTTACACAGCTATGCTTACATGCATAAATGCAGTCAAATGAAAAATAATCTGCTGTTCAGTCTAGTGTTTCCAACTGCTCTCATAAGGACTATTCAAGCAGTTATAATCATTGGCACAGGCTGATTCCATAAATAAAACTACTATACTATTTACTCTTTCCTAGCTATCAGGACAGCTACTGTCCTTCATAGAGTGTATGTAGGGATTGCTTAAACAATCAGGTTAGACATTTCAGATACAGTATGACATTTTTTTTTCAAAACATGAATGAAAACCACACTGCTTCTTGCTTCTTGAGGCATGGAAAGCAGCTGCATTCACAGACACAACTGGGCTATCTCTGCTATGGTATGTTATCAAAAAAGCCCTGGAATCTGTGCTTTAACCTGAAACTGTCACCCAGATGCATCAACTGGGATGGTTCCCACAGTTATTGCTCTGTGTTCAGACCACAAAATCTGAAAAGAACCCACTCTGGGTTAGACCAAAGATGCATCATCCCAGAGTCCTTTCTTCAATACTTACCCAGCGGGGAAGGAGGACAGCCTGATGAGGAAAATAATTTTCACAGTGTTGCTTATTCCTTGCATCCCTAGAGTGCTGATCTGCAATTTTCCCAAATGCAGAAAATTTTTGATCAGCTGGGCCATATTCACAAGGAGAAGGAGAAGGAGAAGGAGAAGGAGAAGGAGAAGGAGAAGGAGAAGGAGAAGGAGAAGGAGAAGGAGAAGGAGAAGGAGAAGGAGAAGGAGAAGGAGAAGGAGAAGGAGAAGGGAAAAGAAAAAAGAAAAAAGGAAAGAGAAAAAGGAAAAGAAGAAAAGAAAAGAAAAGAAAAGAAAAGAAAAGAAAAGAAAAGAAAAGAAAAGAAAAGAAAAGAAAAGAAAAGAAAAGAAAAGAAAATAAAAGAAAAGAAAAGAAAAGAAAAGAAAAGAAAAGAAAAAAGAAAAGAAAAGAAAAGAAAAGAAAAGAAAAGAAAAGAAAAGAAAAGAAAAGAAAAGAAAAGAAAAGAAAAGAAAAGAAAAGAAAAGAAAAGAAAAGAAAAGAAAAGAAAAGAAAAGAAAAGAAAAGAAAAGAAAAGAAAAGGTGAGACAGTACCTACGCACCAGTGAAAGGTGCTAAAGCTCCTTAAGAAGTCACTATGGAACCTCAGCTCCTGGTGCATCCTCCAAGTCACACATCAGTTCTCTCCCTGCATCTGGGACCAATCTGAGGAATATGGGAACAAGCAGCACATGATGAAAACTGTGCAACTGCTCAAACAAGCCATGTTTTCAGCCTCCCATCATTCCCTTTCCTCCTGGTGGCAGGTCTTACAAGAGATGCAAGTGCTATAGGTTTCCTCAAAGGCGCTTGCATCACAGCATACCCTGATTCTCTCTCCAAAAGAGCACAGTGGACAGTGTGTCACTTAGAAAGAGGGGGAGAGTTTGAACAGTTAGGAGAAGCTGATGGAGCAAAAATGGATGTCCTGCCGCCAAATTGTAAGAAGATGTCTCTGGAGTGACACCCTCAGATGTCTTACACAAAATCACGAGTGTGAATAAATTCGTCTAAAGCAGTTTGTCTTTGCGAGGCAAACTTTTACTTTGAAAGCAAAGTTATCAAGAAATACGTACTTCTGTAATTAATGTAGAACAAATCTAAATAACATGAATGGGAAACATTTTGTGTAATACAAATCCCACTTCCCAAAATACAGGACCAGATAGCAAAGAGACAAAAATAGAAAATAACACTTCTGAACATTTCCTGTCCCCTAAAACTTAAATCTCAAGGACATCCTGGTGCTCTCAATACATTTTTGATCCCTTTTGATTGTGAAGTGTGACTGGTTGTTAATAAACCCAATAAATGTTTTTACAGCATCCCAGGAAGAGATATCTGCAAGTTTCCCCTGTGATACATATTACTCCTTGTGAACCTTCCTCCTACTTGCTGCTCTCTAATGCCTCCTTGCTTGTTGTTGTACAGTCCATATCCATCTCTCTATGGAAAACTGTTATTACCTTCCGTTTGCTTAGCTCTAACAGTCTGAAAAATTGCCAGATCCTCTCTCTGCCTGTCACCCACCTGGAGTCTCCCAAAATGTCATTACGAACTCAATGGCTAGGATGAGTCTGGTGTCTAAAGACAGAATATGGAGCTCCTCAAGTGTACAAACTGTTTAGTGAGCAGGCAAATGCATGCATTTTGTTTCTTTAGGCTCTACCCTATTTTAGTTTTCCACAGCCACATCCTGTGGCTTTGTCTTCATAGGAGAGCAGTAATTTCAACCATGTTGTTAAGACAGGCACTGTGTCTTCCTGAAATTTGAGGAAAATCTTTCAGGAACCATTGCTTTTACCGTATTTGGTTGGCATTGTGACTATCACGTGAATAAATGTTCACAGTGGGCTGAAGGACTGATGCAGAAACACACAGACCTCATGACGGTACAAGCCTTGTTTCCTAAGAAGCTGAGCCAAAGCTTACAATGAGCTAATAAATTATTACTCATTCCAAATCACATTTCTCATATGATCTATTCTTTTCTGAGCAAAAAGGGATATTAGGCCAATAAATCCTTTATTCATTGACAAGATAACAGACCTGTTAACATAAAAGCTTTTTTATTTTACATATGAAAAGTAAGTCTTATAACCAGTTTAATAAGAAAGCATTTATATTCTTTTTTTCTATTGTTTTAGTGACTCAAAAGCTGTGAAACCCTGAATTAATTTGAGAATGAGCTAGTTAATAAATTAATTTTCCTGAATATTATTTTACTTTGAAATACAAATGCTATTGCAAAACTGGCAAAGACAATTAAATTCTACAGAAAAAATCTTAATATGGAGGAAATAATTTAATCAAAGGAGATTATTTGGTAGTGGTAGAGGCAGAGGAAGGGGGAGAAAAGGCCTTCCACACCCCAAATTTAAATTCTCTTTAAATGAAACTGGGTCCACATTAGATAAAGCAACTTCATGCTATGTATGGGTGCATTTGGCTCATTGTAGGTAATCGTAACAGCATAGCACCACTCTCCATTCCCATTTCAATTCAAATATGATTTGGTGGCATAAATCCAAAACTGCTTGCTTAATGCCTTTGTGCATCACCTTTATTATGCAGACACTCTCAAAACACTTGCAATTAGTTCCCATATCCTTCATACTCTTAAGCAGACCAGGTGTTTTGGACCAGTATGGAAGCTGTTCATTTTTCTTGTTGTGCTTCTTGTCCATTTCTCTTCTCATGGCGTAATTTCTCCTTGAGCAACTCCTGATCTAGACTGTGATATATGGTCTTGAAAAATTTATTTGAGAGTGATGTTTTCCCCTCTTCACTCTAAAATGTTGAACAGTGTTTGCAGTCAGCTGAGACATTTGGATGGCACTGACAGCTTAGACACTGCACGGCTCATCACTCAGAAGAAGAAACTGCAACATGCTTTAGGAAGAGCAAAAGCAGCTTTCAGGACAAGTTAACTTTCCTCACCAGGACAGATTGTTTGAGTGAAAAAATCCTTGAAAATATTTTGTGCTTCTCTTGTATCATTTTATAATGTCCTACCACAGCACAGTGAACTGTTCAACTTACCTAACACTGCTCATATGAGCTATGAGGAAGACGATTTTGTCAGCACTTGACAGAATAATGTATAAAACCATCTCAAGTAAGGGTGTCACAGGTAAGTTTGTTTTACATGGCAGTCTTCTAGATAAAACCATGGCTTCCGACAGAACAATTTAATATATGAATGTACAGGAAAACACTACTTTCTACCAGAATATCTGAAGGATAAACATTTCACTACTAACAGCATCAAATCCTCACTATTCCTATTTACTCTGATTTCAATACAATTTGTGGTTTGGTTCTACTTCTAGAAACCTGAAAGTATTATTGTACATTCCCAATGGTAAATAGACCAGGCATTGGAGCATTCAGTGAATATGGGAATTTGTAATTCTCCTATTTTGAAAATGAAAGATGTAACCACTCTCCACTGTTTGAACGCCATAGGCAATGTAACCTTGATTAAGATCTCTAGGATGCTTGAAGCACCCTTGAGATGGGAGTAAAGCTGTATAAATCCATGTAATGTTAAATTATGGTAAAATACAGCACCTGGGCAATATCTATCTTACTAGTCTGGGATGCAGACATGTTCCTGTGTTCAGGAACATAACTTAGCCGTATACCAGTTCTGTTTGACATCAATATCTAAGTGCTCCTCACCAGAATGTGGGAGAGGAATCACAGGAGATACAAATAGGTGCCGGATGTGGGTAACTGCTGGCAGTCCCACAGCATACCAGTGTGCATCACAAGGTGACTCAAGGCACAAACTCAGGGCTCCTGCAGAAAGACAGCTCATGCCTACTGTCATAGGACAAATCCCACCCTGGAGTGTTTCTTAGGCAGAAATGGTTCTAAATGTTCAGCTGTGAAATACAGCCAGTCAGAAAAGCATGAGAACAGAGCAGGAAATTTGTATCATGAATCTTGAAACCAGAAAAGTACCATTGTTCTATGCAATTATGAATATAATAGCTCCTTTTTGGAAAAGAAGGGAAAAAAATCATGCATCTGTTATTTTTATATTACCCTACTGCTATATTATGTTATATTCAGACCATCTACAGCTTCAGTGAAATTACTATATAATAGGCAGTGATAAATGACTCAAATAATCTGTTTTCCCCTTGTGAGTAGAAATAGTCCCCATAACCATTTCCGTCTCTTGATTGTACTAGAAGTCCTGGACAAGTGATAGTTCCTCTCCCCTGAGTACATACACCACAGCAGCCCTGATCTCTGGCGGCACATCTTGTGTCTTAAGCCGTGAACCTGAAGTGCAAAAACAGACACTGCCCACCACCTCTCCCTTTGCTCAGGAAGCACAGCACTATCTTTCTCGAGTTCTCTTCAGGTTCACTGTTCATCCATCATCTTCCTGTTCATCCCAAACAAAAATAGCTCAATTTAAATGGAGCTTCTTTTTAATATTGTTGTTTTTTGACTGCTTCTCTGTTGGCATTACTAAACTGTTAAGTCAAAATCAAGAAGCAGATCCTTATTACCTTAGAAACAACAGATCCTTCTGTATAGGCCATTGCACTAGTGGCAGGAAGGCACAGGAAGGTGAAAACAGCACATTCTTCACTCAGCAGTCACCATGCTGATGAGGACATGTGGGACAATGGTTGCAGGTGAATAGCAAGAAAAAAGGGATTTAAATTCATGTTTCCCAAACCAGCTCCACCCTGTCACTGTGCTGATCATCACCCTTTCCACCAGAGAAAAACTTAGGTTGAAATGTATTTTTGGATGTGATCCAGACCATCTCTTCTCAGTTCTAGGATAAATTCAAAATTCTATCAGGGACAACAAACCTGCTCTTCCCTTCTTAGTCATGGACAGAGAGCACACACTCTTACGCTTCTCAATCGGTTATTTGTGTATCACTACATGGAAAAGGATAATTTTCCACAGCAAATTTTCTATCCAACAGGCTGACTGGGACACTAGTTTCTGATTGTGGAATCAGTGTAAATTGAAGCACCTCTCAAAACTTTCTCCAAGTCTGAAACTTTTCAATCTAGTGCAAGTACTGGTCCTCAGGACTGACCACATGACTGAAGAAGGAGATTCATTTACAGGTGATTCTTGACATTTTGGTAACTCCTTATCATTGTCTTCCTCTCTCAAGAAACCGACAAAACTTCTGTAAGAGTCTTCTCCTAGACACACAAGGTACTGCCTGTGCACAAGGCTGGATGTGGCTGCTTCATGAAAGCCTCCACGCTTTAGTTCTCTTTGCCACAGAACCCACATCCTTTTCCACAGGTTTTGGAAGCATGTAGGAACTATGGCATTTGTGAAGATCCTTGGAGCACAAAAGACCCAGAATTGCTAGTAGTATCAGAGCCTCTGTTCACGATGCATAGCTACAGAAAAAATCAGACTCATCTCTATTGGAGACAAGGCACCAGACAAATCTCTGCATGCTTTAACATCAAGGAGATTAAAGTGGTGTTTATGCATGTGCTCTCCTAATCTCTGCTTTACCTCTCTGGAAAGTCACACCTAAATAATGGTCTGAAAATATGGTCTAAAAAGGTACATAAGGGGTAAAGTGCCTTTAATGTAGAAGTAATAATGATGGTGAAATTATACTAGCCCTTGGCAAATGTGTTTATTGATGTTTTTAAGAGAAAGGACTTTTTGTCACCTGTTGTTTGTTTTCTATGTTGTACACTTTACCACGTGTGTAGACTTTGCCTGTATGTTAATAAAATAATTGTAGCTAATAAAAGAATTGTAATCAAACCAATCTGCCAGTGACAAACCTTTACTTTCACATGTTAGTATAAAAATAGAGTTTTATTCAGAAAGCAAATGCTATCATCTTCCATTTTTCTTAAGGAAAATATCAAGGGAAAAGTATAAAAAGTGTATGAAACCAGTAATGTTTAATGAGATACTTGGGAACATATGAAAAACAGAATACATAATTCGTCCTGAGGTAATAGACCTCAGATCTTTGACTAATATTTTTAACTTTGATGTATCCAAACGTATTTAACATGTTTCTCATTATTTGCTGCACAAAACTTGGGATAAGCTACGCAAGAAAGATGTGGATGTTTTATAAGCACAAGCTATCTGCGTTCTAAGATGGGGAGGAAAATGTCCACCACTCCAGCTTTCACTTGGAGCATGTTTATTCAACATGCTGCCTCAGAGTAGGCATCTTTATTCTGGCATAAATCTTACATCATTCTAATATTATCAGCAAAGTATTCTCCCTGCTGCAATGGAAGCACCAGTGTATCTGTCAGCTCTGCTAAGCACAGTATCACCTTTCAGTCTATTTTCACTCACCAGGGCTTTACGTGAAGGTCGATGCCAATGCCTTCATCCTCCTTTTCCAAAGCTAAGAATAAATCACTGAGCAATGTGCATTGCCTTTAATGCACTGTGCAGTGAGTGTACACCAATTGTGGTAGATCCATATGTAATCCACTTCCCAAATTAGTTAAAATGAGTAGCATCTTTCCTGTTGTTTTAACCACAGCAATTCCCTTGAGCTCTTTGGAGGAGTGGTTTAGAACTTTATTTTCAAGAAAGAACAAACAGCTGATGAGACGATTACCTTGAAGATGGGAAGGACAGGAGTGTTGCACACTTTCTACTGACTAACCCCAGGGGGTCTGACTATGCATTGGATGTTTGCATTCTGCTTTCAAGCATCTGCCTGTTCCTGGTATTGGTCAAGAGAAGTAGGAACCTTCAACCTGAATTTCATTCCTTTAGGTACTCTAGTAGGCAGCTAAAATTTAAACACTGTAGTCCTTATGTTTTTATGTATCTAAATCTTCAATAATAATAACAATAATAATAATGATAATAGCATATTTAATATACAGGAAGACCTCCACAATTTGGAACACATGCAAGGCATGTGATATGCTTCCACTATTTGGACAAACACTATGCCAGCTGAAGTACATTTTACTAAACAGCCATTCCTCCTTCACATTCATGGCCACAGACAGGCACTGTTGCCTGCGCACAGCACAGCCAATGCCCCCAGCTCTGTGTGCAGCTGTGGATGCAGAGAGCCAAGTGAACTTGCATGTTGGCATGTTATGTGGGAGCCAGCACAGCTGCAAATTTGCTCATAATTTCTGTCTGAATTCATTGTTCTGGATGTCCTGGGTAATTCAACTGTCTAGGATACTGTTCAGAGTACACTTTTGTAATCAATACAAACTATCAAAACTATTTGTGTACACACAGTACAAGGTATCTGTAAGAGCAATGGCATGGAGGAAGAGCATGGGTCTTAATGGTCACTCTGAGATCAGTCCTCATGCATCTCTGGATTAATTAAAATATGACAGTTTTCCTTATATGGAGAATGGTATGGACCTAGATGAGAACCATCTCTTATTACTGCAGGTGAGCAGAAAGACAAGGAATTCAGCAGAGTGCAGGAATTCAGCCCTTTTCTGAGCAGGGCTGGGTGGTGTGCAGAAACAGGCTTTATATTTGGGAATGACAGAGTCTGCTGCTTCACTCCTTGAAGGGATGAAATGGTTTTTTTTCCTAGTCAAGTAATGACCCAGTGATGTAAGCATTCCTGAAAGACTTGATTTTCTCACCTTCTTAATTTGACTACTTCTTATTTTATACCTCAAGCTCACAAAAAATTAATTTCTTAATACTGTATGAATTGTGAATTGGACAGCAATTAGCAAGTGTCTTAGGCAGACCAGTATTTCATTTCAGGTGACTGCAAGCCCAGTAGAAGTGAGGGCTCTCCCAAAGGCATGATGCTTCTAGGTTAACACGTCATTCACTGGTCTCCACTAACAAGAGAAAGAACCTGGGAGCAAAATCATAATGGTGGGTGAGATGTGAGTGAATGAAAAGGGGGGTGAGGAAGAGAGCTCTCATGGAGCTGTGATTTCAGGGTGCCACAGGGCACGGCAGGGAGAGCCCAAACACTCACCAGGGAGTCCTCCTTCCTTAGACCAAGCCAAGGTTTTGTGATGCTCCTGCTCTGTCCTCTAGCCCTTTGCACAGACCCCTCAAACCTTTCATCGTGCACATCAAAAGGAATACTAGAAGAAACAGATGTAAATTATCCAAGTATGAATCCCACCATATCAAGGACTTTGCATCAAGCAGTGGGGGCTGTGGGGTGAGAGAAAGCTTCTTTAATTTCATTGGGCATGGATGTCGTCCCCCAAGAGTTGCTGTGAGGATCTGTCCCTCCCTCTTAGCTGCTGACAATGGTGGGGCTCAGCCCTTGTTAAAGCATTTGCGTCAGACGTGACAAGGTTTTAAAATTGCTCTGAACCAGCGTGGGGTGAGTGGGAAAGGATGACAGCAACAAGCAGGTAAAATATCTTCACATGCAATCTGACAGAAAAGCCTCAAGTTTCCATAGCATCCACCAATTCTGCAATTCTGTCACCTTCCTCCTCAGGACACACATTTGAATTCCAGTGTGAATAGCCCTTCTTTGGTTAGGCAGCTACTTCTATTAAACTTCTGTGTAATAAATAATCCCTATAAATTGATTTCACACTTTTTGTTATCTTTCCAGCTGAAGAACTTGCAAGGAGGTAACCTACTTTAAAATGATCTTGTCACAGACATGAGTTTAGAACTTGACAGTTTTTTTAAAATATGGGTAAATTGTAAGATTCAATATTGGAAGACAAGACAGCCAGGCCATAGAAAGATATTTTACTTCAAGTGATTATCAAAGTAGCAAAATTGCCTTGCTATTTTCTTGCTTTCTCTTCCTTTTTTTTTCTGTTTTACTTGAGCATCTTAACTCCTTAAATCTCCTACTGATTCATGCTCAAGCAATTTCTCTTTCTTTACTTCACTTTTATCTCACCATACACAGCATTACATCCAACACAAAATTTCTGGGTGTTTGTTCCAAAAATGTCAGTGTGCCTTTACAAGTTGTTGCACATAGGTTCATAAGGAATTAGAATGAAGTCTCCTAAAAATGGAAGCAAACACAAAGTAGAAAATTCGTGAGTGAGATTTTTGAGGACTTCAAAGACTTCTGGAGATATTGTGAACTTCTGTTGAAGATAAGTGAGGAAGAAGAGAGGTACACTGAGATGCAACAAGTGCTAATAATGAAGATAATGTTATGCGTTTGTAAAAGTTGTTTTGCATAACTACTAAAAACCTGGTAGTCGTAGTAATATTAGAATTAATTTAAATTTTGCCAAAACTGTGCCCTTTTATCCTGCTGATTTCTGAATCTGTTATTCAAATATACTGAGTTACTGAGAAAACTATTAATATTCAATGAAAGTATAGTCATATAAATTATCCAGTTTTTAATATAGCTTAGAGAAGAGGATGATTCATCAGTGTTTGATCTCGAGTTAAGAAAGTGTTTCAATTAATCAGAAATCGTAGCAGCCATGAGTAGCTATTCCTTTTTTGCTGTTGCAACGAGCACTGAGATGCTGTGGGGAATTGGCTGAAGGAGCCAGTGTAAGACATGCCTCATCATCCATGCAGGAGAAGGTCTGGAAGTGGGGGTGGGCGGTGAGGCCACCCCTCCCTGTGCCCAGCCACTGAGAGCTGTTGTTGCACAGAGATCTAAACAGACTGGGTGGGACAGTGGTGTGAGTGGTGTGAGCATGGGTTTCCCAGATAACCTTGCAGTGCTGTTGTGTATTCCCATGGCATGGACCAGGGCTCTTCCACTTCCTGGGCTATCCCTCCAACCTGACCCTTGTCCTCCACCCCTTCTGTCCTCAGCAGGAGCCAGACAGAGTCAGTGCAGTGAGGACAGGTTCTGGTGGCAGGATCAGATAGAAGATGCTCTGGTTGAACACAGACTTTGATGATCCATCTGCAAAATTCGCTAAGGCTGAGGTCAGTCTCTGAGAAAAGATTGTCCTTCCTACAGAAAAGCTTTACAGAAGGTGCACTGAGCCCAGATTATAAGCCAGGGTTTTACTTTCACCTGTTGACAAAGTAAGTCTAAATCCTCCTTTACCCTCACAGGTCACTGTGAGGTAGTTTACAAATAATCTTGGACAACTGAAGCAAAAAGCCCTAAAGAGTGATCTTCAGACTCAGAAGGTTTGGTTTGAAACAAATCAACTGATTTATACATATATTTGTAAACCAGTAAGTATTCTGGAGACAAAACAGGATCTCTGCATCAGAATGAAGTGATGTTGTCAGTTTTCTTCCAAGAGTGACAAACTTAATTCCTCTCAAGCATCTGCTCCTTGGCTGCTCTGAGCCTTTTGAACTGTGAGGAGAGTTCAAATTGCAGTTTTTCCCAGGTCAAGCTCAGAGCAGTGATGCTCGCAGTTTGCCTCAGCTTTGGAAATATTTTGTACCATATTTCATGGTTTTTCCTGGCAATCTTGTTGGTGATGGCAAATGCGAAAAAACCCCCTGGTTTCATGGTTATAAGCAACAGACACTGTTTTTGTGAGAGGAGTACTGTCCTGTATTTGCTGTTGAAATGCTTAGCAAATATTGTATCTCTCATTTTTCTTATGAAAACCATTTGGAGAGTTATGGCAAGGCATCTCCAGGTACCAAATCCAGTTCTTCTCGCAGTTGTTTTGAAATAATACACATCTAGAAATGCCTCTAGAGGCCCTTCTCCTCACCAACTCCCCCATAGTTGCTGCAGATGTAGAGATGGCTTTGCACAACTTTGTTTCTCAGACATCTCCAAACAGATGGAAGAAAGTGCTTTTTCCTCTCCAAGGACATGCTCTCTCTCGAGCCCAAGAAGCTCTACAGGACTGCAATTACTTCCCTTGCAGATGATTGACTCTAGAGATATTAGGTTGAGGGGATAACCTTCTCTGCAACATTCATGTTGTAGGTTTAAATTCAGCATTTTCATACCCTGACATTTATTTCCATTTGGTCCCACATCCCAGCTTCATGTCTAGCTTAGTGTGGACAAAAGTGAGCCTCAGATCAGGGTAAAGGAAGCTCACTTTAGGTAAGATGTGATGATACTAGTGGGTGGGTAGGGTGGAGAGCAGTGTTGGGAGTATAAAAGATGACAGATACAAGAAGAGTGGGGAAACCTGTTAACTTTTCAAAGAGGCAGTTGAAGACCAACATTGCATTTTCAGCTCTTAGCAGGTGATTCAGTAACTGTGAGATCAGCCTTGCTTCTGCCTGTGCCTGCCCAAGAAAGGGCATTCCTGTGGCGTGCAATTCTCACTGCTCCCCCCCTTGCCTGCCCATGAGCACAGTATAATTGAGCCTAGACAGAAGAATAAGAACTCATTCTTTATAGATGGATAGAGGGGAAAAGAGAGAGAGAGAGAGATGCGTAATTACCACATATGCCTCACATGCATTTATATGTACAAGCATATGCTCTGAAAATGTAAATCTTCATTAAAGGAAAAATTGAAGATGACAAATTCGTAATGTTAGATTTAAAACACAAGAAGGGTGAAAAATTAATTCAATAGTCTGTCCACACTTAAATAGAAAATAGGATGCTATGGTGAGTTCTGCTAATTTTTCCAATGCCACTTGGATGCATTGCAAATAAATAATCTTATGGTGGCAAAATGAATCATTGTGTTACAAAGAGCCCTCATCTGCAATCGAAATCATTCTATTTTCCCCGGAGACACATACCTATGAAAAATTCAGGAGGTCATCAATCACAGTCTCTCTTTCCAATGTTTATAAAGTTGTGTCTTTGGATAAGAACATTTCCAGTCTTCTTGTAACAATCAAAATCAGAGCTGAGGTGTGGTATATGTACAGGGAGGATCACTGTGCTCAGGTAGGCTGCATCTCATCCCTAATTTCTTCTGGGGCTGTCTCTGTTACTTGAATGCCCCTGGTAAAGCGATGAAAAGTGATCTCAATGTACACAGGAATTAGGTTCTAGGTTTAAATATGTAGTCTGCAATTGTATAGCATAAGACCACTGAAGATATCTATCCACAATGATAGATGCATTCATTTCATGTCAAGTGCTCTGAAACTGTGCATACTCAAAAAATCCAAATCTGCATTCTGCACAAAATCTTACATGGGCACATGTAATCTGTTATTCTCCCATCACACATTAGCTGTTTCTTAATGGTATAAGAATCACGGGGTATAGCAGCCAATGTAACTTATCATTTAATGATTAGACTTTTTTACTGGAAACCAAAACATCATCAGAAAATTAAAATAAAACAAGGATCATCACAAGGAGGTATCACATTAAGCCTACTGATAAACCAATTCTCTGAAGTGTGTTTCACAGGCAATTGCTTCTCAAATAGTTTTCCATTAGTGTTGAGATTCAAGCCACAACAAGTGCCTTTAGTCCAGTTCCTAATCCTTATTAAGGAAATGTCTGAATAAGGCCTCTGGAGGCAGCTTTCTGTGTCACTTCACAGGAAACTTATTTGTCATTTGTCAACCCTTATTTGGGTCTTTTGGACCTAATGGTCTCTTGATTCATGACCAAAAATCTTCAGTCTGTTGGAAATCACAAGGTCTAACTGTAACAGAGGTGTGGGGTCTGTGCCCTGAGTAGGGGTAGAGAAGGAATATTCACCACAGACACCTTGTACCTGCCTTTGAGCTCAGATATGCATTCAACAAGGCTGCTCATAGATATAAAGATGCTACTACCATGTCTGAGGAAGAGGTAGCTTTATAGCTTTGAGGGCCTTGTGAACGAATATGTGAAACAAGATTTTGTTTGTAAACAAAGGGCACATCCCTAGGATACACCTAATACGTCCCTAGGATAGGGACTGGGCAGCACAAAGGCAGGAGCTTCAGCTTGCTTCCTAATTTCAATCTTCTATGCCCTTTTCACATGAAAACAATGAACTCAGATAATCTTCCTAGGAATCAGCTTTGCTCATTAACCATGAAATCTGCTCACTTTCTGAAAAGTTCATAGTGCAATGTCTGGCTATGTCAGGTCAAAAAAAGATTAAGCAGCAAATTTATTCTAAAATTGAGAAAGAGAAAAGTGAGCTTGAGCTATTAATCAGTTTTTCACTTCCACCCAAACTATTAGATAAGTCTGAGATAAAGCATTTGAATTCATTAAATTCTCTGAAGACTGGGAAGGACCCTTTTTTAATTTTTCTTCTTTTGGTCTCTCAAAAATGAAGATCACTGTAATTTCATAGGTCAAGTTATGGTTACATCCATTTTGGTAAAATGTTGAATTAGAGAATTAGAACAGATAGGATATTTCAGTACAAACTTGTATTTTCCATGGACTCACAAGTGATAGAAATTGACTTCGTAGGAAGTTGGGAGTTCTCAGGATTTCTGAGAGACATGAGCTTCAGGAACATTTGTTGGATTGGCAAGCCTGGTTTGATATATCTGACCAGTGCCCTTTTGTCACTATAGTTAACAGAAACAAAATAATAAACAAAACTACAAGAAAACTATTTTTCTTCAAGAGACTTCAAAGTTCACACATCAAAGGGAATGCTGCAGTGCTGCAGCATGAAAATCTGACGGTTTGGGTTTCCAGAGTTGATAAACACTGTAGTTTCTGCTAGTTTGTTGATAGAATAAGGAGCATTCTCATCACCCATGCTCGAGGCCTCAACAGAGGTGCCCACTGGAGGTGCTTGTGCTGCATGAAGTCCCTTCTCTAAACCACTATTTCTTGACCACACTTTCAAGCAGCCCATGTTGATCAGAGTGACCCTCAGCTCAGGGCCACAGTCTTTCTTATTTAAGGGTAATCTTATAGACAAAGTGTAGACACCCTCAGAACCTGGAAGAGTCTCCTGGCTGATTGTGTTCTGGGGAGTGCTTTGAGTTTTGAGGAGCATTTCTGGTTAACAGGGAGGCCTGATATTAACCACGTCTTTATTTAAAGAAGTTTCGGAGTCTCCCTTGGATCCACAATTATATGTCAATGCACAATCCTTAGAGAGAAGATTTACCACATCCTGGAGCAGGAAGTGGTACCAAGGAGCTCCTGAGCATCTAATTCGTTATCAAAGAAAGATTGTTAATTCCCTCTAAACTCTATCCAGACTGCCTGTTTTAGGCTTATAACACAGGGGCTGAGGGACCACCAAGGTTAACTGAGAAGCCTCATGCACAGTGGACCTTGGAGAAATAAGATGGGGTAACCGTGAAAGAGATAATAACCTAAACAATTACCTGAGCCGAATGCCAGCAGCAGCGCAAAGCTGTCACAGGGGAAGGACGCCGGCAGGGTTGTGCTGCTGGAGAGACTGGCTCAGTTCTCTTTCCAGTGCAGGCGTTCGCCTTCTACAGCAGCAGCCCAGCGGTGCCAGCTGTTGCCCAGCGGCGGCAGCCCCTCTGCAGGGGCACACACACACCAGACCTGCCCCAAGCCGGCACCCACCCGGCCAGTGCCCTCCTCAGCTTCGTGCATCCCTCACTTTTAGTCCCGGGGGACTGGGGCTACCTGAGCAGCAGCACGGGGGAGACAGACCCGGGAGAGGGAACAGACCCGGGCACGGGACGCTGCCCCTCTGAAGGGCTCCCTTCTCGTTTACCGCTGCCCTCCATTCCGGGGGTGCCGCTCGCAGCGGAGAGCAGCACCCCGTGCCCTGGGGGAGCGGGGCGGGGAGGCAGAGGCATCTGCACCCTTACATCCGCACCCGCATCCCGCATCCCGCATCCACACCCACACCCACACCCCGCGTCCGCACCCTCGCCCGCCGCCGGGACGCGCCTTGGCCGCGGACGGTGCGGGGCGGCCCCGAGGGCACGGAGCTGCAGCGAAAGCAGCGGGGGAAGCGGAGGGAGCCGGGGGAGCGGGGGGAGCCGCCCGGCCGGCCCGCACTGCCTGGCCCCGGGCACAGCCCAGAGCCGCCGCCGGAGCGGGGGGCGGGCGCTGCTCGCCGGGGCGGGGGCTGTCGCGGGGCTGGGACGATAAAACCGGGGGTAATTGCACTTAGGCAAATGAGGCTGCCTCTGCCCTCCCCGTCTCCAGGTATATAAAGTGGGGAGCGCTCCCGCAGCCGGTCAATGCGCTCGGAGAGCAGCGCCCGCCCTCCCCGCTGCAGACGGTGCGTGCGCTGCGGGAGCCCGGCCGTGCCCGTGTGCGAGGGGTCCGCTTGTCCCGTGCTTGTGAGGGGGTGTGCGTGTGTACATTCTCGTCCCGGTCTGTCTGTGTGTGCCTCTCTGGGGGTGGGTGCTTCTGTGTCCGTAAGTGCGTGCCTCTGGATGTGCAGCATGTTTTCGTGCCTGTCCTTACGTGTCTGTCTGGATGTACAAAGGGATGAGGGTGCACCTCTGGACACGTGTGTCTCTGTGTTTGTGTGTGTGGACAACTACAGTGGGTGTGAGCATTTAAGGTATGTAGCTCTTTGTATGGGTTCGTAAGTGGATGCATATGTACCTGGATGTGTGTACGAGGGGGATGTATCCGGCTGCGCGTGTATCTTTGGGAAGGTGTGAATCCTAGATGTGCCTGGACGTGTGAGGGTGTATTTATGTCCTCACCGTGAGTGTGTGAAGGGGCACCGCTGGCTGTGTGTGTGCGACCTGTGTGCCCCTCTGTGTGTGTGGGTGTGTGTCTATCCATTCGGGGTGTGTGTCTATCCATTCGGGGTGCCGGTGTAACTCGCTGTACGGGCGAGGCAGTGTGTCCCCAGCAGTGCCCACGGCCGTGCCGGGGTGTGCGGGGGGCCGTGCCGGGGTGTGCGGGGGGCCGTGCCGGGGTGTGCGGGGGGCCGTGCCGGGGTGTGCGGGGGGCCGTGCCGGGGTGTGCGGGGGGCCGTGCCGGGGTGTGCGGAGCCGTGCCGGGGTCCCACAGCGCTCCCACCTGTGCCCCGCAGGACGTCGAGGCGGCGATGAGGCTCCCGCTGGCTTTCGCCGTGCTCCTCCTGGTCTCGTCGCAGGCGTTGGCCGAGGAGATGGGAACCACCGACGACCTCAGCTACTGGTCCGACTGGTCGGACAGTGAGCAGGCCAAGGTGAGCCCCGGCGGGGTGGGGAGCCAGGGCTCTGTGCGGGCGGGACTGAGCGGGGGGTCCGCACTGAGCGCCGCCGCTGTCGCCCCGCAGGAGGAGCTGCCGCTGCCCCTGGAGCATTTCCTGCAGAGGATGGCCCGGAGACCCCGGCCCCAGCAGTTCTTCGGCCTCATGGGCAAGCGGGATGCCGGTGAGTGGGGCGGGGGGCTGTCCTCTTCTCCCAGTGCCTGCCCAAACCTTACACGGTTATCGTTCGGGATCGGGATCTCTTCGTGGGCTGCCGTGAGGGTACTTTGGGTTTAGGCTTTTTTGTTCGGTTGTTTCTTTTAAGTTTTGTGTGAGAAACTCGCTGATTGGGAAAGAGAGGGCTTTAAAATCTTAAGTGTGTACCTGTTACAGTATATAAATCCCAGTAAATGATAGCAAGATAATTCATAGGTCAGTATACATGCCACCAAATCATCAAAGTGTGGAAATGGGTTCAGTATACAATTATTGTCACGTTTTCTACATGTTTACTGAACCAATAATTGATCTAAAAAATTGGAGCTGAACTAATCTAAATTGTGTGGGTTAAGCTGAAACAAGTTTTTTAGTCTCTTCAAAGAGAAATGCAGTGGTAAACCATCACCCTAATTTCTTTAAGTGGAATATGTGTAGGTTCGTTCTTCTATTTGATTTTTTTAAAGCACTGCAGTAGCATCATATGTATAAGCCAATTCTTTTCTAACAACTCTTTGTCCTTTTTCTCTTTCCTCTTCGAATCAGGATATGGCCAGATCTCTCACAAAAGTAAGTTTAAAAATACAAATATTTTAACTAATCATTAGAAGATTTTCTAATAGAGAATAGTGTATTTGACAGGATTATTTAGAAGGTGACTGATTTCAGCTAGGGACTGGCAGCACCACTGGTGGATAAATGATCTGTTAGAGAATTGAAAACTCCCCTTCAGTGCCACTGTGAGCCTGTATCTCATCTGAGCTGCTGCAAGCTTTGAGATTTCAATCCATATTAATGTGCGGATGTTGCAGCTCTCTCTTATTTCCCAAGGGGAGGATTTTGTAAGCCTTTCTCGTTGGCAAGGCAGGCTTACTGCCAGACTCTGAGAGGAGCAATTAAGATGGCAAAATCTGGAAAATTAGAATAATGAATTCCCAAGTCCCCAAGAATGCTTTCATGGGAGTGCCTGTGTCCTCATATCAGAGATGCTGTGTCTGTGCTCTCAGCATTGTCTGAGAATCAGACTCCTGCTCACAGAAAGGGCTGATTGATGATGTGCTGCCATATGAAGAGCCATATCTTGTCCCATTAATAAGTGTGCCTTGCTCTGCTTCTGTGTAACACCAAGCAGGAGATGATATCAACACTGGGGTGTTACCTTGCTCTGCACAGTGGTAGTTTTATTTTCTGAAATTTGCTCAAGACGTTTAAAGAGAAACTGGAAAATTTTTATTAAGTAAACATGATCTTATATATCACAGGATCTGTGAAACCTCCTCTGTCCATGGAGGCCAGCAAATGTCCCAGTGTTCTACTATACACAAGATGCTTCCTCTAGGGTTATGTCTTGGAAGACCAAATAAAGAATCTGATACAAAGCTCATGCCAAATTAGCTGCTGACTAAAGTAAAAAAATTATAGTTTTCTGAAGCTGCTTCAGCTTGAATTAATACATGTGAGGTCTGAGTATCTTGCTTTGTCTATGAATTCACCAAGCAAAATTCTTTCCAAAGAGATACTTCTATTCTGTCTCAAAAGTCAGTTTAGAAAAAGAAGAACAGTTCATTTTCATTCCTTATCTGAAACTACGGCTACTACTATAACCTGTACTGTATAACCTGTACTGTAGGCCTAAACTTAGAGTAATTTATCCTCTACACTTCCAGTGACTTGAGAATTACTAATGGGACAGGGAGGTAATACCTGAACTTATAAATATTCCAAAAATAGAGCCAGGCTGTCTAGCTCAGACGTGTCCAGACACAGAGTCCCCTTGGCCCCTTCAGCAAGAGCTCGACCTGAACTGTGAGGGAGGATTTTCTTCCATGTTACAGAAATAACAACAGGTGGAAGAGATGCATCACACAGATGCAGGCTATACCAAGACACTGCCTTCTTGTGCATTTGCTCAGATCAGTAGGAATTGTACTGGGAGAGAAATAAGATTTGTACTGTTAGTGGCCATTGTTTTTCCATTATACTTAACCCCAAAACCAAAGGTCTGTCTAAGGTAATGAGAAGATGTCCACCAACTGGCCTGTGCCTTGGTCTATCCTGTTTATTCTGTTTAGTCAGACTGCTGTTCCTTCTCTGGTGTCTGAGAGTGATGTGAACAACTGGTCTGTGATATAAACAGTTTTGGACCCTGTCTTCTTTCCTTGCAAGAACCTGTTATTTTAAAAGCCTGATTAGTTAAAATGTATTAAAACACCCCTAAATATATTTTTTCAGGGCATAAAACAGACTCCTTTGTTGGACTTATGGGCAAAAGATCTTTAAATTCTGGTATGTATTTGACTAAATCTGATACTTGGTGATATACAGCCTCTTCATTCCGTTGCCTCTTTGTTCTCTCACAGCGGATGGAAGAAGCAGTTTTCATGTAATGTAGATACAGAGCTCTCTGAAAAACAATCAGGACTTTCTTTGTTACCCAAGATTTTTCACTTCACTTCAACGCTTGAAATGACCAGGCTGGAAAGCTGCAGGCAAGCTCAGGTAGAATTCCCCAGAGCACTTTCATTACTGCCCTGTCCTTGCATATTCTGCTAATCCCCAAAGTGGTAATAAAAGAAAAAAGCCTAAATTTTACTGACATATCAAGAAAAATTTGGAGGCTGAAAATGCAAGGTTCACTTAACTTGTGATCTAAATCCAGATCCCATCAGGTAAAGGAATATCTTCTCTGGAGATCCTTATTCCTAATACTTGGAGTAGAAGGTGAAAGAACAAAACTTTACCATTAACATCACGTCATTCTGCAGATCAGGCTGTTAAACATTCACAGTCTCTTTCAGCTTTTGACTTCACCTAAGGCATTTTAAACTCTGAATGGATACTGTGAACTTATTTTCCCCATAGCATCTATACAGAGCAGAATTTTCCTGTCCCCTCATACGCAGAACTCCTGTGGGAAACTGGGAGGCTCCCCACAGCTCTACCTTCCTTCCTTGTGCTATAGGGCTGTACTGAGAAAATCCTTCATTGTGAACCATAAAGTAACAGTTGATTCTCCAGGATAAGAATTTTAAAAAAATAAAAAAATATATATGTATTTCATGTCTCTTCAATAGTTCTTACTGTTTTGTTAAATGGATGATAAAAGTTAAATTACTAGCTGACACCTTCATATTATGTGGAGACATGCTGTGATCTATATTCTGCAATTATGGTTGTCAGTAACTTTTATTTTCAATTAAACCCCCATCAAGACTGGTAATATTGCTCTCTGCATTATTTTGCAAATTGCTACATATCAGGAATAATTTTGTACAATTTTCTGCTGTGGCAATAGCTATTAAATGCATAATACCTGTAAATATATCTGCTATCACAAAAGTAAATAGCCTGTAAGTAATAAATTGGGTTTGGTTTCCACTGGGATTACATTTACATTAATGTGAGAATGTAAAATACAGAAGATGTTTTAAGAAAATGCGAAGATTTTATTGCCCTAATTTCAAAATTGCTGGTATAGTCAGGATACTGTTATGTGGTATTTCTAACAAAAGGGAATAATGATGTTTTACTTTGTTGGGCTATGTAACACCTGTCTGAGAGGTAAAACTAGAATTCATAGCTTTTCTGCCTGATTCCTTGAGGGGGAAATGGTAAGATTTTTCTGCTCCACTAGAGAAGATAGGTCCTAAGGGCTGTGTAATCAAAGCAAGATCAGGAATAGTAAGTGTTAGGACTACCTTCATTTCTCCCTTTTGGAAGATATTTAACTGGGCAGGACCACTAGCCCATGCTGTGATTTTCTTCTGCAAAAAGCCCCTGAGCTCCCTGGTAATGGGCAGGAGTCCATGCTGCCCCCTGGGTGTGAGCATGTTGCTGATTTACAGCCTCAGGTGCCAAAGCAGGATAAGGGGACACTGATGTCTCAGTCCTTGGTTTGGGCACAGCCTTGCTCAAAAACGGCTCTCTGGATTTCCCTCTCATTTTAAATAAGCAAGAGGAGAGATCTACCACTACCAAGCATAAAATATGTTAGTTTGGACTATTTTAGCCTGCAGCTTATCAGCACGGTAGTCTGAGTACGTCTGAGGAGCTCGCCTCCTGCCGCAGCCTACAGTAAAATTATCCCTGTGCGCAGGGCTGGTGTGCAGAGAGAGTTTCAAAGAGCTGACTGCACAGGAATATGTCTGTGGAGAAACCCTCTACCACGAATTGACCTGAATGCTTAGATCCCATCAGTTAGATGAATTACTGAGAGGTAAAGGGACTCTGAGTTAATGCTGCTTCAAGCAGCTCAGCAGACAAGAGGAGGAAAACACTGCTCAGAGCTTCAGCCTTCTGGAGGACAGCGCAGTCTGAGAGGTAAAATCAAGTCAAAGCAGCTCAGGGATGGTGCCAGCTGGCTGCAGTCTCTGACACATCTTGGGCCTGTTGGTGTTCGTGCTAGGCTGTACCTTGTTCTTCAATCTGCTTCATTTTTTTGCAGGGTCCTCCGAAGGGAGCGTAGCACAGAATTACGAACGGAGGCGTAAATGAAATATTCCCATGTATTATTTATTAAACTTCATTTGTCCTAATGGCCAATGCAGTGTAATATAAACTAACCACTGTATGAAAAAATTATTTATTTAATAACTGAAGAGGTTTTGGTTGAGTTGTACATTCAATAAAATTATTATTTTTCATATTGTGGCAGTGACACATGTTGTGTAGGTGTGTTGTGGTTCTGAAAGGACCAGCAACGCTGGTGATGTCTCACAACAAAGCACATTGTTTGATATGACCTGTAAAGTTATGTTTACTAAACAAGCAAGTGTTCTTTTGTTCATTGAAAGCGAGTCTATCAGCTTCACAGCTAGTGCAGAACAGAACTGATGTTCAGTCTAGTGCCTCAATTTGTTTTCATGGTTTATAATGTACTGTAATTTCTGTATCAAAAATATATTTGTATCATTGCAGCATGTTTTATGTTCTGTGATTATGTATCAATATATTTTAAAAAGGGGGATGGATAATGTTTGAATGGGAATCCAAGGTCTTCATTTCATAGTCTGGAATTTTATGATAGTAACATTTTAAATAAAACTACTCTGGGGCTTTTGCAACATACTTCCTCTGGTGATAGTGATGGAGTTATTTCCCATGTTGGTCTGGAATGAGATTTGGATCCAAGCAACAGTGGTCTGAGACTGGAAAGAAATATAAAATTGTTTTCTTTTTTGCAGGGAGGCTGTGAGCCTCCTCATGTGTTTGGTGAATGTTTGAGGGCTTTTTTAGTGGAGATAGAGTTCCTGAGATTGCTCCGGGTCACACAAGTTGCCATCCTTTCTAAACCTGATGGAAATCATGGAAAGAGTATGATGTATTCCTCAGCTCCAAAGGGAATAATTTGCTATGGAATTAATCTAATATTGCAGGTTTATTGTTTGAAAGCCAAGCTCTTAATAAATTCTATTCCTCAGATTCACAATAAAAGCACCTGTGGGCATGAATCCATGCAATCTAAAAGAAAAAAAAAGTACCTGTAATTATCTTTTTGATTAAAATATCTGAATACTGTGTATCTGGGATAGTCCTGAAATGCTACATCCATCTTACCGGATGCCAAGGCATCTGGAGCTCTATCTTCTTTCCCCCTGCTACGACCTATACTTCTCTGATGCTATGATGTAAACTTTCATAGCAGATGAATCACCAATAAAAACAGTCAGTGTATAAAAACTAAATTTAAAAATAAATAATACAAAGGGATTCACTGCTTGTTGTTTTCCATTTTGGAAATTAATTAATACACTTCCCTCTTCAAGGTTATCTGAAGCACCATCATAACTACCTCCCTCAGGAGCATGTGGCTGCTGGACCTCACTCCTGCTAGGTTAGAAGCAGCACCTAAGCCTGCCCATACTTAAAACAGATCCCTCTTTCAGCTAGGTAGAAGCCAGATCTAGCAAGGTGCGGTGGGGGCTACATGGTGGGAAAACTGAGGTGACTTGGGGACCACATTGATGTGAGACATGGTGGTTGTACTGGCACTCTGGCAGCTCTTTGTCTTTTCAGGGCTAATTTTCAGACTAATAAACTTCTGTATGATCTCACACTGAGCTCAGTGAGGAGGAAAAGATGACTGCTGGGCTAGCAGCACAGCAAAAGGACTGTGGAAATCATGTTGAATAATGCTCAGTGAAGGGTGGAAAGAAAGAAAACCTTTAAAATGTTGTTACCCTTGCCTGGAGGACCCCAGCACTCACAGAGCTTACAGTCTGTGTGTGATGAATTGTGAGACACAGAGAGGAAAGAAAAAGCCCCAATTCACTCCCTGCAGCCTGCACATCTCAAAAACCTCCCTGCAGAAGCTATTGCAAAGCCCAGAAACATACACGGGCTTTAAGTGTTTGAAAGACAGCACAGGACTAAATAACAGCATCCAGTAAACAGATAGGACTGAGTTTTCTAGAAAAAAAACATAGAGTGGTTTGGGTTGGAAGGCACCTTTAGAGATCATCTAGTCCAACCCCCTGCCATGAACAGGGACACCTTTCACTAGATCAGTTTGCTCAGAGATCCAGCCCCAATGTCACTCAACTCTTCCAGAAATGGGGTACCCACAATTTCTCTGACCAACATGTTGCAGGGGCTCACCACCCTCATTGTAAAGATTTCCTTCCTTAAAACTAATTTAAGACTAATCTCTTTCAATTTAAATATCTGATCATGTTCATGCCCACCCGCTGTAGTTGCTCCAGCTACAGAGTCCATGTTCCTCCTGTACTGGGGAACCCAGAGCTGGATGCAGCACTGCAGGTGGGGACTCATCAAAGCAGAGTAGAAGGACAGGATCCCTCAGCCTGCACTGCTTTGGATGCAGCCCAGGATGTGATTTTCTTTTTGGGCTGCAAGCTGGGTCATGTTGAGTTGCTTATCCACAAAGAGCCCCAAGTCCTTTTCCCCAGGGCTGCTCTCAATCCATTCCCTGCCCAGCCTCTATTTCTTCTTGGGATTGCCCTGACAAAGGTATGGGACCTTATACTTGGCCTTGCTGAACCTCATGGAATTCACATAGCTTCACTCCTCACAGCTGTCAAAGTCCTTCTGGGTGGCATCACCTCAAGCATGTCAGTGGCATTACTGATGTATTTTTTGTGCTGATACAATTTACTCCACAAAGAAAGGCTGAGCCTCTGTCACCAAAATAGTCTTTTACATCTCAGTCTGTTGAGTGGTTTCAACCTGGCATTTGAAACAATTAATTTTAATTTCTGGTGGCAAAATAATGTCAGATTTGTGCTACTTCGGGTTTTGAACAACAAGTTTCAAATTGGCATTGATTTATATATTTGTATAAGCATATATTCCAAGCTACAAAAAAAGCAAACACACCAAATGGCATAGCCTGAAATGTTCCAACTGTCTCTACCAACAAAACATTCAAAATCCCTCTTCACATTTCAGCACTGGCAGGAAAAGAGAACGCTCCTCTCATTTCAGTGCAGGCAGGGATGGCTCAGCCAGGCTGTGCCACATCAGGGCTGTGGGGCTGTGCCTGCCCAGGAGGTCCTGGGCAGATGTGGAGGTGCATGAATTGCACACATTTGCAGGCATCCACAACAATATTTGCCCTCACAGGCATCCTGGGGTCCTGGAGACACAAAGAGAAATTATGTCTTTTGTCTGCCTTCAGTCTAAAGCAGCATAGTCTATGAACTATTGAGCATTTCAAAGGGAGTTTTAAATAATTTCTGTGGTCTTTAATCTCCCTTTTAGGGCTCCACCAGCTTTTAAACATTTTTATATGTTGGATACTATTGCTTGCAGCCCCATTTGTGCCTTAGATGGCTGGGCACTCTCCAGCTCCACTGCAGGCTTTGGAGAGGCTTTCACCAAATCCCTCACTGTCTCCACAACAGCCAGCCACAACTGTGACACAGACTGAGCTCTTTTTGGTGGCAGTAGACTGGCATCCCTCATGTTGCATAAGCTAATCAATAACACTGCAGCAAGGCATCTGGCAGCGAAATGCAAGCAAGATTTAAATAAAGCCATAAAAGTCTTTCTAGGAAGTCAGCACAGAGAGTAAACCCTATGCTGATAATTGTCCCCACTAGGGATGCTATATGCAGTTTGACATCACAGCCCACCTCCAACATGCTTAGCACCTTTTCAGGTTATTTTTTTCCCCAGAAATACATCAATCATCTGCATTGTGACATGTGGCTGCTCTACTGGCAGGCACTGTCTACACACAGGCACTCCCTTCACCCAGACAGGGATGTTGAAGTCAAGTTCTCAGAAGCCTGTCTTGCCCAAGAGTGACACAGAAGGCCAGCAGCTCTATCCATCATCTCCATCTCTCTGCTGTTGCATGGAGACTGGGTGTCCAAGCTGGAGATGCAGCCAAACTCAACCTGGCAAGCCAAAGCCAGAGGCATTGCTCACAAATCCTGCCCATGAAATGGGGAGCTGGGAGAGGGGTCGGGCCCCCCACACCTCACTTCACGTGGGGACCTCAGGCTCTGCAGTGCTTTCCTGATTCTGATGCCGCAAACAAATCCTTGCTCTGTTCATGCCAGGAGACTGGTATTTTTCAGCATGGTCCTAACCAAAAGAAAAGGAAGGTTTTGGAAATGTCTGGGCATGGAGATCTTGCAGGAACCCAGACCCTAGCCATCATGAGCAAAAGCAGAAAAACATCAAGAGGTTTTATGAAAATTATTAAAGCAAGTCTTTAAAAGGCTGTTTATTCAGAGTACACCAGTAACAGCTCTTCCAGAGCTACCAATAGCCATTATTTAAATCAAATTTTGTCCCTTAAACGATGTCTCCTAAATTATGGCTGACTGCTTTGTCATAAGAGATACTGAGCAAGTCCAAGTGCAAACTCCAGTAGCCCAAGCAGCTCCTTTGGCCATCATGTTACACATTGCACTGACAAACATCTCAGAGTGACGGAGAGGAGCACACAGTGGCTCCTTCCCTGGAGCTGGTCTGTGTCAGTATACAGCCTGCAGTGCTGCATGTCCTTATGTTACCTGCAAAAGAACTCACTCCCCTTTATAGAAAATACTTGTTTCTGAAAGAGTAATGATTTTTAAATTTTTGTTTTTGATGTTAACAAGTGAACAAATATTCTTTCAGAGAAGAAAAAAAAGACACTGTGGATTAATCTCTTAATTCTTCTGATACAGACTGAAACATTTGTCAGCTGGAGAGGCTGTGTAAAAATCAATATGATATTTATTAAAAATTATCACTGCTCCATTCCTGATATATATCTGATTTCTACCAGAACAAACCAGCTCAGAAACTCCTTTTTAAAGAGAGGTATACAGAGCATGTGCAAAAAACATTACCTCTTGTTTTCTACATCCATCTCCAAATTAAACAATGTTACCACTTACTGCAGATGGAAGAAATGAAATGTGAACAGACAACAAAACACTTCAACTGTCATGGTGCTTCATGCTCTCCCAGAAGCCTGGAGGGAGGAAGCCCAGCAAGGTGAAATGGCTTGGCCAGAAGTAACAACACTGGCTGAGCTAGAAATGCAATGCACATCATGCACCTAACCAGCCACTTCAGTGCAAAGAAACTTCACAAATTTTAAAGAATAATGCTAAATGCCAAGAAAATATTTGCAGGGGGGAAAAGTACAGTAAATTCACGAATACAAGCCGCACTGAGTATAAGCCGCATCTCTGGGTGTTGGCAAACATTTCGGTTTTTGTCCATAGATAAGCCGCACCCGAATATAAGCCGCTCTGTCGTTCGCAGCGAGGACCTGCGTGCAATTAGTAACAGAACTGCGGGAGGGCGGGGTTTACTGGCTGAGCTAAGGCTGTGCAGGCTCGGCCCGCTAGGGGCCGCTGACGGGGCCAGGTGGCCCAGCCCGGTGCTGCAGCTCGGGGCCGGCCGCCGCTGCCACTGGGCTCGGTCACCCCGGGTCGGCACTGCCCTGCGGTAGCAGGCAGGGACGGAGCTTCCCCCGCTCCTACGGCAGCGGCGGCGGGCAGGGACGGAGTTTCCCCGCTCCTGCCGCGGCGGCGGCGGGCGGGGACAAAGCACCCCGTCGGCTCCCCGAGCCGCAGCAATGGCGGCGCGCGCTTCCCCCCCCTCCCCGGGCCGCAGCAACGGCAGCGCGCGCTTCCCCCCCACTCCCTGGGCCACAGCAATGGCTGCGCGGGACTCCTGTCGGCTCCCCGGGCCGCAGCAATGGCTGCGCGGGGCTCCTGTCGGCTCCCCGAGCCGCAGCAATGGCGGCGCGGGCTTCCCCCCCCCCTCCCCGGGTCGCAGCAATGGCGGCGCGGGCTTCCCCCCCCCTCCCTGGGCCGTGGTAGGGGCGGCCCGGGTCCCCCCTCTCCTCCCCGGGCCGCGGCAATGGCGGCGCCGCGCCCCCTCCCGTCTCTCCCCTGGGCTGTGGCAGAGGAGGAAAGAGAGCTCTCCCGCCTCTCTCCCCGCCCCCCGAGCTGCCTGCAGGGAGCCAGGCTCCACCCGCGGTGCAACAGAGTAGTGATTTGTAACAATCGCAAAATGCCGACTTTGCAGCTGCTCGGCTCAGCACTCTGGCAGGCACTTCTGAGGTTGTATTAGCCGCTCCTGATTATTAGCCGCATTTCCGGTTTAGGAGCAAAATCTTAGTCAAATTGGTGCGGCTTGTATTCGTGAAATTACTGTACCTTTTTCTGTTTTGTTTTTTTTTTCCTGTCAAAACAATTTCCTACATTTTTATTTCAGCAGCATAGCTGAAATACATCTGCAAGGATACACCTGCACCAACATATCACAGAGGCATTTAGATTTAAAAAGACCCTTAAGATCATCGAGTCAAACAAATGTAACAATGGAGACACCACCTGAAGGCAAGAGAGACTGGAGCTGTGTGAAGCAGGTAAAGAGCTGCATAAATTCATGCCTTATATTCTCAGCCAGAACTGGAGTGTCTCAACTCCAATACATGCTAATACACCTTCAGCATTTTATTTTCATGAACTGGTTAGCATTGAAAACATATAGCTGAGTAACAGAACACCTTTAATTACAGGTATTCAATTTTTGGCACATAGAAATGCTTTCATTTCCACTGTTACAACACTCAGACAATAGCCACGTTGTGTTTCTGTGTACCAAAGCGTTAAAATTCAAGCAACATGCTCTGGAAGCAAACCTTGCTTGGAGAAGACACACAAAAATTAGTGAAGGAATATATACATGTGGTGGAGTTATTCTAAGACTGCATTAAAAAAACGATATAATTCAGTGAATTTTAAAACAGTGAATTCCATAATACCCAGAAGACATCATAGCTGTTTTGTGAGACTTGAACATTTGCAGTTCGGATTCCCATGGTGCTAACTCAGCCTGAGCAAAGCCTGCACTGTGTGGGTGTGAGTGAGACCCACCCAGAGTGCCACAAACCTCCCCAAAACTGTACACAGGCACAAGACAGCACTTCAGAACAGTTTATTGAAATCCAGAATAATCAATTCTGATGTCTGCAGATGGAAACCTGTTTATCCACAGCACATCTTCCCCACACTTCCTTACCAGCCCAATTCTAGCTTGAGGAAACAATCAAACCTTCCTGTCCTGCCCTCCCAGGCTGCCAAAGGAGTTCCAATTAGTGTCAATTGGGATAATAGCTCTATTTGCATTTTTAAGCTATTATTAGCAAGTTGTCAGTCAGTTAGTAATTTGTATCACTTTGGTATAATGAGTATTTAAATATTTAAAAAGAGAACATTCCTTTCTACCACCCCCTTCCTTTTTGTGCTCTAATAATAATGGTTTTAATCAAAAGTAATTTGTATTAATATACATTTTGCCCCAGGTGTTATAGTCAGTCTTCAAGAGCAGTGGTGAGAGATGTTAAATAATAGAGTTTATTAATATAGATAATTACTCCTGTCCTTGATAGTAGCAAAAATGTAGGCAGCTTTTGCAACCAGAATAATCTGACTCTCCTCTTGGCTTCTGCAATATGATTATGGTCTAGGAATTGAGGTCAGTTCAAACAATTTTAAGTACAGTAATTTCACGACCATAAGGCACACCAGACTATAAGGCGCACGCCCCGGGAGTCGGCAAATTTCACAACTCTGTAGATCATATAAGGCGCACCGGACTACAAGGCGCACTTTTTGTTTGCCATGAAGATCGGTGCTGTGTGCCAACAAAGTAACGAATTAGTAACGGAATCCCGCAATCGTGGAGTTTACTGGCAGGTGCTCAATTTGCAAATATTTTTCACAGATTGGTGTAGCCTTTAAACGCAGCCCCAAGCGTCCTCCCCGTGTGCAGGACCCGGCGTTCCCGTCCGCCCCCGGCTGGCGAGGCGGGGCTCAGGGTGGCTGCGGCTCGGGGTGGCCACGGCTCACACCTCGGAGTTGCTGCAGTTCAGGGCGGCTGGGGACCATTCACGGCTCGGGGCGGCATGGTGCTGCCCACTCCCTCTCTCCCTGTGCGACTGCTGCTGGTCGGTGCCTGGCTGGTGTCACACAGCCTGTGCTGTGGGGGCTGGCTGGGGGTTGGCCGCTCCGTCTCTCTCCGTGCGGCTGCTGCTGGCCTAAGGCCGGCTGGCGCTGCCCAGCCTGTGCAGCAGGGGCTGGCCGGTGCCTGGCCGGTGCCACCCAGCCTGCGCTGTGGGGGCTAGCAGGGAGCTGGTCGGTGATGCCCCGCCTCGCAACTCGGCGCTCCCGCGGCACCGCCCCCCCATTGCAGCTCGCACTTCTGGGTCGGCAAATGTCGCAACTTTGTACATCATATAAGGCACACTGGACTATAAGGCGCACTTCCGGGTTCGGGGCAAAATTTTAGTCAAAAGGGTATGCCTTATAGTCGCGAAATTACTGTACCTAGTATTACAATTTTCTAAAGGACTATTATTTTGGATTCAATTACTTTATCTTCTCATTAATGAAAATTCGCCAATTAAGCACTCTGTTCCACAAAAAAAAAAAATAAATTAAAAATTAAAAAAAATAAAATAAAAAAAAGGAAAGCAGAAGATCTCTTTCACAGCATGCCTGGAGCAGGCAAAAGGCTGTGTGTTTGCACCACCAGTGGTCACTGGGGGATGCTTTCTCCTGACAGGGCTCAAGTCTAGATGCTCAGGTGTACACAATGCATTTGTATTTTTTAAATAATACTTTTTGAGAAAACAAATACCTAAGCCTTTCTGATGTGCACCTGTAAAACTTCCTAGTAGCTTTGAGAGGTGGGTCCCTGAAGTTCAGCTGGGCTGAGGGCAAGGCTCACACCTGGGTCAGAGTAACCCAAAGCATAAATACAGGCCAGTGAAGGATGGGTTGAGAGTAGCCCCGAAGAAAGGGAAGGACTTGGGATGCGGGTGGATAAGCAAGAGCTGGCAGTGTGTGCTCAGAGCCCAGGAAGGTGATGGTTTCCAGGGCTGCACCACAAGATGTATGGGCAAAAGATCAGTGGAGGGGATTCTGCCCCTCTGCTCCACTCTGGTGAAACCACACCTGGACTGCTGCATCCAGCTCTGGGTCTCCCAGCATAGGAAGGACCTGGAGTAGTTGGAGAAAGTCTAGAGGATGTCATGAAGATGATCAGGGGTGGGAGTAGCTCTCCATGAAGACAGGCAGGGTTGGGGCTGTTCAGCCTGGAAAAGGGAAGATCTTACAGCACCTTACAGTACCCAAAAGGAACCTACAAGAAAGCTGGAGAGGGATGTTTTAGTGACTGAACAAGGGGAATGGCTTTTAACTGAAGGACAGTAGATTTAGATTAGATATAAGGAAGAAATTCTTTACTGTGAGGATGTGAGACACTGGAACAGGTTTTCCAGAGAAGTTGTGGGAGTCCCATCTCTGGAAGTGTTCAAGGTCAGGTTGGATGGGACTTTGAGCAACCTGGTCTAGTGAAAGGTATCCCTGCCAATGGAAGGGAGGTTGGAACTAGATGATCTCTAAAGTCCTTTTGAACTCAAACTTTTCTATGATTCTATCTAATGTTGTCTTTGCATAACTATCTGAAATCCTGTGATCTAATCATGAAGGAAAAAGGAAAAGCTAAAAACCCTAACAACTTCAGAGGTAAAATTAACATTGCTTATTTCCTAGTCTGGTATTGTCTTCCATCTTCCCTAGAACTGACATTTTATACCTATTCCAACTCACATTACTGATTTTTAATATAACTAGTTTTGACTAGTTATATGTCTAAGGTGAATATTGAATGCCTTCAATACTAATATAATTCATCTCTCAGCTGCTGCCTTACCTGCAGCAGCAGCATGAAAAGCTCTGCACAACATCTTTTGAGCAAGATCTATTTGAAAGTATTTTATTTTATGCTTGGCTTTATCCTTATTCTAATCAAGTACTTATTAAATTGCACGAGGCTCACGCACAAATCCCAGTGACAATCGTTTGTGAAGGAAGATATTAAAAAAAAGAGAGCAGGATGAAGAGCATCTTCCCCAGGGATGAGGAGCTCATGTGCACGGACGCGCTGGCTAGCGGCTGCCATCTGCCGGCTAGGAAAAGAAATTTTTTTAAAAATTAGGAAATCATTCCGGAAGGAACTTCCCGATCCGAATTCAAATTTTGACAGATTCTTTGCCTGGCTGCCCGTTGGCTTCTCGGAACACAGAACAAGGGGCGGAATCAGCCCCGAGTCACTTGCACGGGAAAAACACAAAGTTGGGTGACTCCAGGGTATTCAACATCTGTTGTACTCACAGGATGATTGAAGGGTCCAAACCTGGGCATAGTGCTGGGAAAAAAAAGGTTGCCCAGCTAGTTTTCTCTTGTTGGAAGAGTTTCCAGGCAACAAAAAGATGGGAAGTGGCACTACAGAGAGGGGTGGGTGAAATACCTCAACAGGTCTTAGAAAGCAGCTGTTAATGTACCACCTCCTTCACCACTACTCCCACCAACCTGCAGAGAAGCACAGCAGCAAAGACCACCTCCCTGCTTCATTCTTCCTTGACTTTTTTCTGGGAACAAGCTTTGTAAATAAAAACTAATATTACTCTTTTAAATGAAAATAAATTGAAATTATTAAATTAAAGTTAAATTCTCTGTATTACCTGCATCCAGAGACACACACAAAACTAAGACTTTCCTAACTGCAGCCTTTCTGTCAACCACAATGTCTACGTAAATACATAAATAAAAAGCAATAGGGCCCTAAGTTCCAAAAGGAGGAACTGTGACAGCCATGGTCCAGGTGATGCATGTGTTTTGTCTATCCCATGGAGAAGCACTGAGGAACACACAGTGTAACTTGTTACAGAAATAAGCAGCCTCTCCCACAGTTCAGCTGCTCTCTCCTTTGGAGACACTGTTGGATAGCCAGCTCAAACACAGGCTTACCTTGTGCCAAATCCTCCTTCCACAACTTCTGTTAATGGGAACCAAAAATTAGGTCTCTATCAGGGAAAAATAAAAAGAAGAAAAAAGAAAAAAAAACCAAAAAAACCCCCAAAAAACCAAAAAAACCCCAAAAAAACCTCTACCCCTCCAAAGACTAAAATAGGTTGCTTTTACATTTTACTGTGATTTTATACAGAGTTTCAAAAATTTTATGTAATTTCAAACCATCCCACATAAAACTCTGACCAATGGACTAAGGGCTGCTAAAGTCCTGCCAAGTGTTCTCTGGATCTTACATGTTGGTTTGTACTGGGGAGCTTCTCTAGAGAGCCACTGTCAGGGAGGCTCCACACAAGCAACCAACAGGAGGTTAAAACAGCATGTAGGCTTTATTTAAAAGGTGAAGGGCAGAGGTAGCACTGGGCAACCTTAAGTACCTGGTATGTCTCATACCCTGCAGTGCTCTCTTCGGAACTGTTAATTTCTCATTCCTCAAAGGGAGGAAAGACTGTTGCGAAATAAAATTTAATAACTTGATAGATTTAAATTAAAACAAAACCGAACAAATCCAACCCAAATAAATTTTAAAAACCCTACATTTTTTAGCCACTTTGCAAGAACCCTACAGGTTCTCCCTCAGCCCTCATCAGTTCTTCAAGCCAAGCAAATACTCATCTCTGCCTTCCCATGTAACCACAGACTTCAATTGCCCATCCCCACCTGACACAATACTCAAACCAATACACTCAAGCTGTCAGAACCATCCAGGTTAATTTTATCCAAAAGAATGAGAAAAAGAGGCCACCACATTAGGAAGAAAACTAGACAAGAGCGCATTGCACCCTGGATCTGCATACTGTTCCCTCCTGTGAAAAATTACATGCATTGCTGCAGCTGGCAAATGATCCAGAGTGGCTGGATGTTTTTGTTTCAAATTTTCTTTTCTGTTTTGTCTTTTTTTTGCCTCAATTTTTATTTTAAAGGAGAAAAAAGAAAAGAGAAAACATAGCATCACAGAAATCAAAAAGGCTGTAGAATTCCATACATAGAAAAGGAATGAACAGGTTTTATACTCACAAGACCTTTGACAAGGCAGCAAGCACTGTATTCTTCCTGCGCATATTAGTAAAAAGTTAAAATAACTAAATCATCAATCCAGAATGTTTCCCTGATACATAAAACTCCAATGTTCTAGGAGTTTTTTTTAAAATTAACTGGATTTCCTTGAATGCTGCAATGTTGCAGCAGAAAGCGCATTTGAGCAGTGATCCCAAAATATGTTTAGCCTATTTTGACTTCAGGCAAATACTGTTTTCTTTCTTTTTGGAAGTTTACAGTGAGTAGCAAATCTGACCTGTACACATCAGTACCTAACCACATACTCTACACTCCTCTCTCAACTCAAAATATTCTTAACTGTTTCAAAGAATCCAAAAAGAGAAGCACATAGCCCTTAAGTAAAGAAGGTTGCAGAAACATTACAGAGAGCACACAAGTGCTGTGGTGCCACCAAAAGGTTTCAGTAAAATTTCAGGGATACAGACTCAAATGCAGGACTAGGGTGGAGCAACAAACAGACAACCAGTCATTTTGTGAAAGTTTTAAATCAGAACAGTTTATATTTTATCTTTTAAATAAAAGATGGCTTTGGTTTTCTAGTCAAGAGGGACAATAAAGAAGATTCATTTTCATAAAGAGCATAATGCTAATCAAGTCCATCTGCACACACACGTATTTCTTGACCACCCTCATACTTATGTTACCTTCCTAAAAGTGACCCTCAAGACTAAGTAGCGAATAAAAAGTTATCTTGGGTAAAAATTCAGGTGTTTTTTCAGTAGCATATTAGAAGCTCTTGTGATTTCTGAAGCAGTTTTTCCCTCCTTTTTCCAAGCGAGGCATCTGATCCCATTGTTGTCAATGATGTTTTGTCCAACTACAACCTATGGTTAACAGGTTTGGTTCACACAGTCGGCTACATGCAGTTCAGCAGCAACACAGTTGACCTTTCATCATACAGGTGGGAAAACTATCACAATAAATGAAAAATTTCTTAAAATACTTACTCATACATCAGACTGATACCCACCATCCAGTTAACACTATTTTTTCAAGAATAATAAATACATTTATAAAAACTGAAGTTCTTGAGTTAGAAACAAAGACATAACTTGGCTTCTCTTATCCATTCTGCTCTTTGATAACAGTCACAATATCTTTCAACTGATGGTATATTTACAGAACAGCCAACTGGTGGCTTCGCAGTAACAAATAAGATTGCCATTCATTTAATTAACACCTACCACCACCTCAATAAACTCTAGAAAGCATCTCTGCATAGCTATGAATATCTAAATACTTTTTGAAAACTAGATCAAGGTTTTCAGGAGTGTGTAGAAGAACATTCAGAATAGAATATAGATACAATCCAAGCCCCTCAGCCCAGAAAAGAAATCACCAGACAGCTAGAGTCCAATTCCCCTTTGCTCAGAGGGGAGTTTGCATCCCTCAGCCTGATTCAGGTCCTCAAAACAGAGCTCACATTAAAATATATTAAATGATTCAAGAAAAATTAATACAATCAAGGTTACATAAGGAACAGAGCTGTCAAACAAAGTAGTCCCTTGTCCAGAAAGTATTTCCCTGCGAATTACAAAGTTTTGGTACAGCAGCATAAATTCTTAATAGTACACTAACAACAGAAAGCTTTTATTTCCAGTAGCATTGTCAAAGTACATCTTAAAGACAATTTAAGCTTTAGGTTTGCATAATTTGTTTGGTTTTCTTAAAGCAGAGTGCACACAAAACGCTTGCAGCACTTTTCTATGGGGATTATTTGAACAGTCTATTCTTGGGGAGCTGACTTGTAATGTTTCAATGTGCGTGCAGAAGGATCAGTAGCTTTAACCCATCTTGGCATCCAGTAGTGGGGTAGCCAGCTGCTCTGCCCTGGGTAGTGCTTTTCAAAGATCTGGCGGTAATAATAACTTTCTTTTGTTTTAGGAGGATTGAAAGGATATTTCTCTGCTGCCTTCTCCAGTAAAAGGTCATCAACCTACAGACACAAGCAAAACTCAAGTTAAGCCACAAATATCTTCAACTTTTCAAGACACACAAGGATTCACCAACTACTAAATATCCACAGTTTTGAAAAAAAAAACAAGTCTATTCCAGAGGCACAGATTTAACAGGTCAGACCTGTGTCACAGGCTCATTTGATCTTTATGAATATGTAAATGTATTTCCAGTGCTATTGGTATTTTGGTATATTGACATGTGAAGTCCATTTCTCTGGGTCACAACCACCTTAGTAAGGTCACAGACACATCTTTCCTACCCTTCCTTTGCTGTGAAACGGGTACAAAACTTAAAAGCAGTCATTTTGCCATGTACGTGGCTTCCTAGGTTGCTTTTGTAGCTTGGGGAAGAGTTGGCTGTTATAATTAACACCAATAACCATGCTCTTTGCAACAGAAGACCTGGGATGCAGAGGCAAAGACACCTGCAGTTGCTAAGGTGGCTGAGAAAGGAAGGATTAAATAGTTGCACCAGTTGAGGCAATTTCAATGAACAGTTTCTGCTGCCATCATGCTGTTTAACTTTTCATGTCTGTGAAATAAATTTGCTGCTCCTACAGCAGTACAGGCTCAGAACAGGAAGAAGAATACTGTTGCCTGACCCAACTACTTCCTTGTCTGAGGAAACTGAGAAAGAAAACAGGGAAGAAAGAGTTGGTGGTAGGACAGACAAGCTCCCAGGCTTGACTACATGTATTTCCATGTAACAGAGCTCTGGTGTAAATAGGATGTTATTCCTTCCTCTCTATGATTAAACTACCTCTGCACTCCAGAGAGGATTATCCTTTGAACAGACTCAAAATGCTGTAAGTCTTCACTGGTTAACAATACAAGAAGAGGCTTTAAAAAGCAAAAAGGCTTAGCTAGGGACGGCTTTGAAAAACGAATGACGCAAACAAGAAAGTACATTATAAAGTCATTATGTTGTTATTCAGCTGCAGAGTAAGTTCATGCAAGTGCCTTCAGCTGAAGCAGCTGCTTTGCCTGTAACCCAGAAATTGGGTCTGTTGATACACAATCTAATTTGCAATCCAGACACTTAAATGATGTTCATTTCCTTACACAGTCATTTCTGGCAGGGTCTAGCACACAAATGCCTTTAACCAACTCAGATATCTAGAAGAACACTGATTAAGGTTTATCTTACTTCTCCACAAGGAAGCTCAAGTTAACTGTTACATCCAGACTTATTCTCTCAAGCATGTGAGCTGCCTCCCACTGGCAATGATATCTAATACACCCAAGTCAGAAAGGAAAAAGCGGTATTCTACCTGTTGATCAATATAGTCCTGAAGAATGGAAAACCAGGATTTCTTTACCGATGCTATACCATCACTGAAAGCTTCTTTGGGTCTCCAGAGAATTTCTTTGGGAAGTAAGTTGGAATCTTCAAAGGACAATCTTAAAAGGTATTTTTCAATTCCATTCTGTTTGCAGAACAAAAAAACAATGTCATGAGTCTCAGGAACTGCACTGCAAAGGTCTGGATTTAAACATTTACGAAATGGTCCCCTTTCAGAAGTTTTGGTCAGAAAAGTGTTCCCAGTAGACCAACAATTCAGTAAAATATTTGAGAGCGTGCTTCATTTTGGGTGGAGGATTTAACCATCAAATTCAGCAACCTGGTCATGCTTAGAACATGTATCAGAGAATTTGTAAACTTGCACTTGGATCCAATCCACTTTTACGTACCTTTGGGATTCGCAGTTCTGCTGGCAGAGATAAATAATAAGAAGTAAACCGATGATCCAAAAATGGGACTCTCAGTTCAAGGCTAAGCAGGGAGAATAAACGGAAAAGATACTGAATTAATCCAACAAGCCACCTACTTAAAAATTCCACAGAAACTAAGCTTTCCCTGTCTTTCACATAAACACCGGATTTTCTGCTTTTACTTGGAAGAAATTTCACTTGCATATTTACAAGTACCTGAATTTGATTCACCAATTCGTAAAGTTAGGTGTATGGTCTACACAGATTAAAGACTACTATGTTTTATAATGCCACATGCTGGGCAGTTTATAGTGCCCTGAATTTGCACACTACAGTCCTGTAGGATCTGCAACAATCATCACAACATGTATGCAAAAGCACATTTAAAAAAATAGTCCTCTCAGAGAACTACCAAGTTGCTCACTAGGATTTCCATCAGCATTTGTAAACATATCACAGAACCAAGCAAGGACTTCTGCTGTCATTTCTGAAATCCACATTTGTTTGTATTTTCAAGAAACAACAAAAAGGAGCCCTGCAGCATTCCTGCAAGTTCTCTCTTGTATCAGTGGTAGATAAACACATGCAAAGCCTTCCTGCTTTTGTATACCACAGCTTCTAAGGACACAGAAGGCAACAAATAAAATGACAGTAACTGCAGCTTCAGCAGAAAGAACCCCTCTCAGTGTGTCTGTTAAAGAGAAATTATGTTGTCCAGCTTCACAAGTGAAAGATGTTATACTGCATCCTAGTAATTTCATTGTCTCTTTAGTTTCTACTCTGATAAAAAGCTTCAGCTACTTCAGGTAATACCCACTTTATGAAAAAAAACCAAATGAATCCAATACTGAGTATTCAGTAATCAAATACTGAGGGCTGTTTCTCCATATACTAACAAGGTTTACACTGTATGTCGTTCCTTACAGTTATTCTTGTTCCTAACTGATAATGGTAGTTTCACCCTTTCCTCTCTACTCTTACTTCTTCTCCCTTTTCTCCATAAATGTGAACTCCTTGAATTCTGTTCTGATTTGTTAATACAACGGCTCTTTCTCCCTAACGGCGCTGTGCAGCAGAATCCAAAGAAAAACAAAAGCAGCCAGCATGTGATACTGAACAGCCTTGAAAGTGTGCTGAAAATTTTCAGCACAAAACAAATTATGAGACAAATGGCAGGTCTCCTGCACTAGGTAAAGAGAAACAAGAAAATTGCAAAAAGCTGGGCAAGTCATTTTGTGGCAGGATCAATATACAACAAAAGCTTCCCAACAGATAAGTTGTTTGCTTTGCCAAAGGCACGATTTTTTCTTACCTACAGACAGCTTTCCAACATTTTTCTCAGTTTAATTAATGTATTTCTTTTAGTAAAATGCTTCTGTCTAGTAAAAAAATACTATTTTCTACAGCACTCAATTTGGAGATTCTTTAAAGTATCAGTTACACAGATTGTATCTTATTATCTCTTTATTACAGTCAGCTACCTAATGCACATACCTTTTTCAGTATGTTTAGTTCTGACAATCATCAGATTCAAGATTTCCCTTTGTCTAAACCTCCAAAGACCCCAATCAAACACAAGTTTGCCTTCCCTCCTTAACTCTGAATATTTTTCTTTCCAATTCACTGCTTCTGTAAAGACCAGTACAATCCTAGACAAAAAATATTTCAGTTGGCAACATAGTGGGCCCTATAGTCACAGATCAGATTAAATTTGGCAGCGTGCTTCATTGTTGCTCAAATTCCTTAAGCCCACAACTTCATGTTGGCATACAAATCCTCAGCAGTCTTTTCCTGCCTAATCTTCTTTTGCTTTTAATTATGAGTGCTCAGCATCCAAGGGAATACATTTTACCCATGAGCTGCAGTAGTTCTGTCTGCACGAAGTACATCAAATATGTAGAGCTCCTTCAGAAGCCTCTCACTCTCTCTGCAGCTTCCTCAGGAGATGGTGCCTGAAAACAAACAAAGCATGGAGCACACAGAGGGAACATGGATGCACTGAGGAAAACATTGCTGGTTGTCCTGCTTTAAATAGTAGTGATCACCAGGCAATCTCAAAACCAGCAAAAAAATACATATAAGAAATAACAACCTCAAGAACTTCTCAAGATTAAGAAAGCTATTTCTTAGGTGATTAAATCCCCTGGATTTCATGTCACCTCAGAAGAAAAACTCAACAAAGATACAGTAATAACAACCCTGAAATATCACACAAGTTCTGTTGAAAGGCAGAACAAGCAGCTCAAGGGCATTCTGTATAGTGAACACATTTACCTTATGGAAATATATATATCCTTGAGTCAGCTCATCTGATCCTTCTCCTGAAAAAATTACCACACTGTCTGTTTTCTTCCGAATATATCTGGAGACAAGATACATACCTTAAAAAAAAAAGCATAAAGTTATTAAAGTACATCTACATACATTATGCCATATACAGCTAGTAGTTTAAAATTTAGCATTTTAGAAATTTGTCTCCTACACTACTTCCTTCTGTAGCAAAAAATTGATGCAAAGTAGCATCTCATTGTTACTCAAAGCCACTAACAGACTCACCAAGCTGGTGCTGCAAATACATCTAAACTGTGTACTTACACTCGGCCACCAAAATATCAGAAAGATGTGTCTTCTTGTAACCCTGGGAACACTGGAGGATTCCCATGGGAACACAGAGAGGAGTTAGTTGTTCTGATTCAATTTGAAATTAAGTATATCATTAATTCCAGCACAGTGCTGAAGAAACCTTCTAGCCTTGGGGAAAAGCAAAAGTTTCTGTTTAACTCTCCACCACTCTGAGTTGAGCTGGATGAAGCCCTTTTTTCAATTTTTTTTGTAAAGAATTATTTATAAAACAGAATTCTGCCTTCCACTCAATGCATCTTTCTGAATGGGATGCCTTTATAACAAAAGTATTACAAACCTAAAGAAAAGTATCTGGTTCATTATTTACCTAAGCAGCAAATCCCAAAGAAAAGACGACAGAAAAAAGTTTTAGTAAAATGCTTCAATTTTTAAAAAAATGCATTCATTATTTCACATTGCTAAATCCCATCTTCATGGAGGAAATTCTACCCAGAGAGCTCAGAGTTTTGAAAACTGTGTTGTCTATTTGGCTTAAAAACTCTTTATGATGACACAAGATTAACTGGGTAAAATGCTGTAGCTTGCATTACACAAAAGCCCAATTGGATTAGGGGTTTTCCCCTTTTATCAGGCTGGCAGTGCTCAGTTGGAAGCTGCTGATGACTCCCTTCACGTCTCAGAATCAAGTGCACATTCTAAGAACCTGTATTACTGAACCTATGTTACTAAAGGGCAATAATAAATATTTCACATTAGTATCAAAATTATGCAAGAATGGGTAACTGATTTGTCGTCATAATATTCAGTACCCCAGAAAACCTGTGAATATCCCCCTTCCTCCAAGAGCAGAAAACTTAGATCTGTAGACCTAATATTTCTTATTCATGTAACTATGCTTTCCATCTCAAAGCTTCAAGAACAGTTCATGACAGTTGCTTTGTGCAGTCAGGGACTTGTAAGTAACTGCTTTGCCTCAGTATGGTACCATAGATAAGTCTGGGTAGCAGAACTTTGGAGTCCAGTCCCCAGATTCTGTGCCAGCTAAGGAATCCAGTAGACCACCATGTAAGTTTGCATAAAATTTTATTTGGGTGATAGAAACCAAAGATGGTCACTAAAAAAAAATCTTACCAATAGAAGCTCTTATTGTTGTTATATCGTAGGTTTCCAATGAGAAGATAACATCCTCTATTGCCTGAATCCCCTCTTCAGTATTAAGTATTACTTCATGATGTTCACTGCCTATATGTGCTGCCACCTGTTTGCAAAGGTCAAAATAATGCATCACTTTTCAACTAAAACATTTTATAAATATCCATTGTGTTTAAAGCAAACACATTCAATGAAAGCACCAGCTCTCTTCTACTACAATGAAAATTATGACATTAGGCCAAGAAAAGACATTACTCAGCAGACCTTTGACTTGCAATGGTATGTTCACCACAAGAGAACACAGTCTCCTTAATTATAGTGTTCAATCATGATTGCAACAGACCATCCAGCTGCTTGCCTAAAATTTTAACAGAATCTGTAGAGGATCTAAGTATTCCAGATATCTGCCCTTAAGAGAAAAAGCAGCACAAAAATAACGAAATCCTGCATAGTACCCCAGATGCCAAAACAGTTTGTACAAAACTGTTAATTCAGCAAACTGCTAATTAACTTACAATACTTAACATACATATAAATGCCTTAGTATAGGAACTTAGTATAGGAACATGGAGACCTACCCTAAAACTCAAGAGGCAGAATTGAGACAAGTCCAAAGAACTATCCTTTTGACAACAATGGGACTCTGTCATGAAAGTCTTCCAAATGCAAGACAAAATGGATAAGGTTCCAGTTGCCTCTTTTGTAAGATTAAGTAGCAAATGTTGTACTAATGATTTACTGCAAACTGATTTACATCATAGCAATAAATGAATTTTCAGTGTTATTATTAATGCCATACCATGAAGTTAGCACCATTAATATACACTGTTAAGCATTCAGTAACTCAGAACAAACTGAAAGCAATGCTTAAGATACCTTTCTGGCAGCAAGTAAGTCAGGACTGTTTTCCATTCCAATTGCAAAGGTTTGCAATGGATAATTGATGTTGATTTCTTTCATCAATTTCAGAAGAACAGCTGCAACCAAGCTGGAATCTAAGCCCCCTGCCAACAAAACAAATGATCTGATTAGGTGTTTGAATGATGTTTTGCTTCCTCTTAAGGAAGCTAGATACTGGAATCCCATGAGTAGGCCTTCATTTTTAAGCTGTGTGAATACAAGGTACTTCTCATACAAGTGCACATTTACCTCTGCTTAATAATAGAATCAGGCAACTTTAGTGGAAAACTTCAATAACAGTTAAAAGTACTTTTGGTGTCAGAAGCATCAGTGGAACTCCTTATTTAAGATAAACAGAAAGTATACTGAACATATTGTTCTACTAGAGACTACTCCCCTTCTCAACCCTGCTAAAATGGGATTTATTCTCCATTTAAAACCACTCTCTACCTTCCTTTTACCTACACATTTAACAGTCAACTGATAGGACTACAGATTTTTATTCACTGTAAGTAAAAGAACAGAATTAAGTAAAAGAACGGAATGCTTATTATAAGGGTTCCACCCTTCTTCAGCCATTCTTCTTTTTCCTCCTCTTCTTTCTAGAGGAGAGTGAAAGGGTCTTGACCAAAGTTTGGAGAACAAGCAGAAAATAAAACCAAGAGATGCACAAGCTGCCTAAATGTACTCTGAGAATCCACCTTCTTATTGTCATGAGCTAGTTCTGCTAATCCTTGGCTAGTTCTACTTGCTGCTCTCCTACTGAGAGTACTGAGCAAAACACAGCCCCTGTTTGCCCTCATCTGCCTGCAGTTCTGACAAGCATGAGGCAAAACCCTGTTCTCTTTGTTTCCCACAGTCTGCATGCGTTTTTTCCCAGATAAGTGCATTAGCATCAATTCCCAACCTGATCCCCTTTGTGGATATGGTATCTTATTAAAAAATATATATATTTCCTGTCAAAATTACATGCAAATTCTGAGAAAGGAGAGCACAGGAAACAGTGCTCAGGATGCGGAAATCAGGAAAATAAAACCCCGGGTTTCCATTGTAACACTGAAGAATTCCCTCTGTGATTGGAAATGAAAGCAATTCTCTGTGATGTTCCAAGCATACTCAAAATTGTGAAGCACTGGATGCTTTGGTATTATTTGTATCAGCACAGGCACGTAGTTTTGCTGCTTCCTGAATGTGCATCTGAGGAGCTACTGACTGCCTTCTAATCTGATATTTGAAATTTTGGGGCTTAAACAAGCTTTTTTACTGAAAATGAGATCTTCCAACTCTATATATCTTCCTGTTTTAATTTACCTTCTTCCCTACTTCTTATGATTGCATAGTAAAAAAATGGTCCAGCAGTATCTCCTGGTCAGTTCTCATTCAGATGCACATTTAATAGGGTTCATGACAAATGAGTGTAATTACTGTTGTTCAGTGAATGCATGAAAACCACTCCAGAACTCTTACGACAAGTACCAAGTGCCACACAAACACAGGACCGTGCGTTACATGGTCAGACCCATGGTTACAGGAGCCTTAACTCTGTAGAGTGCCTCTGTAACACTGAACCATCAGATCACAACAGTGACAGCTAAGTCAGTGAACAACTTCCTGTACCACAAGCGATTACCTTATCTGCAAAAAGAGTGTGGTAAATAATTTTGGTCCAGATGGTCTCCGTAATATGGTAATTAAGGAAGTTTAGGATGAAGACTAAAGCAAAGGCAGCAGGTAAGAATTCTCCTGCTTCTGAAACATGCTAAGGCTTTCTTCTGCACAAAGGGAATGTAATAATTACATTTTCTTTTTAGACCAACCTAAGCAAAATCTCATTCTGTTCAAGAATACATTATGTGATTTTTCAATAGGAATGCTATATTTATTTGTCTTATTGAAAATGCTCAGTGTCTCAATAAGCCAAGATCCCAGTCCAGAGTAAAATTTAAAAGCATAAGACTCTCAAGATACTTGTAAACTGGAAAACTTGATTCTACACCAAGAAGTTCTCTGTTGCCTGTTCTAAAAAGCATATGGAGATTCAGATCACTCCAGGTACATTGCAGCAGAGCAGCCAGTATACTTTCCTTTAACTGGTAGAGGATGGGCAAAAGAGAGAGAAGGCACAGAATCACTGTGGTTCTTGCTGCTTACCTGACAGAAGACAACCAATCCTTCTGTGAGCCATCAAACGTTTCTAACAGCATTTTCAAAGAGAATACGGATGTTGCTTTTCACTGTTTCAAGGTCAAAACCTGCTCAGAACAAAGAAAAGAGGAAGGGTAAAAAAGTCCAAAAAGTGCTACTTCGACTTTACTGGATGATGCCAGTTACATGCAAATGACTGCCTACAATAACAAAGTCCCTGCATTTTAAAGGTTCTTACAGGTTGGTTTTTTTCCTTAAATGGTACTGTTTTAAACCAATCAAGGCAAATTTTACATTCAAAGATTATGATTTTTTCACTTTTAAATCAGAGTAACAAAATCTTTGCTGTACTACCTGAAGGCAGAGCTTCCACTGTATCATATGCAGCATGAAGTGGTCATCTTTACAGCTATGAAAATTTTACTAATTCCACTGATGCAACCTTGCCAGAGGGCTTTAAGTCCAACACTTCATAATGACCCGGAAGAAACGGCTCCACTTCAGAACACAAGGATGTTGAATGCTTTAAGTTAATAAGCCCTACACATAAAATGGGAAAAAAAGAAAAACGTCAGAGTTTTTGACTTAATGGTTAAGTTACACCTCACTCAACAGCCTCTCTACTAAAACTGTATATAAATATTTTCTCCAGACCCTAAATCTAGTATTAAAAAAATATCCTTTTGAGTCATCATCAGTCCTGACTAGAGCAGGATTCTGCTTCAGGCAGGATGTACACAAAGATCTGAGCCATCCCAAGCTGAGGCAGACAGCAGAGAAAGCAAACCAGCAAGTTTTACTAATTGGCAAGTAGCAATTTATCCCTGTGAGCACTAGGAAGAGCACTTTTCTAACTGACTACACTATGGCCAGGTCAAATTATAATATGCATAGGAGAATTTGAATGACAATTATTAATTACTTCTGTGTTTAAAATTAAGTGTAGTCAAACTAACAAGGGGTTCTGCAATAAAAACAGTATCACTGTACTGACTGCTTAATAACATATATTTAGCGATTTCAAAACTCATTGGTTCTAGACTGATCTACTCCACTCCTATTGAATGCCAAGTACAACACTAGTAGCCAAACCTCGTTTTCATTCCCCACGTGAAAGAGGATGTTTTGCACCCGCTACTCACTTGGATGCCCTTTGAGGACATCCTCAAAAGGGACACTGAATCGCTGTTAGAGAGGGACTGGTAATTCACTGTGATTGTTACAGACACAGCCCTCAAAACATTCACTTCCCTTCTTCCTTCACAAGCAAATGAAATGGTGCAGCTCTTAGTATTACTACACAGTACCTTTAGAAGAGTCAACTTATACTGGAGTCTGATAATAAAATAAATACACAATAAATGGGAGAGGAATAATAATGAAAGTAAATTTTAGCTAAAGTGTATTTTAGGCTATAAACTCCCTTTCGACACTGTTTGGATTTGTTTATGACAGCACCAAGACTAGAGATAATTAACTTTAAAAGAGAGGAGTGATGTGCCATCTGAAAGAAAAAAATCATCATCAAATAAAGTATGTGATTCTGGGAAATTACCCAAGGCTGCAGTAAATTTCAGTAGGGTTTCAAAACTCCTGGCTTTTACAGATTAGCAGTTCTTGTGGTATATTTACCTAGCTCACTACATAACACCAAGACCAAAGTCTAATATCATTTAATGTAGCATAAATCTAGTCTAAGTGAATAGACAATATTTAACTTTGGCCCAACATAAAACATCTTGATTTCAATACTGCTATGACTCTAGAGCACAAAAAATTCTAGTTAAATAAGTAAGTTATTTTAGAGACACTAAAAACAATTAAACAGCTTGGATAGTTTTATTTTAATGATGTGTAGTTCTTCTATTACTAAATACAGCTCATATATTACTGAACTTACAGTTCATTTTCTCTTCACACTAAGAAGAAAAGCCCAACAAAAAAGTTTGCCTCCAACAGAAATATCTAAGATTGTTTAGGCACTAAACACAACTGGTTTTTACCTTTTGCCTCAGAACAGACACCCAAAAATCCATCATTAGTCAGCACCTTAAACAGTGGTCTGACTCCATAGGTATCTCTTGCCAGAAACACTTTCTGTTTGCAGTATCCAGAAGGATGAAAGCAAATACACCATCTAGCATGGATGCTGCTTGTTCTATTCCTCCTCTGTTGTATAGATGAAGGATAACCTCACCATCCACTAATGTTTGATAGTCAAATCCAAACTGCTTCTGCAGCTAAGAAAAAATATAAAGAAAAACATAAGTAAGCATTTGCAAACATTTGCTGCTTAGCAATTCTTTCATAAGAATAATCTTGTATGTAAAAACACGGTTTAAATTTTAAAAAATATTTCTGCCCAAGAAGGAAATGATACTTTCGGTGTCAAAGTTGTACTGGGTTTGTGTGGCCTGGCTTTGGAAGTGGAGAGACTACAAGGGTGGCTTCTGTGAGAAACTGCCAGAAGATTACCCCACATCTGGCAGAGCCAAAGCCAGGTCCCAGGACGGACCCGTTGCTGTCCAAGTCAATCAGGAATGACAGCAATGCTTCTGGGATAACATATTTAAGAATAAAGAAAAGTTATTGTGCAGATGTAATTGCAGCCAGAGAAAAGTGGGCTGAGCCTATGTGGAGAGGAACAGCTCTACAGACACCAAGGTCAGTGCAGAAACAGGGCAGGAGGTGCTCCAGTGCTAGAGCTGGATTCCCCTGTAGTCTGTGATGCAACCCAAGCTGAAGCAGCTGTGTCCCACCAGCCCCAGGGAGGAGCCCCAAGCCAGAGAAGGTGATGTCTGAGAGGAGGCTGTGAACCCATGGGAGACCCATGCTGGAGCAGGCTCCTGGCAGGGACCTGTACACTTGTGCAGAGAGGAGCCCATGCTGGAGCAGGTTTCCCAGTAGGGCTTGTGAGGGACCCATCCTGGAGAAGGCTGTGCCTGAAGGAAAGCACCCCATGGAAGGACCCACACTGGAGCAGTCTGTGCAGAACTGTTCCTGTGGGACAGACTCATGCTGGAGAAGCTTGTGGAGGACTGTCTCCCATGGGAGGGACCCCACACTGGAGCAGAAGAAGAAATCTCCTTCAGCAGTGGCAGAACCATCATGTGATAAACATATCCTGTTTCTCTGCTGGGGAGGAGAAGGTAGAGCTCAGGAAGGAGGAAGGGGTAGAGGGAAGGTTTCTTTTTTCAAGGCTTATTTCACTTCTCATTACCCTGCTCTGATTTTGTTGGTAATAAATTCAATTATTTAATCTCCCCAAGTTCAGTCCGTTTTACTCATGACAGTATTTGGTGAGTGATCTCTCCCAGTCCTTATTTCAGCTCATGAAAGTGTAGTCGTATTTTGTCTCCCCTGTCCTACTTGTGTCTGGGAAGTTTTGATAGGTGCCTGGCATCCAGCCAGGGGCAACTCACTCACAAAAATTTTACCCAGGATAATCTCTTAGGCAATGAGATTGACAATGCAGTCTTAAGTAATCATGTTAAGGCAAATTTTTCAGGGATACACTTCTGTCTGAGGATGTCAACTGAAAACCCATGACCCTGGTCTTCAAAAGCACCAGCCGCCACTGTGTCTGAAAAAGATTACTGCAATTCCTCAGCTTTTGTTATGCACATAATTTCCTTCAGCCTAATCTTCCTTCATTCCCTCAAACTAGCCCTCTTCACTCTGCCTGTGCATATAAAATGGGGGGAGGAAGAAATCAGCTGTCAGACTTAAGTCAGACCAAATATTTTTAGCAGCAGCAGCATCACATCCATCAGAGACATTTAGTAACTTTAGGAACTATGTAAGGATTGCTGTTTGTTTTGGCCTAAGATACTTAGGTGGGTCTCAAAAACCCCACAAAAACCTGACTTCTGATGAAGATGCCTAAGGGCTTCCATGGCATGCTGGAATCTCCCTCCCTAAGGCTTATTGTTTTTATATAAATATGTAAGCATGCATACTATGAACTACTATATCTTAAGTGACATATCCCATCTAGACTGAGATGCAGTAATAAAATGCAATACCTAACAACTTGGGAGAATGATGACCCAAAACAATTGAAGAGCAAGACAGTCTAAAAGCATTTGTATTATGAAGAGAGAAGAAGGGGAGAAAGAGGCTTGGAATTCTTCTACCCAAGAGATAATGAAGAATGTGTTTAACTTTCAACTGAACAAACCTGAAGATGTGCATATTTATTGCTATTCTTGTCAATTAAAAAGCGCTTTTTCAGTATTAAAGAATAAGTATATTGCTAAACAAGCTACCAGACTCACAGCTCATTGAGATGATTGATTTCCTTTAAAAAACTAGTTATTTGCTAACTTTCATTTTTTTTTTCTGATATTTCTAGTCCAACACGTTTTAAAGATGTTCTAAATATCCAATATAGTCTTGAAATAAGAGAAAAAAAATTTTAACTGCCTTTTCAGGTATACAACACTTACCTGTTTGAAATTGTAGATTTCTCCATTGTACACAGCCAGAGGTATGGGAATTTTTTCACCCGGATAGGCTGCATTCCATATAACTGATCCACAACTGCCAGGCGGTGGAAACCAAAACAGCAGTTGGTGAAACCATTGACGTTTTCAAAACGAAATGCATCAGGACCTCTGTGTGCTATCTTCATGGCACTTAGACACTGCACAGAAAGGCATTCATCGCCTCCCAAACAGGGCCCAGATACCACACATTGTGAGCCTCTTGTTCTACCTGCACGTGGAGAATCTGTTCAATACAGACATGAAAACTGTAAGCAAGAGCTGACACTTGTGTTGGGTCTGGCTGAGAGGGAGCTCATTCTCCCCTGAGCAGCCCCCACCGTGCTGTGTTTTGTGTGGTATCACAGCAGTGTTTTGGCTACTGCTGACCAGTGCTTACAGCATCAATGCAAGCCAACATTTCCCCCTCACCAGAAGGCTGGGAGCAGGCAGGATCTTGGAAGGCAACACAGTCAGGACAGCGGACCTAAACTATCCAAAGGGATATTCCATATCTGATGTCTGTCCAGATGAAAAATATAAGGGAAAGGAGGATAAAGGCAGAGCAACTACTACACTTGCTGAAGCCCTGCTTCTCAGGAAGTGGCTGGACATTGCTTGCTGATGGAATGATATAATAAAATCTTTTTTATTATATCTTTTGCTTGTGTATGATCTTATTTAAAATTAAACTGCCTTTATCTCAACCCATAAGGTTTTTTTTTCTTTTTCATCATATTTTCTTTCCCCTCACTTGATCCTGATGAAGAGGGGAGTGATAGAGTGCCTTGGTGAGCACCTGACATCCAGCCAAGGTCAACCCACCACACTCCTAAAAAACCTCAGATAAACAGATATAGGTTATCAAACACTTAACTGCCAAGAGGCCTGATAAGAAGCATACCAGACTTTACTAACATGAAGTAAACCTGGCTTCCTCAAAGTATCATAAGGAAATTTTAGCTAGCAAGAAATTAGGTTTTAAATTTACCTTTATATACAGCAAGGCTGTCTATGATTTTTTCTTTTTTTTTAATAGACCACAAATAGATCAAATAATTTCTCGTCATACAGTATGATATGTTGAAGTAACATCATCTGAACAGAAACTTTAAACATCCTTTCAGTTAGTCACCTTTACATTCAAGTGGGTTTATAACAAAGAGGGAGGCTCTTTAGCAAGTAGTGACAGGACAAGGGGAACTGTTTGGAACCCCAGGAGCACAGGTTTGGAGTGGAGCTCCCGATCAGCAGCGTGGCAGGCCCAGGAGGCAAAGGTGTGGAGGGAGCAGTGCTGCTGCAATGCCATGCTCCCCTGGCCGCTGCTGCAGCCCGCTGTCTCTGGAGATAAACACAGGCCTTTGAACCCCCGATCCAAACAGGCTGAAGCTGGGGACCACCAGATCAAGCCATGTCGCTGGAGACATCAGCCCAACGCGGCCATTAGGGTTTAAGGTTCAGAGAGCCACAAAGCCTACAGCTGCGGGGACACAGGGGATGCAAAAGGCGTGCCACTGCAACACTGCTCCCCCTGCAACATCTGTGCCATCTGGAGCTGGGCCTTCCACCATCTGGAGCGTGCTCCTGCTAACCCCAGGGCCCCTGGGCCAGGTTCCCTCCACGCGCACCCGCCTGCTCTCGGGCCCCTCCACGCCCTTCCCGTTTCCGCCGGCGGCTGCTGCACATGCCGGGCCCGCCGCTCCCCCGCCAGCCGGCGGCAGGAGGCCGAGTACGCGGCAGCCCCTGGGTCGGCAGCCCCTCTGACCAGCCCTGCCCGGCACGGCACCGCCCGCTGCCTCACCCGCTGCCTCACCCGCTGCCTCCGCCCGCTGCCTTACCGCTGCTGGGCCGCCCGGGCACGGAGAGCCGCCGCACACGCCGCGCCGCGCCACGCCGGGGATGGAAGGGGCGGCCCCGCCGCCTCGGCTCCGCCCCGCCGCCAGCTGCTGTTGAAACGCGCCGCGAAGTTTCATCATGCGCTTCCCCGTCCGACCCTGTGCCCCCCTGCCCGGCGGCCTGGGCTCGCACCCGCCCGCACCCGTGTGTCGGTGTGCAGCCCGCCCGGCTGCCCCGCGGCAGGACAGGCGCTCGCAGGCCGAGCAGCGCCGGCTCCGGGTTCACAGAATGCACAGACTCACCAGGTTGGATGAGACCTTCGAGATCATGTCCTAACACCTCAACTAAACCATGGCACCGAGTGCCATAACCAGTATTTTTTAAAACACACCCAGAGATGGTGACTCCACCACCTCCCTGTGAAATGTTACAAAGTGATTCGTGTCATTATAAAAATACACCATAGAATCAATATAGGCAAAAATACTGAATCTGAAGTAAAGCATGGACGTGAGTCACAGGAAAATCTAATGATTTCATTATATTTGTTTAAATCACTTTGCTGTAAATTGTTGGTTTTTGTTTTCATGTATTTTTATTATTTGTTCACTATAATTATGAATTGTATCCACTTCTATGTATAAGGAAAACGCGGGCTTGTGTGAACATCAGCAGACTTGTCACTGCTGTTGCCTGCTCACTAGGAGTGTAACCTGAGAACACGGTCGAGCCTTGTCTAGACCTGGTGGGGCTTGTGGCCACTGCTGTTTGAGTGCTGGCTAACATGGTTGGGCTTGCTCGGACTTGTACCCCGGCACACTGCCTATGAAAGGGGCACTGACCAAAGGTAAGACGGATGTGTTGGTGGAGCGCAAACTCCCTGCGTCCCTAGTGCTGCTTGGCTGTTCCTTATCAACAAACTAATAAATTGCCTTATTCATTGACCTACCTGATTTTGGTAAGTAATTTATAACATCCCCGGGCAGACCATTCCAGTACTTTATCACTCTTTCCATGAAAAACTTTTTCCTAATATCCAACCTAATTTTCCCTTGACACACCTTGAGACTCTGTCCTCTCATTCTGTCAATGCTGCCTGGGGAAAGAGACCAACCCCCACCTGACCACAGCCACCTTTCAGGGAGTTGTAGAGAGTGACAAGGTCACCCCAAGTGTCCTTTTCTCTGGGGTAAACAACCCCAGCTCCCTCAGCCGTTCCTCACAGGGTTTGTGTTCCAAGCCCCTCACCAGCCTCGTTGCCTCTTCTGGACGTGCTCCAGCATCTCAATGTCCTTCCTAAACTGAGGGGCCCAGAACTGGACACAGCTCACCAGTGCTGAGTGCAGGGGAAGAATGACCTCCCTGCTCCTGCTGGCCACGCTATTACTGATACAGGCCAGAATGCCATTGGCCTTCTTAGCCATCAGGGCACACTGCTGGCTTCAGCCAGCTGTCAGCCAGTACCCCTAGGTCCCTTTCTGCCTGGACACTGTCCAGCCACACTGTCCCCAGCCTAATACACTGCAGGGGGTTGTTGTGGTCAAAATGCAGGACTTGGCACTTGGACTTATTAACTTCATCTTATTGGACTCTGCCCATCCATCCAACAGGTCCAGGTCTCCCTGCAGAGCCCTCCTGCCTTCCAACAGATCAACACACGCTCCCAGCTTAGTGTCATCTGCAAATTTACTGATGAAAGACTCAATACCCTCGTCCATGTAATCAATGAAAATATTGAACAGAACAGGCCCCAGCACAGACCCCTGAGGGACACCCTGGTGACTGATCCCCAGCTGGATGCAACACCATTCACCACCACTCTCTGGGCCCGGCCATCCAGCCATTTCTTAACCCAGCACAGAGTGCTCCTGTCCAACCATGGAGTGTGGTATGGAAGACAGTGTCAAAGACCTTGCTGAAGTCCAGGTACACAACATCCACAGCCTTTCCTGCCTCCACCAGGCAGGTCACTTGATCAAAAAGGAGGTCAGGTTGGTCAAACACGACCTTCTTTTTCTAAACCCGTGCTGGCTGGGTCTGATACCCTGGCCATCCTCTAAGTGCTGTGTGATGGCACTCAGTAGAAACTGTTACCTTACCAGGCACTGAGGTCAGGCTAACTGGCCTATAGGTTCCAGGATCCTCCTTCCCACCCTTTTTATGAATGGGTGTCACATTGGCCAGCTTCCAGTCATCTGGAACCTCACCAGTGTCCCAGGACTGTTGGTAAATGATGGAGAGAGGCTTTTCAAGCTCATCTGCCAGCTCCCTCATCAACCTGGAGGGGATACCATCTGACCCCATAGATTTATGAACATCCAAGCTGCTCAACAGCTCTCTGGCTGCCTCCTCCTGGATAACAGGGGGATCATTCTGCTCCCTGACACCACCTACCATGCTAGGAGGACAGCTGTCCTGAGGACAAGCCATCTTCTCATTAAGACTGAGGCAAAATCCTGTCCCTTCAGGTGTGCTCTGAGCCCTGTCTTATGCAGTGTCCAGGCAAAAGAGCAAAGGCATTGCCCTAAAGATGCTTTATTTGGTTTAGGAGAGGCAAGTGCGTGCTAAGTTCATGCCTTTGGAAGCATTTGCCAAGGATGTATGATTTTTCTGTGCAACACTAAGTTCTGAATCATAGACACAATGGGTAAAACGGGATTTTGGTGCTTACCTGAACTTCATTATTGGACAGTTTTACTTATTTGTCTTTGAGAGTGCTTAAGTAAATGAAATTCAGCTGTGAATATTAGGATGTGAAGTCCTAATTCTCCACAAATACTTCAAGAGAGCATTTAGTAATTTGCATGCAGTGTGCTTTCATAGCCAGCTTTTGTGGAGTTACTGTAAAACTGCAGTACTGTGCATAAAGTTCTGCAGGTCATGCAGTTTGTCAGCAGTCAGTGTGGTCTGTGTGTAGAATATTAAAATGACCTTTAAGAAGTCATTAAAAAGATATTTTTAGGCTTCAGAAAGAAAAATGTGTTGAAGCATCCTGTGCGTGAGAAGTAGACTCCAGTGCTGATCAGGAACAGATGTAGGATGTTTCTATCCAGCACAGCTTCACCTGAATGCAGGCAGCCTGCATATGCCATGTGTGCAATTCCCAGAGCTGTGCAATACCTGGAAGGGCATGGTATTAATGTGTGCAATGGCATATGGAGTCACTGCTCACAGAAGAGAAATGGTTGTGGTGAGGAACACCTATCTCTTGAGGTTTTTTCCAGAGGTCTAAATACCACACTGCATTTTGGAAAGTACAAGAAACCTTGTACTAGCTTAGGTTGTTTTAGAGGGTTGGTTGTTTGTCATAAGTTTTTGTAAGCAGCCTTTCTTTATATCTTTATTTCTTTTCTCCATGCAGAAGAGATTTTTGGATGGGTCTACTTAGGCTCAAATTGTTATCTGGGCGCTTTCATTGATGGTTCCTAAGTATTGAATTCCTGGTTTATAACTGGATCTCATACGGTGCTTTATGATAGTCACAAAACATTTGGTGCAATAAAAAATCTTTTAATGGAGAAACTGAAGCAAGGAGACTGAGAAGTGACTGGCAGAAAGTGGCTTGGAAGGCTGGATAGGCACAGCCAGGATAGAGCAAAACCTCCCAAGTCCTCATTAAAGCCTGCATCCTTAGGGTGCACGGGGTACTTTATCCTACTCTTTGCTATCACTCCTAAAAACTTGGGATAACTGTTGCATTTAACTGTGTTTTACATGTTTAATGCCCAATTTTAATGAAGTTGATGCTGTTACATATGGGACTATTGGCAGAAATATTACTTTTAATATTAGCAATGTTAGTGTTTGGTAAAAAAAAGTGGAACAAAAACTGTTATGTCCCTGGCCTTTTCTCTACATTGTCAAGTAGCCCATGTAGTCTGTTTATATTATGTCTTATTCGTCACTGTCCTGTCTCTCCTTTCAGCGTATCTGCAGACAGCACTAGATGTAATTACACCTCAGTCTCTCACCTGTGTTCTTGTCAAGTTACATCTTCCCTCTCAGTTTTCTCATTCTTGCAGACATCATGTGTAATAGTTTCTCCAAAGCATTGTCTTCTCCATTCTAATCTTCTAAAATTGATTTTTCCTTACATTTTTGTCAAAAGAAATTTACATTGCTCCTAGCTGGGTTGAGAGAACAGGTTTGCATGTAAATATTGAGTGCCATTAGTAGCTAGGAAACTTTCTGCTTTGTGATATGTACCTGAGAATTACCGCTTGGCCACAGAAAAAACCATTTAATAATGGCTGGAAAACCCTGTAAGAAAGTTTCTGATTAATTAATTAAGAAGTGCTTGCATTAGTTTTGTTTCTAATCAGCTGAGATGAAAGGCTAAGAGGTTTCTCTGAAGGAAAGAAGTAAATGAATAAATAAAAGGTCCAAGTTAACAGTTAACCCAAAGCTAACAGGTAAAGTGAATACAATGCAGAATGAACTGGTGCAGCTTCATGACTCTCACTGAACTGGTCGCTGTCAGCTCAGATCTCAGTTGAGCACTGCTCCTAAATGAAGTCTGTGCTCCTCATTTTGTTCCATTTAAGATGAGTACCTTTGGTGCATCTGTTGAATGTGGTGCCACCAGCATGCTTGGAAGACTGGAAATATCTAAGTTCTGTAAGACTGATGAAATGGACAGGAGAGAGAACTGAGGGGGAGAAGTGGAGGCTGTGATTAACAAAGGCAGATGGTGAAGTTCTTTTGCTTTCACAGCAATGACTAACAAATTAACAACCGGTGGTACAGGGGATTTTACAGGACACAGTCTCCTGAAGATAGCACTCATGAGAGGGTTTTTTGCATGAGAACATATTTCAGCAGGTTTTATGATAGTGGCTCTCCCAGCTCTCTACTCCCATCCTTTGCTCTCACTGGAGGCGTGCAAGAAAACAAAATGTGAAGTGTAAAACAATGGCAAGACTCCAATATTAGAGAAAGACTTTCCCTTTTCTGCCAACATCCAATGCACATTCTCTTGAGTTTCTCAGGCAGGAATTCAACACTCTGCTGATGGTGAAAGTTGCACACAAGTGGATTCATGGACCAAGTAATTAAGATGGGCAGGACTGTAAAACACCAGAAATTCTATTTGTGTGTCTCAGCACAGCCTCACACCAGCCCTTTGCACAGAAATTACTAGAGAAGAGGCATTCTGCACCTTATCAGGCCACCTACTTAGTCACAGACTGTTTAAAATGCCTCATCACCAACAATTCGAAGGATAATAAAGATAATGCTGAAACAATTACTGTTTTTGAAAAATTGAAGATTTTGACTGTGGGAAGGAGAAGGATGTATCTTGTCTACACTTTCAGGACTCCCTTTGCAACCAGTATCCATTTTTAGCTTGGACCAACTACTCTTGATCTGGCCTTGAACATATCCTGAATTGTAATAGCAAGACTTGTCTTCTCCTAACTTGTGTAGTAATGGAGGTGTGGGAATAGGCAGTTCCAAGTTTCCAGATACCTCAAAATATCCTTTTCTCAGCACTCAGTGACTGGATGTTTTCTAGGATAGGGACTTATCTTGAAAGCAGAAGGGTGTTCCTCCTAATGGAGCTGCATAGAAAGATCCATATTCTATGGTGGTGTTGTCAGCCCCTTGCACTGAGAGAGATCAGTAGCAGGGCTCAGGGAAAGATGGAAATCAGTTTTCTCTCCCCAGTCACATGGGTTAACATAAACAATGTATCTCATACCTGGCTATATTTTAAATATAGAAGCTTTTGGATACTGTACATTCATCTGGAAATTGTAGTGACAGGTGTTCTGCTAATACCCGTGACATCTGAAATGCATGTTTGTATGTCAGGGATATGCACATGCAGAGAGCAAAGGCCTTTGCCTGTATTGGTTTTCCTTCCCCAAGAGATAGTAACACTATGTGCTCTTAAAGTCTGAATGCTTGCACTCAAGATCTCAGGCAGAGCCATACTTTAATTCCTGAGTAGAGAAGAAAAGGAAAAGAGAAACTGTCAAATTCAAAAGCTGTTTGAAGCCATAGCTTGAAGCAAGGTAAGCTCCCATTTGTATTATTTAGTCTGGATTTTGCCCAGAGGGACTGTATCACATGCCAGCAAGCTTGCAGCTTTTAAATAACTTATCGACCTAACAGAGCTCTTTGTTCCTATAATTTTGAATTTATTTATTTTTCCATTTTTTTTCTTATGTGTTCCTTTCCTTTCAAAAACATTTAAAGGACGTACAATCTACTTTCCTCCAGACACAATCTTTTTTTTTTTTTTGTTTTTTTTTTTTTTTTTTTTTTTTTTTTTTTTTCTCATAGTATAAAAAGTAGCTGTTTCTCCCACTGGGAATTCCTATTGCTATAGTCTCTCTTATTTAATCATTTTTCTTTTCTTCCTGCTTAATTATGTTAAGCTTCAAAACAATAAGACTTGCTCTGACCTCGGACTTAGAGGTCACAGCACTGTTGAGTGTTGAAAGAAAATCTTCTCTAGAGCTCTGGCATCAGGACTTTGGTAAAGTACTAGGAGGCATGGCTAGTGCAGCAGCAAGGGAGAACACAAAGTAAGGTGATTTGTTACTGCCTGCACAAAGGACTAAGCATTTTTCACCACTGCTGCATCCTTTTTTTAACATCCCAGCCCTTCCGTCATGCCCTGTGTTTCTTAGCACAGACAAGAAAGGGTTGCTGAAGGAGCTGTTGGCCATACACTGCACATGGCAGGCATGGCATATGGCACACCAATGGTTCTATTGTCCAGGCCAGGACCACAGAGGAATGAAACACTGCTGACTTTAACTCAATAGCGGTCTTGGCTAATGAGAAGGAATCCAGTCTAATTTATTCTCTTCCTGGGGAGGGGGAGACAGGAACAAACCACAAAACCAAAACACTCTCTCTTTCTCTCTCTCTCTCTCTCCATATTTATATATATATATAAATATATATGTTTTTTAATGATTTGCAGAAAAAGACAGAAAAAACAGTTGTCTGATGTTGACTCTGCAACAAAACCAGCATAATTCTCTAGAGTTCTTAGAACCATAATGGTAGAAGCAATTTAAATTCTGGTTCTTTTTGTAGTAGTAAAGATTGGGTGTCAGCTGAATTAGCATTTAAACTAACTCTTGTAGTCAATACAGCAGGATTAACTGCAAATTACAATCTTCAGTTCACTTTTTCATTGTAATTCACCCATTGTGAAATTTTGTCCTGTTCAATAGATGTTTTGTTTAATACAAACAAGATTTCTTTCACCTAGAATCTGGCTAAATTCAGCTGTAAGAGAGATGGTTAGCTGTTAAAAACTGTAACAGCTAAATTAATTTGAACATATATGATTGTTTTAAAATACGCTGATATATATTTTTTCAACTGGAATAAATGGGCATATTTTTAATAAAAAGTTATTTTCACACAACCCTCTATTGTGGTGCTTTAGTCTTTTAAAGTGTATTTAATGTTGTGATTTGTTTCTGGAAGACAAAAAAACCAACAACAGGTTCAGTAAAATGTGCTAAGAAGGCACAATTACATTCTCCTAATACAGTTAAGAACAATAGAGGAAGAATCATAACAGTTATTGTACACTGCATGAGAATTTTTTTTAAGGAAGTTCGATGGTCTTTGGATTATAGAAGATTGAGAAACTATTCTAAAACCTATGACTGTAGGAGCTCTTTCTCATCACTAGGTCGAGCTATTACCTCAAAATGAGAAGCCATCGCCCTGCTAGTACTGCTGTTACCAGAAATAGAGGTGTAGAACAAATACAATGAAGGTCAGCAGTGACAGAATTAGACTGGTAATGTAACCTTTGCAGTGTGGAAAATAAACAGCTGCACTACCACACACACACACACACAAGTAAATTATATTTGTAAAAGAAAAAATTTCATAATGAAAGCAATTTCCCCCCATTTTCTCACACACTAAAATAGAGCTCACTTCACAGTATGTCATACTAATTGTATTAAATCACCAGCACTGAACTCTTCAAAGGTTATATAGTTATTACAGCTACTTGCTCTCACTTTTTACTAGGAATTGATTTTTAATTCTATACAGAAGTAAACTTCTGTTTTGTTACTGCTATCATATAAACAGTAAAATCTAGTGTCTCTCCTCCCAGTTCTTCCCCAGCTAGAAACTAACAACAGACTTCATAAAAATAGCCTTGTTTTTTACACATAAAGAGAAGAAAGAGAAGTCTTCCTGATTCAAAACAAAAGAAGACCAGTTCTAAAGGAACTCAAATGCAGTATCCATTCAAAAGGATTAAAAGAATTAAATAATGAATGACTGCAAAGAAGAGTTAGTTCTGCATTCTAATTCTTACTGAACAATATCTCATCTCTTACTGTGGATGCCAGATAAGAATGTGCTTTCTAGTATTAATGCCAACATTTTTATTAAGGCCTTTTTCCCAAAGAAAAGAAACCTCAGCCAACTAAAATTCTGTCAATTCTCACAGAAATGCACTTTATAGCAGTATTATTTTGAATCTCATTTTAGTTGAGAGCAACCCTGAGAACCTCTTTATTTTTGCCAGGTACCAGATGGACAAAAGAAAGGATCTATCTGCAAGAGTTGGCTACTCCTCAATCTGCTCTGAAATTTATCTCTTATTCGAGTTTGTATTAAGAGAGAACGTATTCTTTATTTCTATTGTAGGAATTTGAGAGATAAAATATCTGCACTTGTCCTGGCTAACTTTTAAGTTGTGTGCATATGTAAAATAAATGGGAAAATACTTATCTATACAGAAATATATCAGCAACAAGAATAAAGAGAGACACACATTTTTCTTAAGTGCTTAAAGGTTTACTAGGCTATTTCTACAAATAAATCAGGGCCAGGAAATAAAGTATGGGAGGCTAATTATTAACTCACTCACTGACGTGACCTGTGTCTCTGCCAGGTAGCATTTCCTTGAGAAAATCTCTGGGCAAGGTAATGAAGCAACGCTTGCAAGAGCTATTTATAAAGAGCAATATGGACAAGGCTGAGGTTTGGGTCCATCCAGGGGAATCCCAGCAGGCTTCCTAACCACTCAGTGCTCCTTTATCCCTGTCCATCATGTTCCACAGCACTGAAAATGAATGTCTTTTCTCAGTTTCCATGATATGAAAATTTCATTCTGATGGGCTACAACACAGCTTTCAATATACTTTGAAACTGAAAAATTGTGAAATATCTCTGTCAAAGAATGGTCCCTGGCACTGTTTCACCTAGGGAAACACAGCTGTAGCCTGGAGCATTTTGAAGTGGGCTTTGGTGTAGGTCTGTTAGCAGGATAGAAACGTTGCGACAAATACTTTTCTTGCAGTCTCCACAATGAAAGCCCATTACATTTTGTCTGGTATTTCCAATGAAGATACAAAGATACTGATATATATATATATATAAATAATGAAAAAAAATTCCCTTCAAATGTTTTACAAGTGTTCTTTTGAATGTCACGTTTTTATCAAGATCCAGTGATTAATTCCTTATTCTGCCACTTGAAATGTACAACCGGAGTTTTTGGCACACACTGATACTGATCTACACCGAATACTAATCTGGAAGTCCACAATGGCTTGTTTAAGCCAATTATTTGTTGCAAGGAGATCTGGTCAGCAGGAGCAGCAGTGTAGAGATTGTACAATTGTTTCAATGAAGACAGCACTTCTAATTTCACTGATTGGTAATGTGTGTAATTCAATTCCTGGCAGTTTCCACTATTGTTTGTGCAAGAAACACAGTGCGTAAAGTTCCGTATCATAGCAGGATGTCAGACTTTCAGCCAGCTGGTGTTCTTACTGGTAAAGGAAGGTGGAGTGGTACACTCATACTTCTTTATTATGTCAAAATACACTTTATCTCACACAGTAATGTTACCATACTGAAAAATTTACTTTTACAGCTCCATATATTGTTCAGATTGTTCCAGGACACCCCGGCACCAAATTAGTGTGTCCTGCCCCAAGTCAAGTGGGCAAAGGTGTGGTGGTAAATTGAAACTCCATTGATTTTTCTAAAAGCCTTTGTTCTGTTCTAAGAATTAGGATTGGTATGTGTAATTCTCGAACTTGATCTGGTCCAGTGTGCCTGCAACTACAATTTGTGAGTTCATAAATGGGCACAGAATGGATAATAGGTTTTTTAGAGAGTGGCAGCTTTGCTAAATCTGAATGGTCAAGTTAGTGAGATATTTTCTTAAACAAGTAAGGCATTCAATTTAATCTGGCTGTATAATCACATAGGAGTGCAAAGAAAACACAAAAGTAGCTTTTAGCCAAAATACATGGAATTACTTATATAATATGTATTTTCGTGTCTTGCTAATGAGGTAAAAGCAATGGCATAAATTGACTCAATATAAGACCATTTTGAAATTAAACAAAAATGTTAAGAAAACATCATTCCTTAGCAGTCATTGTCTTGTAGAAAACTATCTACAGAAGGCAGTCTCACCACAGATATTTATTAGATATCTATGATATATTTAAATGATATATCTGTAGTCAGTGACTTGTCAAATTGCAGAGGCTCAACAGAAGCTGTTGCATTTTGCTTTCTGCCTTAACTCTGGGTTAGCTTTCCTATCTAGAAACCTGTGTTTTGAGACTCCTGTGCAAAATGGGGGGGAATTGAGAGCAGTAGCTGATCGCTGAGTGGGCTTTTATGGAAGGTCCATACTCCAGAATGCTCTCCAGAGGGTGTAAGCATTGAAACGCCCATACAATTATCTCACAGAGACCTCCCTAGTGATGAGCAGAGGGATTAAGGGCCTGCTACTCTGCTTTGTCCTGCTCAAAACAGTCTTTATGTTGAATGCGGCTGGCCTTCCTAGATAGGGAAAGATATCATTCTTTGTATTTACCAATATGAAGTGATTGGTTCCTTGATAAATTAAAATACTAGAAATTGAATTTCCCTTTCATTTGTTCCCAACCGCATGTGCCAGAAGGTGTGAATATCCTTGCCATATTACAGTTATACAACTGTGTCCCCTAACACTGCTGGGCTTTCTCAGCAGCTGAGAATTTCCCATAGCAGTACTAAATTTACATAGAAAGGGACTGTGGTCAAGTAGATCTGCAGTCGTGGAAGGAAAATAGAGCACCAGGCTGCTCCTCCTTCTGCCTTAGAACAAGAGAACAGCTTTTCCCTTGACCATCCACCCAGAGGCAGTGTGTTGAGCAAAGCAGTGCTGCACAGAAGCTGTGGATGCTACCACTACACATGCAAGGCACTCCCTTGAGTGGCCTGTTTCCTTACCCTGAACTGTAAGAGATTGCTGCTGGAGAGCTGTGAGAGAGATGGCTTATCTCCCCCTGAATGAAAAAAAAAATAAAAAAACCCCCCAAAAAATCACCAAAACACCTACTTGTATGTGTGATATGTAAATATCTCCATAAAATATTAAACAGACACTACAACGTGGCCAAACCAGTCCCATTTGTTAAAGCAAACTTTTTGCACCAATATTAATAGGTAAGATGTGGCTTTTGTTAAGTCACAGCACATTCTACCTTCTATCTGAAATTTCCTTTTTAAATTAGCCTAACAGAGTGAAACAGCTCAATGAACATGTCACTATGAAAAAAGTGAAGCACTGCATGCATAGATTTATGGGTGTGTAATATACAAGGGCTCCAGTCCTTGACAGAAGAACTACTATGATGCAAGACCAGGTTTAAAGCTCACTAGGCAAAATGGAAGTCTTGTATTCAACTCAGACATGCTGCATTATCTGTAATTCAAAACAGTTTGAGAACTTCACTTAATCTATTTTTGAAATTTAAAGCATTCACTGGACATGGGATGGACGGTTATTCTATCCAAATTTGGTGGGGGTGAAAAGAGGGAAGCAAGAAAATAGACACATACTCTGTTTTTTTTTTTTTATTTACAGCCTTTGCAATTTCCCTTATCTTTGTTATTATTTCCTGTTGATTTTCTTAATGTCAATCAAACTCCTGCCCTACAAGAAACCTGCCCTTTCTTCTGATGAAACTAGTTCAAGAAGATACTATTCACGAAGTTGCTTGTAATTTTTATTTAAAGGAGGTAGCAGAGTGGGATGGGACAGGAATGAGAAACTATGATCTGGAGTAATGTGGGACATGGGAGCTTTCTAAATTGGTACATTCAGCATCTCCTGAATGACTCAAGGCTACACTTCAAGTGGTGGGTCCAGCTGTTGGTCCCTCACTTCAGGAAAGACATTGAGGTGCTGGAGCATGGAGCTGATGAACAGAGGGGAGAGTAAGTCATATGAGGAGCAGCAGAGAGAGCTAGGGGTGACTAGCCTGGAGAAGAAAATAGGGCCAAGAAACACATTATCACTCCCTACAGCTACCTGAAAGGACTTTGAAGCCAGGGGAGGGCAAGAGGAAGTGGCCTCAAGCTGCACATAAGGAAGCTGAGATTTGCCATCAAGGAAGAATTTCTTAATGGAAACGGCTGTTAAACATTAGAATGGACTGCCCAAGGAGGTGTGGAGTCACTGCTCCTGGAGGTGTTTCAAGAAGTGACTGGAAGTGGCACTTAGTGCCACGGTCTAGTTGACAAGGTGGTGTTTGGTCATAGGTCAGACTCTGTGATCTTGGAGGTCTCTTCCAACCTAAATGGTTCTGAAATTCTGTGTGAATCATTGAAAGAAAAAGAATAGAAATAAACATGAAAATGGAGATGAAAGGGCACATCTCTGAGGTAATAATTTTTTTTGCGGAGAGGGGAGACAGTAGGAAAATACACAGATCTATAGCTATGATGAGGGAAACCTATGGTTTGGACTGAATCTGTGGACAAGCTGAGGAAGGATGGAGAGAGGGGAAAATCAGAACAGCGTGTGCAGTGACCTCCATTTACAGAAACACTTAGTGGCCCTCAGCATGGACCAGTTCTGCTCTGCACATACCTGCACCCAGTACTTAAAAAAACAACACATACACAAAAACCCTCCCCAAACAAACCTATTAACTGCAGAGCTCCACTACCTACCCAGTGCTCACAAAATGCATACAGTTACACTGTAAATGTAATGAAAAACACCTTTCAAATCTACAGTTCCTCTTATTTAATATGTTTTTCGCTAAGGAAATCACCGACAGATAAACGTCGAGTTGTTGGAAAGGTAAGCAGCGTTAGCACAGGGAGATAAGAAGCGATTGCAGAGGGTTCGGTATCCTAGCAACATCCCTTGCAGTTGCCTAATGGTATTTTGGAAGTGCAGCGGCTCCAGACCGGCTGAAGTGAGGGGAAATGAGGGGCTGGAGCGCAGCGGAGCTCCGCAGCCCGGCCTGAGCGCCCGGCACCGCCGCTTCCAGGCAGGACCAGGCAGGCGAGAGCGAGGTAAGGCGGTGGGAGGGCGGCTGGACAGCGCTGCCCGGGGCATTTCCCCGCCGGCCGTGCCCGCGCAGGCACCGCGGGAGCGCCGCGCCGGTACCGACTGCAGGGAGCTTCCGGGGAGCCGCCGCTTTGCGCTCCTCAGTCCCTCCCGCGCCCCCTCTTCCCCCGGGACATTTTTTCCCCCGCTCCCCTCGAAGTCACCGCGCCACCGCGCACGGCAGACAGGCCGGCCCCCGGCCACCGCTCTCGCGCTGCGGCTTCTGCCGGGGGCGCCCGCCCTCGCCCAGCGCTGCACACCGGGAGGCGCGTGCGATACTCGCGGCCTGGCCCGGCGACGTGGCCACGCTCCCGGCGGATGGGGAGGAAGGGGCGGATTGCCGTGACAGGGAAGGGCAGGAGAGGGGCACCGCGCTTCCCCCGCGCCGGGAGAGAGCCCCGCCGCCGGTCCGCTCGCCGGCCAATGAGCGGGCGGCGGGGCGGTGCCGCTCTCGTCCCGCCCGGGGTGGGGGGGGGCGCAGCGCGGAGCGGCCGGCGCCATGGGGCCGGCGGGGGCGCGGGGCGACGGGGCCGGCGGGGCCCGGGGCCTGCCCTGCGCGCCGCCTGCGGGTGCCCGCGCGCCGCCGCGCGGCTGAGGGCGCACCGGGGCCCCGCCGGCCCGAGAGGTGAGGGGGGCTGGGCCGGGCCTGGCCGCGGGTGGCGGGGGGGGTCGGGCCGCGGGGGCAGCGTCCCGCCCGCAGGGGCGACGCGGAAGAAGGCGCCGAGGGTGCCTCCTGTCCGCGGGGACGGGGCGGGAGGAGGCGGCCGGGGCGCTGCGTGTCACCCCGGCGGCGAGAAGGCTGCCCGCGGCTGCGGGGACAGCAGGTGCCCGGCTGCACGCCTGGGAAGGAGCGGCGCCAGAGCAGGGGTCTCCTTGCGAAGCGCGAGTCCCTGGGAGCCCGGCGGAGGGAACAAGGCGCCCGGGGAGCCGGGAATCGCTGCTCCCGCCCCCGCCGCGGGACTTCCTGGGCGGGCGGCCGTAGCGAGGCTGGGCTGGGAGAGCTTTGGGAAACCGTGATTCGGGCACGGGCACTTGTTGCCGAACGACGGCGTCAGCTTTTGGAATGAGGAAGGAGGAGCCAAATGTTCCTTCCTGACCACCGGTACTGTGGATTGTTACACGTCTCGTTTCAGTGCGGTTGTTCGCCTCCTATGCCGAAATACCTTGATTTGATGGTTCGTATTTTCTGCTAGAACAAGCAGGAATTATTTTGAAAGAAACGTTTACAGCATTAGATGTTTAAAGTGGAAAGATACAGTCTGTGCTTAGTCGATAGGAAGCTGCAGAGGCTCACAGGAATCTTAGATGCAGACAACGTTAGCAATTGCACAATTTGTGCATATAGCTGCATTTCAGAAGCATATGAATATACAGAGCAACTAGCAATAATATGACTTAAGGAGCAGAAGGCCTGTTTGCACAACTAACTACGTTTATGCAGCTCTCAAAGGATATTTATATTGTTTTGTCATGGGGCCTCAGAGCTTCCCCCTTGATTCTTAAGTAAGGGGTGCAAGAAAGAATCAGCTCTGTATGTAGATTTAACTTAATAGAATCTTAAAGTGATTATGGAATGATAGTGGAATAAGCATGTTTAAAATTGGAGTTATGTTCTACATTCTGTAATTTTCAAATTCCCAGATTTGATGGTTGTGGGGTTTTTTTGTCATGTTGTTTTGGGGGTTGGGGTATTTCTGCTTGTTTCTTTGGTATTTTGTTTAATGTGTTTCTGTACATGGTCCAGGTTAATCAGAGTTTGTGTAAAAGTATTAATTTTAAAAGTGGTGGAGTTGTTTTCTTTGGTGATGGGGCCAAACTCTTGCCATATATTCGTATTGCATGTTTTTTTCCTAAATTTCCATTGGCTTGTGGAAATGACCTTAAAGTGTTTATTGGAACAGCAGGGTGAGAGCAGTAACTTAGATTAACATGTTCAAAGGCTCACCAGTAGGATGCACAGAGGCATGGTCTCATCAGAGGAGTCAGCCCCTGGTTGTGTCACTGGGGAGCCACCAGCCCCATTGCCCAGGTGTGACAAGCAGTAAGAGAAGTCCCCAGGAGGGACTCAAAAATCGAGGGGGATAACTGCCCAGAAAGTATGGGTCATATGGGATGCAAGAGAAAAGCATCTGTGACTACAAAATTATGGGGTATTCCTGGAGAGACTAAAGGAAGGGTGGTTTGAGGAGGAACAAGTATGGGAAAATAAAAGGATGAGATAAAGGGCCTGGTCAGTTAGAAACAAGTGGCTGGTCAGTCTGTTTGACTGTGTCCTGGGCCAGGTTGCCACAGCCTCTCCCCTTTTCTCATTAAGATGCCTTTCTAAATGTTTTGCTGGGCGAGAGGACTCTGTGCCGTATTCTTGTGCGCATACTGAGCTCTAAGTGCCAGCAGCTGGAGATGCACAGTGAGTTGTAGGGACCCTGTGTCTGGTGTGCCAGCAGCTGGAGGGACTGGAGTGAGTGAGGGCCTAAATGCCCAGCAGCTGGAGTGGGGACTGTGAGCCACAGAGGCTTGTGTGTGTATGCAGCGCCTGCACACTCTGCAGTGCCCATAACTGGCAAGAGTGGAGTCTTGGCAAGGATGCCAGTGTGTGGTTGCTTGTGAGTATCACACAGGGCTAGCCAGTGAGTAGGATTAAGAGGCTTGGGAACTCACTAGTAAGTGTGGGACATGTACTAGTGAGATCAGAGAGTCATCAGTTTGACAACAGAGCAGGGCTCTGGGGAGTCTGAGCATTCAGGGTTGGTTCCTGAATAGGGTTGAGGGTCTGAGATCAGTTACAGAGGGATCCACATTGTGTGTATGTGTATATTTCCCAGTAGCAGACCTTTATCCTGGGCAGCTGTGGGGAGGAGCAGCATAAGGCCAGGCCATGTTTGTGTCTGCAACGAACATTTGTTTTCATCTGTGCTGATATGGTCAGCCATGTGTATATGCATCTTTGCATGCACAGCTATGGAAATACAGTAATTTCACTACTTACAAGGCGCACCCTTTTGACTAAAATTTTCCCCGAACTCGGAAGTGCGCCTTATAGTCCAGGGCACCTTATATGATGTATAAAGTTGCGACATTTTTAAACCCCGGAAGTGTGAGCCGTGGGGGGAGCCGGCAATGTCGTGGCAGCAGGGTGAGGCAGGCCCGAGGGCCCGCGGCACCGCCCCTGTCAGGTCCAGGTGGGCCCAGGGGCCCATGGCTGCCGGGTTGAGGCGGGGCCTCAGCCAGCAACCGTGTGGGAGGAGCTGGGGGTGGAGCCTCGCTGCAAAAAAAAGGTGCGCACTATAGTCCGGTGCGCCTTATATGATCTACAAAGTTGCAAATTTTGCCGACTCCCGGGGGGTGCGCGTTATAGTCCGGTGCGCCTTATGGTCGTGAAATTACTGTACATCCTCAGCCTGGCTGGATCTGGGCACATGGAGTTGCAGCAGCCTTGTCATCAGTGAGCTGCCAGGTTCAGCAGCCCCTAACAGAGGAAAAAGTAGTTTTTCTGCAAGCTTGAAGATGTAGAAATTGTTGACTCATGAAACTTAAATTTAGAACCAAATCTTCTTTGACTGTTACGTTGTGATAGAATTTGAAAATATTTATTGGTTTGATTGGGAATAGGGCTACTACATTAATATCTAAATAGCTGTATTATTTAAGCTTCCATGATAGAGCAGTGGAGCATAAATTAAATTCAAACCTAGCCTTTTATTGTAAGGGGTTTTTTACATAGTGTATTTTTTTTACTCAAGAAGTAGAAACAGATGTTTCCTTCTCAGAATGTCATAGATTTGTAGCATCACAGAATGGTTTGAGTTGGAAGGGAGAAGGGACCTTTCAAAATCATCTAACTCCTTTTAAAGTCCAACCCCCTGCCATGAGCAAGGACAACCTTTCATTAGATCAGGTTACTCAAAGCCTCATCCAGCCTGGCCTTAAATGATTTGCGTGTCTTCCCCCTGAATAAATTTGTGTGTAGAAAAGGATATCAGCAAGGAGTAGGGATGTTTTATCATCTGACAACTGACCTTCCTTTTAGGCATTTTCTGGTTCTAGTGTAATGCTCTAGTGTTCAGTTATTTTTGCTGTCGAGTTAAAAGACTCAATTTATGTGGAATATCAAGATATCATAAAAAATGAAAATTTCTGTCCTGTTTATGTTGGAGTTTACAAATGTGGTTATGCACTCACACATGTTTAAAGTGACCTATTCTGTTGGTAAAAAAATTGATAGAAATGACAAGCAGATTATTTTACATTGAAAACTGTAACTAGAGGCGTTTTGTATCAAATAAGAAGTACAGCTACTACCTGCCCTAAGAAATCTACTTTGTATGTGAAAGAACTGCCAAATCAGCTTCTGATTTCCAGTGTCATGAATGCACCTTTTCATTTGTCAGCATTTCCAGCACATTTAATTTTTTTCTATAGAATTCAGTTGTATATAATTTCATAGTTAAATGAGCAGCAATTATTTTCAAATTATTTTCATTTTTTTCTCTCCAAGAGTAATTTTAACAGCTGTTGGAGCAGATAACTGAAATTGTATGGCAGAGAGACACCTAATATTGAAAAGTAGAACAGTGGAGACCTTTTCTTCTAGAAGGTGGTGTATGGGTTTGTATATTTCCCCACTTTGAATATACCAAAAGAAGGCATTGTTTTATTTTGACCATCTCCCTATGTGTATTGCAAATTTGAGGGGACTTTATGGTGGTAGATGGGGAAAGCAAAAACAAACAAAAAAATCTTAGTACAACAGGTCCTTTGCATTGTCATAGGCTGCTTGTATGCATGAGCTTTTTGATAAAGGTTTAGGGAGTTTTACTTTTATTTATTTTTTAGCAGCTGATCAAAATACTCTTGTTTTCTTCTCATTTAATGGTGTAAAAGACAATAGAAAAAAAGCTGGAGACCAAGTAATTTTTCAAGGCCTGGGTCACAGTTTTTTACTTTGTGATGTCATGTCTAAAGGCAATCACTTGTCTCCACCAAGATGTAGTACTGAATTGAGGGAAGACAATGTGCAATTTAAAAATTGTATGATGTGCTTGTTCATATTAAGGAACTGCAACTCCTTATCAGTTGTAATAATTTAAGTTTTATATACCCTGTACATTTCTTGATTTTTATTTTGTGCTTCGAGTTGTGTTTTCAATTTCTTTCATTTTTCTAGCAGTGTGGAAAGCAAAGCATTACCATATGTGAGAGCTGTTTCACTCTCAAATGGTCTGGGTCTGCAATGTGTACAGTAAATCTGATGGATTTCTGAAAGTGCCAACCTAACAACATGCACACATGCATTCCATCCTTTGCTTTCCTTCCTTCAGGAGAACTGAAGAACTGACAGAAAGCTGGAATTTGGAGTGTGTGTTGCTGCCCAGTGATTCATGCAGCTTGCTTGGGGACAGCCTGTTTCCAGTACACTGCCCAGGCAGTGAGAGGAGGGGGTGCAGGCTAAATGAGTTGTTTTGGTGGCTGCAGCTCTTCTCTGATCGATGGTTTTCATCGATGCTCTGTGCAGTCCATAATTTTCTTTTTGGGCTCTCTCATGAACTAAATTGGCTTCTGCCCACTGTCATTAATAATGATCCTAGTGGAGGGAACATCATTGACTTGTTGTAAGGCTCTGGCTTGAATTTGGTGTGTATTTAATAGTCAATGTTTTTGTAGTTTAGTCATGAACTATTATAAAGTAGCTCAATTTTCTGAAGCTGAAAAACCCTCAACAAATTGAAATTGGTTTTCAAGTGTTTAATATATTAAGATTCACACTCGTTTTTGATGCAAACTCCCTTTATGCCATTTGATTTAATAAAAACGGTCAGCCAAGTCCTTTGGTTTTTGAGGAGCAAGGGTGTGACTGATATGAAGGGGTGTTTTATTACTGGAATACAAAGTTTTTGAAGTGTAGAAGAGGCTTCAAGGCTGATGTACTTTCTTCTTCTCTTCCTTTGAAAAGGGAGTGTTTCTATATGAAAAATTCAGATGTTGTCTTACTCTTTTTCTGAAAGTCAGTCCTCAGTAATTCCTAAAAAGTGTAAGGACAACTGCCTTACTTTGGTAGTAGATTTGCTTTTAGAACTCTTTGAAATCTGCTTGTGATTGCCATATGTTAAGAATTCTTGTAGTACACATTTGGCTGGAATTTTAAGAACATCTTGTGACCATGTTGTATCTTGAAGTGTAGATTGCCATTGATCATCATCTTTTAGCTTCATAATGATGTAGGTGTTGCATTTTGAAGTGTGGTTTTGTAGGCTGAAGATAATAAAAAAGTGTACATATATTACAGTTTTATAAAGCTACTGCGCTTCTGTGTATACATTCTTGTTTAAATGTTGTATAAATAAAGTTAATAGGTTTTTTAATGTACAGCCACTATCAATGGATGTACATATTATATCAATACTATATTGATATTTGCATTGCTCTTGTAATTAAGTTTCTGTGCAAGCCCAAGGGAGCTGAAGCTGAACTAGAACTGAGCTCTCTGCTTTCAGAAATTTAGTCCTTTATTTCTTCCTGTAGTTTTAAATTTGATTTCTATGTGAAGTCTAATGTATTTTTAATTTGGTTTTAACAGTATCTCACCTTCAGGAGATGGCCTCTTCTAAGTCTTTGATGAACCTTCTGACCTTCACTTTTGGCTCAGCAATAGGATTTTTCGTCTGCTACCTTCTGTTTAGCATTATACTAGAAGAGGCAGGTTAAGATCCAGCCTCATGTTCTTCACAATGATCCACACGGTCAGCACTTAGCAGATACTGACAACAATCAGCTGCAAGGACAAATGAATTTCAATGCAGATGCTGGACAGCATAAAGGTATTTGTTAGACCTGACTGATTAGCAAATGTCCTCCCTTTTCATGCATTGCTAAACATTGCTTCTTCACTGCCAAGAATTTATATGAATAATTTTCATTCAGTTTCCCCATGTTCAGGTTGCATGTAAATAACTTTTTCTCTTGAGGTCTACTGAATAGGGTTTTCTTTGTTTACATTTTTATTACAGCATAAAGTGTAAGCAGGAGTATTTTAGTACCAATTATGCAGATTTCACTGTCCATGAAATATTCTTTTACATGAGTTAAAATCTTTATGTATGTATCAAATGAAAATGTTTCTTTGAGAGCAATGAATGCTTTGGTAGCTTGAAAAACATTGTTTCACACCTCAGATAACTGTGTTTATTTTTCTGGACTGCCAAAATAAAAACATGTTATCAACAGTAGTAGTTTCATAGCATCCTAATAACTTAAATTCTGTTTTAGAAAATTCATTAGGTTTTGTTAGTTAACATGAATATATACTAAAGAGTTTAGTAGCTTTTTGGCCTTTTTGTGTTGTAATGATTCAGCTGTATTCATTGTGAATGGCAAAAATATTCTATTTTTGAATTTTCATTAGTCTTCCAAGACCATAATGAGGTTGCCTCTAAGTAGTTTTTATACACAAATCAAGGTTTGCTAAAGTCAACACTTCCCTGAACAGACACTCTCCTTTATCCTGTAAAATTGAAATAACTTTAAGAATTTTAATCTTTGAGAGTCTTGCTTGTTTCCTTCCAGAATCTAGCATAGAGTTCATTAACTGGTACACTTGGAAGCAAAAGCCTTTTTTTCTGTCTGCATGTCTTTTCTCATGTAGAAATAGAATATCTGAGATGCGGGAGGTTGCTGTTAGTTTGTTTGACAATCACATCTAATATGGTTTTACAACTTTTCTCTTTTTAGATGAGGATAAAAATATTGCAGAAGGACTGTATCATAAGGTGAAAATACTGTGTTGGGTCATGACTGGACCTCAAAATCTAGAAAAGAAAGCCAAGCATGTTAAGGCCACTTGGGCCCAACGCTGTAATAAAGTACTTTTTATGAGCTCTGAGGAAAATAAAGACTTCCCAACTGTGGGCCTAGAAACCAAAGAAGGCAGGGACCAACTGTACTGGAAGACTATTAAAGCTTTTCAATATGTATATGACAATTATTTTGATGATGCTGATTGGTTTATGAAAGCAGATGATGATACATATGTTATATTGGACAATTTGAGGTGGCTTCTTTCAAAATACAGTCCTGAACAACCAATATACTTTGGAAGAAGGTTTAAGCCTTATGTAAAGCAGGGCTACATGAGTGGAGGAGCAGGGTATGTTCTGAGCAAAGAAGCTCTGAAGAGATTTGTTGCTGCATTTAAAACGAACAAATGCACTCACAGTTCTTCTATTGAAGATCTGGCACTAGGAAAATGCATGGAGATCATCAATGTGGAAGCAGGAGATTCTAGGGATACAAGTGGTAGAGAAACCTTTCATCCATTTGTTCCAGAACATCATTTAATCAGAGGATACCTACCAAAAACATTCTGTACTGGAATTACAATTACTATCCTGCTGTAGAGGTAAGTCCTGAGGAACCTGGTACCATTTTGTCAAGTGCATCTTAGGATGTGTGTGATCATGTGATGTGTGAATTAGTATTAGGTGGAAGAATTGAAGAACAGGATTTGGAACATTTTGCATATTAAAGCTGGAAAAAAAGAATCTGGTTCTTCAGTAGATTTTTTTTCATTGTAAAGCAGCAATCTATTTTTATACTTGTGTTCAGCAGCTAAAGCATTTCTGTAGCTTAAACCAGCTGTATGATACTGTATTTAGTGTGTCAGGAGGCAGCAGCTTTAGCTAAGGCTGCAGTGCATGGGTGGCTGAGGCTGTGGACAGTTCCCTCTGTAACTGATTCATAATGGAAATTGCCTATGTGATCCTGTCCTGTCACACCTGTGCTTGGGTAGAGACTACTTCATCTGGTATCAAAATCAAACTATATTGATCAAATTTAGTATGTATTGAAAGAACAACAGTTATGTAACAATTGTTCTTTTTGGTGTCCTTAAATATTTAATCTTAGTTCCAGCTGGATTCAAAATATTAGCAAGTCTGCAATCAAAGCTGCTGAAAAAAAGAAACCCCAAACTATGCTCCAGAAAAGTCTCAAAGTTGAATTTGAGCTATAAAATATAGGTTGTGACACATGTGCTAACAACGATCCTGTAGCTCTTTGTAATGTCAATGAAATCAAGACATTTCAAACAAAATTCTGCAATCAACCTTTTACAGCTTCCTATCAGTAGTAAATTAGATACTGACAATTTTGCCAAACTGTATAATATGTCAAGAAATACAGGTACAGGTACATGCACATCTTGCTTACACATTCTATGTGAATGCTGACATAGTAACAGGTGTGTAAATGTGACTCATTTACACCTGCCTGCTGCTTCTTGCTGCTGTTTAAACAACAGCACCAAAAATTAAGTGTGGTAAAGGAGAAAAACTCTGACGTTAATGAGGGCAGCTAGTTTTTCACTGGCTTGATCGCAGAAGTGAAAGACTTAGTCAGCTTTATTTTGGAAAGATGCCTCAGCAGATATGTCTGGTACATTTTGCTTGCCTAACATTAACTTTTGAAGTATATGTATGATGGTAGTGAATTTCTTCCGTTAAATCTGCATTAGACTCTTTGAATTCTCCCCAGATCTTAATCCAAGGCATGCTTTGCAATTCTTGCTGATTGTTTTGCTTTGTTTTGTGTTTCAGGGTCCTGGATGCTGCTCTGATCTAGCAGTTTCATTCCACTATGTTGACTCTGTGACTATGTATCATTTGAATATATGATTTATCATCTTCGTCCGTACGGTTATTTGTATAGGTACAATCCTGATTTGTCAAAGAATCCAGAAGAGCAGAGCAAAAATGAAGCACTGCAGGATAATCAAAAGCTAAAGCAAAAATTTCTGACAGCTAATTGGACTTTGCAAAAAAACCAAAAAGAAGCCAGTTTGAGTAAGAGTCTCCTCAAACCTGTGCATGAAGCTTGTGGACTGAAATTACTCCTGGTGATTCTTATTTCAAAAATCAAGTTGACAGCACTTCTTGTCACCCTGTGGACAGCAGAGTCTGGTGCTGGCTCTGACTGTTTGGGATAGGGTGACCTTGCAGCCCTGCTTATGAAGATTTGGGGCCCTAAAGCTGTGAAATTGGAGGTTGCTCTGGTACAATATCTGGAAGAATTTGTATCAAAACCACAGTGGACAGGTTCACAGATGATCGTACAGTATTTCTGTTCCTTTTCTGTTCTTCTCTATTTCCTTTCCATTAAGTCGGTTCTAATATTAGAAATTGGATGCTGCCCAAACACTTCATGATGCCTTTCTGAAGTATTCTCAACATCTTGAAGTTACTTTGTGTACCTTGCTCTAAAGTAAGGCAGAGAAACATTGAACTAGAGTCTCCAATCTGCTTTGCCTTAGCAACAGAGTGGCGGAATTTCACCCACAAGATTTATCTGAATTGTTTCAGAAACAGAATTCACTGCTATGAATTATTTACAAAATTTTTAATTCTGTTGTGCAAAACAATATAAAGTTATTGGGGAAGATATCTGGAGAGAAACCTGAAACAGTTACTGTTGTTTAAAGTGCTGAGGTGATGCAAGCTGCTTACATACTTGCCTGTGGCTTCCCCCCCCTTTTGTTAACTTGTCATTTTGGTTGAATGGATATAAAAAATCATCTTAGCATTTCTCAGCATAACATAGATGTTTTTGAAAATTGAGGTCTGTCTTCCATCCCACAGGCAACATAAACCAGGAAGAATAGTATCTTAGTGAAATTGCGTTGTACAACTTGGTTGCAGCCACTGTACTAATTAGTTTGTTTCTGTTTTAATTTTCACTAGAGATTAAAATTTTCAGATACAGAAATGTCCTATTTTAAAACTGCACCAAAGCCAGTTTACTTGGTTGAAGTACTTAATTTCACTCTTCTGAGTGAAACATTTTTTTCTTCCACTTAAAAAAAATTTCTGTATCTGCTTCTTGTTATCTTTTTCGGTACAAAAGTGTTAAATGATCTTTTTTCACTGTTTTTGAAGCTAAAGTACATAGTTATTCAGGTAAGTAAGCCTGAATGAAGGAATCATTCAAAGTGCATTAACTTTTTCCACTACTTCATAAGTATCTCTGCCTTTTAACTGGAAACACATTCTTGGTGTGGGATAAAACCGGTGTTTTAATTACTGATTTTTTTCAGAGGCCAAATGTATGTTTTATAGAGTTAATATGAAGCTTTCTGGTTTTCTCCTTTTCAAATTGAGTGAATAGCAGTATGGGGAATGGGAATTTAAGCATTACATATAGTGTTTTTATTCCACACTTGAACAAAAGTTTCTTCATCTTTTTGTTATTTTTCATCTTCATCATATTGATGAATTTGGACATAACCGAATTACCTCCAGTCATTGTTTTGAAAAGGGCACATAGTGGTAGCAGACAGCCTTATTTACTACTGCTGCTCCTTCAGGATGTTCCTGGAGGATGATGTTACCATAAAGTACTGGATTTTTTTTTCCAAAGATAGTTCTAGTGGAGATTGGAGTTCTTTCTGTTGTCCAACAGTAATGATTTGTTTCTGACCATTGCTCTGCAGCACGATGGTAAGTACTGAAACAGCTCATGGTGTTGAAATGCTGCATACATCTTCTCTGCCTGAATATAGGCTGAGTTCCTCTATCAAGTATTGGTTAAATGGTTCCTGCAGGGTTAAATCTGTTGGTCTTTATGAGCAGCGCTGCTTCTGAAGTACTGATAGGGATACGAGCTTTATTTTACATTAATTAACTTAAGTAAAACATTGTGACTGCATTGGTTTAAGAAAGGAAAAAGTTTCCAGTTTGCTGTAGTCAGAGGGGTGCTTGTCCAGAGGACAGTGGATGTTAACATGCTGAAAGGTGCATCCTTTTGTGAGCTAAATGTTTATCCCACTTGCAGCACAAAACCAATCATTGTGAAATCCATATGGAATCGATAACTCCAATGGCCTTGTTCAAACAAGCTATTCAAATATTCAGGAATACTTAAGGAAGTTACAAAACAAAATCAAGATCCCAACCTAATCTCTTTGTAAATTCAGCTGATGTAGGTCTGTTGAACTACTGTACAATTCCTTTATTTCTGCTTTCTTCAGTTCATCTGAGGGGTTTTGAAGATTTTCTGCCACAGCAGGTAGAACTAATCCTGCATATTTTCAGCAGATTTGTGTCATATGTTTGCCCTGTGCTGTCCTGTGAAGCAAAATCATTTTCTCTTCATGTTCCTTGCTGTCCTGACTATCCTGTCTCTGGCTTTCCAGTTTCATCCAGCATAAATCTCGGGGGACAGGAGGAAGCAGGATGTTTGAGCTCCACACAGGTTGTTTGCTGGGGTAACAAGGTAAACCAGCCACTGCTGAGCTCGGGGGAAAGCCTTTTCTCAGCAGCAGTTCTAGTTCTTGTCTGCTGCCCAACTGAGGCTTGTGGGTTTAGCAGAGTGGGGCAGGAATATCCCTCTCCGCAAAATGTGCAGGACCTCGGAGAGACTGGAAAGGTAAAGGAGCAAGTTCCTTTTCTGAAGGGAATAAGGCTAAGGATGTACTACCTTGTGATAAATGGGTGGCCTGTCCAGAGAAATAAGCAGCCTTTCTTTAAATATCCATTCTTTGTTTTTAAAGTGTCCTTGTGCATAGGCCTCTGAATCTATTTTTTTGCCTTTGTAACAGTGCTGCAGAGAATTTTTTTTCTTTCCAGACAAGCTAGAAAAGTATCAGGTTTTACATTCTGTGATCATAACAGAGGCCTGTTGTTCTCTGTTGAATTGTATTGCCATAACTATGAGCTGATACCGCTGGAATAATTGGTTTCAATCTCACTGCCTTCAGAAACCTCAGTGGACAAGGTTGGAATGTGAACAGTTAGTATAATTTTCACATACAATATTACACTAATATTAGTAGTCTGCTATTTCACTCTCAGGTCTTTGTGCTTTGAGAAAGTATTTATTGAATTTGAGAATTTTCTGCAGCCCAAGGAAACTATTTCAGATGGAGAGACTTGCTGAAGCACAGCAGTATGGGCTTACTTAGGCCATGCAGATTATTGCTCTGTGGTTTGGTTTCTAAAAGAGGTTTCTAAAAGAGGTTTCTTAATTTGGTAAAACCTAGAAGCTTTCATTGGCACCATAGTGATTTAAATTACCCATCTAAAAATTTTGAACTATTTCCTTGAAATTACTAGACAGTGGATGTGGGAATGTCCCCTAGTGTGACAGAGTAACATTTTAACCTTGTATTAAACAGTTTCGCTTCAGAAAGATTGAGAATGGCAAGAAGTTACTCTCTGATCGCTGGTCTTAATCAGAGGAGAGTATTAGTGCTTGTTTGCAGTGGAAAGCATTAACGTTTGTTTGCAGAAAAATTTTAATCTTCTTTCACTCCCAATTATTTTTGCGGTCTGTACTTGTGTTATTTAAGAGGTTACACGCTGGTGATGTTTATACCATCTCTCATTTTGTGGAAGCTCTTTTCACAATACTTTTGCCTTTAAGGACACTTTGTTTTGTTTGGTGTTTATTAAAAATCACTTTTTCTTCAGCTATTGCCATTTGTTCTGTTATGCTTGCAGAAGTACAAATTTCAGTGAGTAGCTGATAGACCTCTAACAAATGCTTTGTTATCTGAGCAGGGTGTTTTGTCTTTGTATGACAGGAAAGTGTGGGTTATTTCTCTGTTGTACCTGCTACTGATGCTGATAGTGCACGCACAGATAAAATAGACCCCTCAATACAGGACCACTGGGAAAGGCAGTTTTGTCCTTTTTCTGTCAAGAAATCTTCTGTGGAACTCCAAAAATGTAATTTGCTTTGTTTTACCATATTGTATTTAAAATACTCCACAAATGTTATTAATAGTCTAAAAGAATTGACTATTGCTGCTGGACAGTATGCTCCACTTAATACCTGTGAATGTTTCACTTTGCAATTATAGGTAGTTGTGTTCCTAATGGCAGATAAAAGTCAGTGATTTGTCTGGAATGGTCACCATAAGGATTTGTTTCTTAAATACCTTCTTTGAAGTGCCTTTGACCAATTTTTAGCATCAAAATTAAGTTGAGAATTGAATAAATAAAATAAGTTATCTCATACACAGTTCATGTCTGTCTTCATTTACCCTTCCTGCATGCTAGTGTTGTTGCATAACAGCACAGTTTAGTCTAATAAAAATGTTCTTACTTTTTCTCTAGGGTGGGTACAGGAAATTCAAAAAGCTTTCTCACTTGATTCTATGATTCTATATTTATGCTATTAACAAAATAGCAAGCTACCCAGAGAACAAAGATAGTAGATTTTTAAGTGTAAAATGAGTAAGTGCTGGTACCAGATTCACGTAAGCAGGCAGCTGTTTCTGCATTGTCCTGATTCTTCAGTGTCTCTGTGTTATTACAGATTTCTGAGTGAACTGTGACTACAACTGATACGTCAGAAACTGTCCAAAGCAAAACTGTCCAAAATTAACTACCTTTTTTTAACAAAAAAAAAAAAAATAATTTATTCTTTCAGTGAATCTCTTATTTCTGGAAAAAAAAAAAAGAAAGACTGTTAAGATTTAAAAGTTGTATTTTCTAACCTAAATGTTTGTGCAGAACAGCATTCAGCAGTAAAAATGCTGGCACTTAGGCAGCTGGGAGGTGTCCTACATCTGGAACTCTGGCTGTTGGACAAGGTGTTGGCACAAGCACAGTACAGCTTGTGTGTCATTACCTTAAGTACTGTAATAGACCCTGCTAATACTATTAACCCGGATTAATTAAATGTTTCATTTCAAAGTGCAGGAAACGAGTGACAACCAGTTTAACTGAGCTCAAAAGCTGGGATATTTAAGGGAACAAGAGCCAATTGAACAGACCATAAAA